>NC_138578.1:6839178-7424129 GCF_964289735.1 Phaethon aethereus
AGAACACAACAAAACACATTTAATCTGTATCCTAATGATCTGCCAAAGATTGAAGTGCACTACATTAAGGAAACATACAATAAGCACCCTAAGGAAACCAGGAATGAACCACCCATGTCTAAAATGTTATGCCCACTAACTTTGTTTTCTACTTCACAGCAGTCTTCATTGGAATATTACTTTAGATTTTAAGGTTTATGGATGGATGACATCTCCTTAGATGTCCATACATATGTGGCACAAGAGAACTACTTGTTCAGATCCTGTAAGGTTCTGCAGCTTGGCTGGGTTGTTAGATAAAGTCAGTGCTAGGAACATGGTATTTTTTGTGATCTCCTTTACTGAGGCAACCTCTTCACTGTACTTTTGCATATCAAGATGTGTTCATTGAAATAATTCCTAGTAATTCTCCCCTTTTTCAACATAATAAAAGAGAATAACTTGAGAACAGAGCCCACCTCAATTTCTTGATATGAACTGTTGATCATAGCAATCAGCATGTTCAGCAGAACTACCACCATTGTTACATTGTATATGCCATAAAGAACATAACCAATGTTCTCTATGAACTTATGATCATATTTGAGGACAACAGAGGTTACTTCAGACAAGCCAAATATTGACCAAAATAAGGTCTTGAAACTTTCTTCCACTCTGCAGAAAAAAAGAGGAAGGCATTATTACTAACTACACAAATAAATATTTAAGTTGTGTTTACAGTAAGTGATAAACAATCTCAAGTAATTTGTCTGTGAACCAGGTTTGTAGAGCACTGATCAAAACAACAAATATGCAAGAAAGTATTTTTCACAGTATGTTCCATTTCTCCACAGTGCTCCACCTATCCATCACAGATAATATAATACTACTACTACTACTACTAATAATAATAATAAATGCAAAACAACAGTCCAGGAATTAGAAAGGTATTCTATTTCTATGTTTTGAGGTGAAGCCTATTCTCATCTCGTTATTTTCCAGTCTAACTCTGCAGGGCGCAGACCTTCCCTGTCCTAATAAAGCTAAAAAGGGGACTGACGGGAAGGAGCTTTGAGTTCCTTTAATCAGAGCTTCTGATTAAACCTTCCATTAGGAAGGGTGCGCTCAGAAGTGGGCAGCAGCAGGTTCAGCAGTAAAACTGACAAACCAAAGGGATTTCATGGGATTTGTTCAAGACTTGTTGAAATCAGTAGGAGCCAGGCACTTCAACAGGAGGCAGGCACCTAGATACCTTTAAGGCTCTGGGTCCAGGACGCAGTGCCTCCATGCTCTTGTCTCCATCCCATCAGGAGGGCGATTCCTGAGGAACGGAGCTGCCCAGGGCTCTTGGAGAGCTGCCAGACAGCTCTTCAAGCCTTCAGGATCCTTTGAGAGTGGATCCTCTTCAAGCAGTCCTCCTCATGCTGCCACTCCTCTTTCCACTCAGGAAGCATCGCTACAGATTGACCTGTCATGCAGTCAGGACACAGCTCACTGCAAAGCTCTAGTCTGCCTCACTGAGAGGTGCGCTAACGAATGCAACGTAAGGCATCTTGATATTCAATAAAAATTTTGATGTGCTTTCCATTGTACCCTACAGAATTTACTGAAAATTACTTCTTTCTCTGTGTTGCCAAGAAGTGAACCAGATAGCTGTATTTTGGTAAGTATAACTAAAATATGCCAGTACACATGTCTTTAGTTACCCGTTTTAACACTGATCAATGATTTTTAAATACAAACAATATACGAATGGATGTATACTCTAGTAAAATAACACCTGTTTAAGCAAAGAATATTAATAAGCATTTAAACTGTATGCGTATTAGACACCTGATATCAAATACTGTAACAAAAGTATCATCGTATTTCATTATTTATCTAAAGAAAAGGCAATGAGTAAGAGTAAGTGCAAAAATCAGGCTCAGATTAAGGAAGAGTCATGGAATCAACCACAGGAAAATATAGCAGTTTTTACAGAAGTCATGTCTCCTGTAGAGAGATGGGAGAAAAGGAAAAGTTCTGAATTTCACCATCCCATGGGATTCTGGTTTGGAACATCCTAAATATTTATCATTCTGAGCACCATCTTGTTTCAGGAAATTAAAAAAACAAGCAAACAAAAAAAAAAAACAACCCAACTTTGGGGATCATAGCAATCTCATTGCATGGAGACTTATAACTACCTATTCTTCTGTACTCCTATGATCCATAATAAGCAGTTATCATCTAGATTATACACTTGGATCCCAAAGAGCCCAATGCAGTTTATAGATTTGTTTCAGTACCGCTCTAAGAGAGAAACATGCCGTCTACAGAATCACTGTCTCTGTTTCTTGACAAATTAAAATTATTTGGAGGCCTATTACTAAAATCTAGGGTAAATCTCTCCGTTTATCAATTTCCCAGTTGCTTTGGGAAAGTGTCATTCAGAAGAAATCAGTAATATTTTCTTGCAATTTGTTGTCTGTGTGATTAACATAATATACAGGTAAAATTATTTTAGACTGCAATGAAAGCTTTAATTAGACAAGTAGGAAAGAATCGGTCTTTTGTATTTGGCTTTCTCAGGTTCTGAGATACCCAATTTCTCAAGGACTTCAATTGACTTCAGTTTTATTTTACCGCAAGGAGACAGCACACAATATCTCACAGACTTTGTTACCTTAGTGAAAAACTAAAAGTTTCATATTGGCTTTTTATTTAAACATAACTTCATACTTACGTTGTAAAGGCTGGGTTTAGTTTAGCTCCAAGGTAGTAGGAATATAGTATGAACATTCCAATCATAAATGCAAGAAATACCATAATAAAAAGGACCATAAACTTGAAGATGTCCTTAACAGTCCTTCCAAGTGAAATCTGCAAGGGCCCAAAACTCTCATTTGCAGGCAGGATATATGCAATCCGAGAAAAGCTAAGAACGACAGCAATTGCGTAAAGGCCTTCAGATATTATCTGAGGATCAGATGGGAGCCATTTATCTCTAGCTGGAAGATATGAAATATAGGGGTAAATATAAGGAGTTGCTCATTTATCACAAGGTTTAAAAATAAATCTTGATAGGATTTTCCATGAACGTGTCTGAATTTAGTTGAGACAAATAGCTGGAGAATCTAGTGGTTGCTGCTCTATTCATATTTCCTCTAAGTCACAAATGATGAATATGTTACATTACCTTTCACTAGAAGAAAAACTATACTTGAAGAAACATGACATTTTCTTCTACAGTTTGCATTTTCACCCAAACTACATGACAATAAATAATTCCTTATTGCTTTTCTTTAACACAGTTGGATTAACTGTCTTAATAAGCACTATGCTAAAGCCAGAAATTTATTCATATTTTGTGTTTTATTGATGGGAAGTTAGCAGTGTTGGTTAATGAACAATTTAATTTGTTAATCTCACCAATCTTTTGCCATTGTTGCAAGTTCAGGATATAACCTAGTATCCTACTGAAAATGTGAAGATTTTTGCCATTTACCTTAACAGTAATAAGACTGTGGGTTTTTGGGTTTTTGTTTCGGTTTGGTTTTGGTGGGGGTTTTGTTGTTGTTGTTTTTGGTGTGGTTTTTGTTTTTGTTTTTTGGGGGGGGTGTTTTGATGGTTTTATTTGTTTTTTTTACAATGTAATATGCACAGAAACAATTCAGTTATATAAAACTCATAAATTGTTTATTATGTGAATCAATGCACCATCTTAGCCAAATACCACTGAATTAAAATGTTTCATATTCAAAATACCATGTTTCTGAATGTGTATTTGCATATGTAAAAATTCCCATTGATTATACAGCAATTAATGTAAATAACAAAACCAAGTCTGCTATTATAATATATCAGAGTTCATAAAGTATATGCTAAAATACACTGTCAGCAAATACAGTCTTTGCTGGTGTTGCAAACAGAGATTCATCACACCTTTAATTACAATTTCTGCACTGCAGTAACTGTTTAGTACTTTTATTCTACTTGAGCAGATCTTTACTGGGTTCCGTATCCTTCCTTTATCATGAAATGTTGATAGATCTTTACGTGTATGAATGACTGTATCAAACATCTGAACCAAACAAAAAAAAATTCACATCAAAATTTTATCTGTTGTGCATTAAGTCAAGAATAAAATATAGCTTGCAAATATTTAAAATCAAGAGGGTCAAATTTATCTCTAGGATAAACAGTTAGAACAAAATTACGGACATCTACATTTGAACAGATTTTGTCCTTATGCCTACTCTTTGGTTTTAATATATTGGCAAACTTGTTTGTCAAATTAGCGTCATTACAACTATTGTTTAAATAGCATAGAAAGAAAAATATTGAGGCAGAAATAGTTAGACAATGCAATGAACACAGACACACAAATATTCGTTTTAAGGCTTTGAAATGCTAGTACATCCTACCAGTTTTTCTGTGTTCACATCTGTATTGCAGAAAAGTTAAACTCACCGTACGTAAAATATTCTATTTCTGGAGGAAGTGTGACCTCAGAGAGGTCATTCTCCTCAATGTAGTTGTCCACATACTGTTGTGCTTTTGTGGCCTGCAGGAATGCCAGAAGCCTTGCTGTGAAAGCAGCAATGAAAATGGACAGCATCCCAAAATCCAAAACATTCCATAACTGCAAAATATATTCCCTGGGTCCTTCCAGCCACAGCTCTTTGCATTCTGACCACATCATACCTGCAAGAAGAAAAGAAAAAAACATGGCAACATTGGTCAAATTCTTTTTATTAAGACTGTCTGCATTCTCCCATTTCATGAAACCAGGTGGTACCACTGGAGCAAAAATTCACTTATTTGCAGTGTCACAGGGTCAGCCTTGAGTAAGGCTCTCTTGGTTTCAACAGGGTTGATCAAAAATGGCAAGGTATTAATTGATATGTGGGGATAAAGCTCAGACATCTCCACATAGGGTAGCATAGAGCCACAACTTTTTGGTGAAAGTATTATGGTCTAACAACATAACCGTATGCTGTACTTCCAAAGAAGGAAAAAATGTTAAATGTGGAAAAAGAACTCCTCTCATTTCCTTACCATTTACATGCATGGATTAATTTTTACAGAGGAGCACAACTACCCAACTACACAGATGACCGAGTATAAAGGGCATGATTATACTACTGGTTCTCCACTTTACAGAATAAGATGCTTTTCAGCATAGAAAGTGGAATTTGGCTATGTGTAATTCAGTTTTCTTATTCAAACTTCTCAGCAATTCATTTACATGGATTTAATTCAGGTCACAGCCTCATCACAACCTTGAGATGTAGTTGTTGTGAATCAAGACTTTTTCTTACTGCAAAGAAGTTTCTTAGGCAAACCAAAACAAAACAACAAACCACAACCCCACAACTTTTTTTCTTGTTTCCCTGCCTGGGTAATTCAGAGAGGGTACTGCTGCCATCCCGACCATACATACAGCAGCTATGCCCTGGATTGGCTTGAGTCTGGTTGTCTTTGGAGTGCCAAAGAAATTTCTGACAGTAACAGAGTCCTAAAGATCACCAAAATCTCAGTCCTTGTCTTCTGTCAAATAAAGAGGCAGCTCCCCACGAGCATATGCCGGGACTACCAAAAGGTAGCATACAAGGGGTATGTATCTCCCTACCCTAACATAATTTAAGATAAAGCAGTGCTTAAATCAGGAGATACGGGGATTCAAAAGGGAGAGCAAGGCACTTTCATGTAGCAGCTACAGCAACTCTTCCTTTCTCTTCCACAGCCTGTAAAAGCTGAGAACGCTACATTATTATGTGGCTAAACTGACATTTTGATACATAAAGCACCTGACTTTGATGGAATGCTAGAAGATAGCATTTTCTGCCATACAGTTTCAAACAGGCTGACAGCTGATCAGGTTTGGGGGGGGAGGTGGGGAGGAAGAGTAATGAAAACTGACTCATTAGCCCCCTGACACTGGTAGAAACTGTGATTTCCCCAAATGCTACCTAGGCAGCAATGCCACGTACGCACTGGTGTGCTAGTATATTAACAGCAAGCAGTAGGAACTTCTGACCTTCTGGCACGTACAGCAGCATAGGCTTCCTGATACTATTTAGGAAAACCACTTCAGTAAAGTGTAATTTCTGTGGTGTTCTCTTCAGCAAGCCTGCACTCCTGCTACAAATGCCAGAATTACCAAACAGTGCAGCAAATCAGCAAACAAAATTTTACTCCATGCTGCAAGAGGAGGAAGCACAGAGATGTTCTGATGCTCTCACCAGTTCTAACGCACTGTTATCTGCCCTAAGGGTTTATTCTAACTGCCCAGCAGCTGGAGCAGGGGTTTGGGACCTGGGTTTTTCTTCTTTCTTTCAGAATTTGTATCTGCAGCAAAACAGTTGACATAAAGATGAAGGGGCAATATACCTACCAAGTACCCATACCATGATCAGCATTTCTGTCCAGGTGAACTGCGTAGTTTTCACCCTAAAGATCTGCTTAGGGTAATCGGTAACAGTGACATTTGGTAGCGTTGTTATACCTTCAAATCTGTCTGAAGCATTGAACACCAGCAGGCCTAGGAAAATAATGAAGGATGCTGCATGTGCCACAAATTTCATAAATGGGCTTCGAAGAATTCTCCCAAGCTGCAAAGGCAAAATAAAAGCGGTCACTCAGTTTTCTCAGAGAAACAAACTCTTTCATCAAGCATTCCAGAAGCATAAATGGCCACTCAGAGCTCAGGACAGTCTGAAACCTCAGTTCTAAAGGATACTCTTCTAAGTGCACTGAACTGTGATGCTTTATCATTTCAGGCTGAAGTCTCCTAAAGGCAGCTTCACAGAGTATGTTGTCCTGTTAGCGAGTGTTCATGCTATCCCATAAACTCTAGATGGCAATGTTTGAGGGGAAACGCTCTAAGGAATTACAAACGTGCAATGGCAGTGACCAGAAAGATTTTGATCTGATATCCACAAATACCAATGAGGGTGGAAGCAAGTTCATGGAAAATAAATAAATAAGTACAATCCCCAAGTAGCAAAATGCTTTCCCCACCAACAAGAGTATACTATTTAGCTTGTCTATAACTATAGCTAGGAAAAATTACAGACTCATCTTCTCATCTCTGGCTACTGTATTCCTCCATCCACAGAATGTATGTTCAGAACTGTAAGTGCCAAATCAATAACATGTGTCTACTAAAAATAATGACTGTTCCATCACAATCGAGTAACAAGGATAAGATCAGAAATATTACTATTTTCAAATAAATTCAGCTGATTTCATTCACATCTGCACCTGGTAGAAGAACAAAACAACAACAGCAGAGGCAGTCCATCTGCACCAGAAGAGAGCACTGGCTGCCTCCAGAAGACCACACTGGAAAGAGCAATTGGCCCATCTCTATTACTCACTGTATGAAAAAGAAGAGTCTGTGATCCCATCAGTACTAGCCTTATCCTGCAAGCCAGCATCAGAACTGCCAAGCTATAAGCCCACTCTTCTGAGAGCAATACTGACAGTATCCTTTATTTAGGCCGTGAAGGTCTCATGTGGCCAGTGCTGTTGCAACTCCCCGCTCTGTACTCAAAAAACGCAGTTACCAGTGAGGCTGCACCACAGGCAGCAATTTGTGCATTGGCTCAGGCAGAGATGGCACTGAGATTCCCTAACGACGCTCTTTGGAAACCTCTTCAGGGGAATGCATATGTAGGCTTACTTGTCCTTCCTAGCCCGCTTCCCTTTGGGAGGAGTAAGTACCTTTGGAATACACCTCTTTTCTGCAGCCTGAGCGGAACAATGCTTGTCTCATCTCTGCACAAGGTGTGACAAGGTAGATGCTAGACAGACCTCTTCATCTTAACTGCTGCACACTCCTGTCTCCTTCAGTACGATAGTACAATATTCTGCTCCGCACATAATGCCTGACTTCTATTAATGTTAATATACAGTTCTAATGTGATAAACTATCACATACATCACCAATGTTCCAATATTATACAATATTCCAAAATACTCTGTGAAGAGTTGCATTATCAGCAGTATCGTGTAAGAAGAAAAAACAAAGTTCAGCAGATGAGGAACTAGAAGTAGCTTTCTTATTTCAAGGAATGGTTTCCCTGAACCTGGGGTCAGCCAGTATGAACTAAGCAGACCAGCACACACTTAACAGCATTTACTACCTGTGCAAACAAGCTCAGGTTCCTTTCCTGCTCCTGACCTTTAGAAAGCATTTTGAAATTACACTATCAAACAACTGATCTGAACGTACAGTACTTTTATTTGACATGAGCGCTAGGAAAAATGTCAGGTCTTTCTGGTACTGGGAACTAAAGCTCAAGGACAAATGTCACTTCTCCATATTAGACACCAGCTAAAACTATATTAATACATTTCTATGATATGCAGCTGTGAGTGAGGAGTATCTCCACTACAGTTATTCATGGAAAGTGACATTTCAGACAGTAATGGGAGTAACAATTATGCTATTCTCATAAAGCTTTATCTTTAAAGTAAATAAATAGTTAACCCAGAGAAAACATCAGGTTCCCTCGAAATGTGCAGGAGATGAGCATACCCCTTTTGAGGTGAACTACATGAGCAAAATATAAATGAATGAAACTCACAGTTCTTTGCTGTACGCTTTTTAAGGAAATAAAACTGAAAGACCACTTTCAGCACAGAAGTAAATTTACTTAACGTTCTAAAAAAAAAAAGTTAACGTAACAGAGAAATCTTCCTCCTTCTGATTTACCAAAGATCTATCAATATGCTTCATTTGCAGACAATTCACATGCTACAGACTGTAAGAATTTCAGACAAACTGCTGTTATTTTCATTGTGAGGAAAAATCATCACAGGAAATCATCAGGAAAGCTGGAAGCACCCATGTATTTTCATATAAATTTAAAGAGGGAAGAGTTTACATTTGTGCTCTTTTACAGATATACTCTACCACATGGTTGGAATATTGCATTTAACTTATTTTCTCCTCTATGGTTCATCTGGTAAATAGACCTCCTAGGGCAGGAATAACAAATATTTCACTTAAGATTAAGTTCTGCATCAGTGAAGTCAACAGATGTTCTGCTAATGGTTTATATGGGAACTGATGGCATCTTAAGAGCTGATGCTGAGGAGACCTAATACACGATCTGAGTGGTGTTTTTCAAAAAATCCATGTTACTAATACAAACAGTTACATAGCAGCGATTGCGAGGTGAGCATGATCTACAGAAATTTAAAAAAGAAAAAAAGCTCTCAGAGACGGGTTTTCTTCCTTTAAACTTAACAATAATTTATTTTCATGCTTCATCACTGTGGTCCCCTCTTTATAGTGTAAATAAAACAAATAGCATCTTTAGGCTCAAGACTAGAGATTACTAAAAATACCATTAATTAGTTAAAATTTGGAAGCAGCAGAATCAGAGGTACAACACTGCATTTTGAATGCCAGAAATTGAAAAACAGCTCCCAGAATAATACAAGATACGTAATTTATAAAATTCAGTACCCTGCTACATGGTGCAATCCAATAACCAATGGCTAGAAATGGAAGGCCCAATGCCACAACCAGCACAACCAGACACTTGATAGCTATGGTCTGCTCCCGTAATCCTGAGAGATTTTCATACCAGATAGTCAGTAGCTGTTGCTGACAGTTTGGATGGGCCACAAACTGTAAAGACAAAGAAAGAAAACCAAGACATATTATAATTTATAAGAAGAGTTATAGAACTGCTACATACATGATCATGATCACCTTAAGGTATAAATTAACACCAGATATTTAAGAACAATTTTTTTTTCTCCTTACCTTGAAAATAAAGGTTAATTAATAAAGAAGAAACTGCTGAGCTGATTTAAAGCAGCACTTTGGGGACAAGGTTGCATATGTGGACAGCCATCGCCTTTTATATGTATTATTAGAACAGCTTCGCATACCCAACTGGATCCTGTCAGAGTTGAGCCTCAGTCCTAACTTCCAACAATTTCTCAGCAAATCAAGCTGATCCAAGGTACATGCAGAATTTCTGCAGAAACTGAAAATTCTGGGCTGACCATAATCCACTGTTAGCCTCTCCCCTTCCTGCACATGCTCTTCACAGACCTCCTCAAACATCATTGCTCTTTGATTTGGTTCTTTGAAAAAGGCTCCAAATACCTCCTTAACCATCTATATATTTTCAGCCTAAAGCTTACTGAGGCAAGAAATAAATGAAGCAAAAGTACAGCACAGAATCTTAAACCTCACCAGAACGCACAGAGGTGAATATTAAAAGGGTTTCTTCTCTCTTACTACCATTAATGGTGCTAGCTATCACCTCTAGTCAGATGGGGATTTGGAAAGTAGTCAGAAGCCACTTACCACAAACACATTTTTATGTTTTGTGGAAAATAAAATTTAGCATTCAGTAATACAAGGAAATATAATTTTGTGAACCGGATGAAAAACTGATCTTATGGTTTTGATGATGATCTAAGGACTCTATAATAAATTGTATTTTGCTGTACAGTTTTGTATTTTCTCTAGGTTCATGCCTTTGATACTCTCTCAGCTGAAAAACATGAAATCCTCAAATTCAACAGTTTTTAAAAATAACTTTTGTTTTTTCACTACTTTAAAGATCCCTGAATGTAGAGATTGTTATCACTTATAGAGTATTATGCTATTCTTTGTGTTTTAGTGAGTTGTTAACAGCTTAACAACACACTGCAGAAGGCTCAAATAAGATCCGAGGTGGTATATGTTAACTGAAACATATAAACATTTCAGTGATTTCTGAGCAAGATAATTTTATTTTTAACAAATTCTTTCATGAGATGTTCCTTTTATCTTTGCTGATTAGTTTACATTATTATTTGTCATTATTAAGTATTTGCTTATTTTTCCTATAGCAGAAGGACTAAAAGGTATCAAACATAATAGAGGAAACCACAAGAGTAGATGTATACAAATATCTGAATAAATACAGTCTCTGATAAAATGACCAAAAGTTGATTTATTCAGGCATTTAAACAAGAATGTCCTGATTGTCAGTAGTCTAAGCATACACACCTATTGCTGAATTTCAATTCATTGAATGTCAGGCCATATTTTGAATGTTCAACTCCACATCCAAATTTTGGTACTTAGTTTTCTTATACCCAGACATGGACACATGAAAGATGATTTTTGAAATACTTACTCTCTTTTGACTATCTGATGCCCACTGAAGTCAATAGTAAAATTTCCACTAACCTTAACTAGGCAGAGCCCAGACAGCATCACGAACTTTTGTAACCAACTGCTTTAAAATGAGGGTGGGCAGATAAACATCAAGACAAAGAAATAGGGCCTCAAGTGAATCTATCATGATCTAGTCATGAAAAGCCAATCAGACAAGTGGAAAAACAGGCTTAGGATTAATACTCAACTTCTCCTCAGACAGTTATTACAACACAGACTTGCTCTCCCAAGCCTTTTGTGCAAGCTGTGTTTGTCCCTAGCTTCCACAAATTCTTCCTTAAGTGTCCCAAAAGTGAAAGGGAGCAACGATTGAAATGTTACGATACTAAACTGGTACATATTAAGGATCTAATATCCACTTAAAAAAAACCAAACCCAAAACCAGTAAACTTCTACCTCTCTCCTATTGCAGCAAATACCTGCAAATGTTATTTTCCTAGCTTCAGTAAGATTTCAGTATGTTCACAGGGAAAGGGAATGATTCCCAAACTAATTATGGAATGATAAAACAAGCTGCTGCCAACAACTGCATTTCTTTAGATATGCTTTAAGTTTTATTTTACTGAAATCACTTTTGGTCAAGTTTGTTGAAGGGTGAGCATGTATTGCTCTATTTTTAAAGCACTGTTATATTTCTTTAGGATGAAGCAATGTGGACAGAGGAGAGTCTGCAGCCACTCCATCAGGGTCATGTCATGTAACCAGGAGTGTGTAGCCCATGCTGGGTACTGCTACTGAAGAAACCTAAGGGGTGGGAGGGAAGAAGATTTCTATAGCTCCCTACATTCTTTGCCCATTATATTTACATTTCTGCTTAAGTCCATTTATAAAGCGTTATCATACTCACCATTATCACTATTACTATACCATGTCCTGTGAGACTGCCACTTCAAAACAGCATGTGGGACATCAGTTAAGCACAAGGGTGAACAGCCTGGTTATCACAGCAATTTGAAGAAATCTGGTAACATACTTGTCACACTGGTTGACAATAACTAGTAAATCGGAGTAAAGAATGCTAGGTAGTTTCACAAAAAGGATCTGAAAACAATTCTAATAACTCTGATAATCTATGTTGGATTAAGAGTGAGATTTGATCCGAGTTACTTATACTTTAAAAAAAAAATTAAAAAATAATGTAAACCTTGGATATCCATTTTATTATCCTCTGTACTCTGTTGAGATCATAATGTACTATATACACTGTTGTTTGCCAGGTCTTGTCTGCAAATCTCCATTTATATTCCAAATCTCATTAAAAAGTGCATACAGTAACACAATAGGGCAGACTTCTTAAAAAAATAAAACTAAATCATTGGCAATGAAAGCAGGGAACCTTAAAACTCTCAAGAGGAGGAATCTGAAGCTGTTGCATGAACTTGGAAAAAAGGGGAGCAATCTTCGTATTTTAATCCACTTTGCTCTAAAACGAAAGTCTGAAAGCATTGACCTGTTAGATCACATATTAATTCAGTTTGTACCTATAGTGGAATGGCCAACAGAAATAAATAAAAAGATTCTAAAGGTCTTTTAAGACATTAATGTCAACTTGAACTATGTTTGTATTCTTTTTTATTAGGCTGCCACCTTTTAAGCTTATACACCATAAAATCTGCCAGCCTGGCCCATTTGAAAAAAAGAGAAGACTGTTTTTTGTGTATTTGTGCATTCTGACACATGGCCCCAGTCTCTTCTTTTGCTGAGATAAATTCAATTCTCAACTCGGAACATGAAGGGACAAATCCCACAGCAGATTAACTATGGCCAAAGACAGGAAAGTAAATGGTTACTTCAAATTACGACAACATTTTTAAAAAGCAGGCTTAAAACTGTAGGGAAGAGGAGAGAAAAGAAACACACACATCATTCTCTCCTGTTACCAGAGGGAATGGGAAGAAGCAGCAAAGGAGCTTGAAGGAGGAGCTCACCCGAGGCTATGAATCAGCCCATGGGCCCTCTTGTGTCTCGTCCAGAGCTGTGTGCTCGTTTATTCCTCCTGGTCTATCAACATCTTGATCTGATGCTAAGAGGAGATCTGCCTGTGCTATAATTTCCCCCAGAAAAGGGAGGAGTTGGTGAATAAGATGCCAATGACTATAGCAAGTTCTACTCTGGCAGTAAGTCTAAGGGCTCTCGAAAAGATCTTAGCAACTTATTTAACGGTTGGCAGCTGCACAATATGCACCACTTCCAAGCCCTCAGAGCAACTCATGTCACTTCTCTCATCCAGAAAAGCTCTGAAATTCATCCTTCTCTCCAGCTCTGCTGAAATATTTCAATTCATGATTTTGTTGGTTTTATTTTCAGCAACTGCAACCTCTTCTATGTTTTTTCCCCCATATGTCTGTCTCACCTATGGCTTCATCTCCTCCAAGGACACTAGATTCATATCATATTTCACCTACCAATCACATCACCTTACAACCTTATTCTTTCTGCATTCCTCTTCTCTCATCCTACTTTCCATGCAGTTTCTTACTTCTTAATATATGTTGATCTTATTAATCACATTTATCTAATATTTTAGGATCCAATCCAAACCCCAGTGAACAACAAAGATGCATGAGGACAGTATCTGGTCACTGAAAAAATCCCAATTTTAATTTAGCTGCTTTTCCAGTCATAATTGACTGCAACACTTCAGATGCATTCAGCTTCATGACCATGAACCAAGTTATCAGTATGCAAATATTTTTCTGTATGACTAAGAGTGATTATAACTTTATTTATTCCTGCCATCCTAATGACTGAGTTTAGACATAGAAGGAACAGATCCTGGCACACTCTGATGCACAAACACACAACATATAAAGAGAATTTTGAACCTTCTTTCTTATCTATCAATTAGAAACTTCAGTGTTAGAAAATTAAATCCTGTGATTTTACTCAAACTCATTGGTTTCACTTGGAAATTCCACTCATTTTTATCTTAGCAAAAACTGCAGAACTTGGCCCAGTGTCAGCAGCTTCTCTGAAATTTTGTTGGCAATCCAAAAGACAGAGTTACGATACAACACTAAAAGCACTACTGCGGCAGAAATTCAGCATAAGAGCATGACTACTTGTTCTAACTAGTGATTCTTGGTTTTTTAATTCCCTTAGTCCTTCACTATTGGGGCTGCAATTGCAGTCTAAACCTTAGCTTCAAAAATCACATCCTGTTTACAAGATGAGCTACACTTTAATGCAGTGCGTAGGGCGTGGGTTTCATTACTAATAGAATTAAAAACTCCATTTCCCTAGCAGTGAACTTCTGAGCACATTTGTTCACTTGTCATACGCTTGTTCCTGTCTCTCCTCCCTCTGAAAAGGGCATACAGGTCATTAACCATTTCATGGACCTGCAGTTCCATTTGGCTGTACTATCTGTCTCGCAACAGTGAACTGACCTTAACGTAGCTGACCCAGAAGAGTAGCTAGGAATACTGAAAACTAAGAAACATAAGCCACATCCTTGTCTGCTTCCTACAGTTACAGGGTTGGAAGCATCCCTTGTGGAGTTCCCACATCTGAATCTGTTCTACTGTCAGAATATCACTACCATCTGCCACAGTTGCAATGGAGTCAATCCCAGCATCAAAGAACCACCATGGTAGTGACATTTCCTGGCTCAATCCTCATCATGCCCTCTGTAATGGCCATTTACAGGGAACAGCACACGTATGGATATGGTAACAACTCTGCACCATCTATTTATTTCCTTCCACCAAGACCATTAGTTTTGCAGGTTCTGAACTGTGTTTGTCACCAACTGGAGTAAAAGCCTTGAGCTTCTCTACAAATAATTAATCTCTTGCAAGAGAAGAGAATAAGTTTGCTACATGGAATTGTCTTTTTTCACACTACGTAGGTTTTTGTTATTCTTAACAGACCTGCGGGGCCCTTTGTTCAGCAATGAATTTAATCAGTGACAACAACCTCTTAGAAGAAAACCACAATCTTCAGCAAGAAAGCTGAGACACAAGTCTCAGCAAAGGTTTGGTAACATTAATATGCAACAGCATAAAGAAATCATGTTTCTTAGGTATGATGCTTACGTAGTTTAATTCTTTCCCTGTTCCATTCTTTTTAATTAATTTAATACTTGTATATATTTAACTTGAATTTTGGTAATATGCATTTATCTGCTGGAGACCAATTCTATACTGGAAACAATGATTTGCTGTCTGGGATCCGTGTTTACAATTTTTGTTAACCATCTTTTGGGGACATAACAAACACCAACACTCCCCAGTTCTGGCAGGTTGCTTACCATTTATTTTATATGGCAGATTGGCTCAATAGGTGGCCACAGAATAAAGTGTTACTTATTCTGAAAGACACAAGACTTCTTGCAGAGATGATGAAACTATAATGGCTGTTAAAAATGGAAATGATGCTAACGACGTAAATAGGTAGCTGTAAATAATACATAGGCATTGCTGTATTTCTTGAGTCCTCTCACAGTAGGACACAGTAGTAACTTTTTTCTGTGCTAGGGTAGTGGGATCTTGAAAAGAAGAACATAGCTATCTATTGAGAACTGCTACAATAAATGGATAGGCATTATGTCAAATGTGTGCTACACAGCCCCATTTTTCAACACATAACATTCATTCACAAAATAACTGCTCATTAAAAATTACTCTGAGAGGCACCAACTGAAAACACATTGCACTTTACAAAACACCTATAAATACAGGTGCAAAGATGAAGAACTGAACTGATATATATGGAATATATATATGGATAGAATATATGGAATATATTCCATACATTTTCAGTATGGAATTTTAAAATATTTTTTAAAGGAACACACACTGCAAATCATGTAGCATTTCTCACTACAACCCACACAGTTACAAATGAGTTGTTTGATGTACTGTCATATTTTAAAATAAATTAAAAAATTAATATACTTAATGACAACTCAGATGTTCTCTCTTCCTTTCTCAAAGTAGTAAAGACTTTTTTTTTTTTTTAAAAGAAAAAGACCTATGTGTTGATAGGAACACTAGTAGAAAGCTGCAAGACTTACTTTCCAGAATTTACTTGCCCAATTAAGTTAGTTAAGGTAGAAAGCAAAGGTAATAAACAGAAATAACAAACAGACCAGATTTTTTCACTGGTTGAAACCCACACTTTCACCGGTACAACTTTCTCTTTGGATTAGATATTATCACACAGACTGGCAGGAAGACACATCCTTACTTTCATTGAGTGAAAATCTGGCTCCACCGAAATGTCTTCTTTTGGATTAATTAAGAGAAGGATCTGACCAACTGTGTATAACCTTGCTAGCACAGCTGATTTATGTCATTAAAATGTCCCACCAATTCTCAACTGTGGAAAGTAGATTAAACTAAACTCCTTCATTGTAGTCCCGTTCTGCCAGCTTCTGCCTTGTGGGAATCTTAATTACACACACTATGTCTCAGTAATGCATCTGACCACCAGTTCCTAACACCTCTGGAATAACGGGGTGACACTGCATTCCTGTTACACTGTCTGAAAGCACTGGCTATGAGGAGTTACCTTTTTGACTTCATACTTAATGGCCAGCTTCACACGACTCAGTGATGCTCTGTGTCTCTGCGCTTCAACTGGCTCAGAATTCAAATCCCCGTTCAGAATGGCCTCCACTTCTTCCGAGTCTCGGCAGAGATCAAGAACACCAACCACAAAATCCTTGCACTGCATAGACAGCTTGCGATAGTCATTCTGAAAGAGAAGGGTTAGAGAAAATGGCCCATGACGAACATGCTTAAGAGTCAATGGCAAGGAAAAAAGAACCTGTAAAAGTTGCTAAAACTTAATAGTGTTAGACTTTTACACAGTATGTCAAGCTAGGAGTGTATCAGACATTACAGAGCTCTTGTATAGCGGAATAATTTCTTCTCTGACACAAGGAAGCCACTTGAACAGAAGATGATGACAGCTGTTTAGCAGAGCATGGGAACATTATATAATAGCATGATGGAAATAACCCAGATGGGCAGCAAGGGCAAGTTGAATGGACAGATAAGAATTGGACAAACAAACCAGGACCAGAATTCTTGAAATCCTAAACTTACCCTTGCAATTGCAGACAATTAATGAAATAATTCTTACAAGTTGCCCTCCTAGGCTACAAATATATTTCTGCTCTTTCTACACTGCTAAAATGGCTGCTTACTCTTTACTCTGATGTACACCATATTAATTTCACCCCCTTCCCTCCCCGCCTCTGCTACCCATTTACTCTTGAAACCGCTTCACACCTGACAACATGTACAAGCAGGTTACAAAGTAACTGCATAGAGTAACTGTGCGATGAACTTGGACACCAGCATTGTGGGCAAAATACCTCAAATTTCCTGTATAGGCAACACAGAAACCAGCTTCTTCAAAGGGCAGTTCAAAGATATTGGGCTCCTGAGACATTCTCCAAGAGATGACCTTTCCACTGACAACAGAGCTGAACTACAGACATTTCTCTAAACCTCAACCCTTTCATTTAAGAGCTCTGTCCACCTTTCCCTTCCTCTCCCTCTGTCCTTCACTTCCTGTCTGTATCTATCACTACTCCTCTTCCCAAAATCACCTGTTACTTTAATCTCCCTCTTGATTGCTCTCGCTCCATCAGCTTTCCCTTCCATTACTGCTGGAGTCAATGGTTCTGCCTGTGTTACCTTCTGAAAGGATACGAAGCAAACATTTGTTTTCTCAAAAAACAACTCCCCCCTCCTCCTATTCGGACCTTTTTCAGAACCTCACCTTCTAGTAAAGCATTTCTTCTTTTCCCCCTCACTACTTCCATTTTGCAGCGTATCATTGGCCGTTTCCAGACTTGTAGCTTGTTGACTACAGCTGTTAAGTCTTACTTTTTGCTGGTCCTTACTCTTTCTGTCTTTCCTCAGCCTCCCTCAACCTTTCAACACTTTGGGACCAGGTCCTGAGTTACGCCCATGGGCGGTGATCCTTTCTGTGCAGCTATTAAACTACTGCACCTACGGTGCAGTGGTACCGTTTTTCTCTGTGTTCATGTCTCATGCCTGGCATGCTGCTCACAAGTTTCACGGTCTTCATCCTTACTCTTTTTGCTGCCTCTCTATAAGCAAGCTTACGTCTATCTTTTAGGTACCACCTTTCAACTTCCCAGCTGCTCATATATGTCAACATCGCAAAGATTTCCATCTATCTAATCTCCTCTCTCTTCTGACACAACATTTGTGGCTACATTTCAAAATTTTAAGATAACTCTGCAAAGCATGGACACGTGAATCTCTGCTTACGCTTCTGTTCATGCTTCCATAAACCTGACATGTAAGTCATGTATACGTCTTCCACCACCTCTGTGACATTACATATAAGCTCTTATCTGGTATCTGCTTCAGTAGAAACCTTGGTCTTCATTTGTGTCCATGTCCCCTCAGCTAGATTTCTAGGACTTCTTTATCTGAGATGCAACCTCTGATTTCCTCACTGGAGGCTATGGTTGGGAGGAGGAAACTTGACTGAATCTGCCAATTTTACCTAGTGGTATCAAGTGTTCCAGTGCCCAACTGAAAATAGCATAGCCTGCTTTTTCAATTATTCCACAGCTTTTCTTATTTTTTTTTTCCCAGTAGGCCATCAAAAGGCTAGTCTGAGCCCTCTGTCTCTCTATTTCTGTGCATTTACTGTTCATTTTCAGAAACTCTTTTTGAAATCACTTCTGGGGGGTACAGATTTTTCCTTTGTGGTTCCTGCCTTCTCAAAAATGCTTCCTCACTGATTCTGCTCTCATAATTTTCTCATTTAATCTCAATTTTTTTCCTGAAACGCTCACTATTTCCCCTTTGCCTAACTAACTTTTCCCTCCTTGTACTGCCAGTTTTGTTAAATTTTTAACTTAGCATCTATAAAATGGGATAGAGAAACTAACATGCTCTCAGTAGTTTCAAATTACTTTGGGAAAATATGGGAAAAGAGGCTGCATAGGATAATGGCAGGAATCAGCTATCAATCCCATAGGTCAGATTCAGACATGAATCAAAATGAAACATTCCTGGAGACAAACAAATACTACTAAGAATTGTGTTATGGAAAACTAACATCCCAGATACAGATTTGGAAACAAGCAGTCCTAACCAGAGACCTAAACAGAACCCAGTTATTTCCTTTGGTCATAGATGACAAATAATTCAGTTGTCAGTGAACCAACAAGATGTAAGGCTATTCTACATTTGGTTTTGGTAACCAAGGAAAATATTACACAAGAGCCAATTATAAAAATAATACTGGGATGCATGATTAAATACAGTGAAAGGATAAGCAAGTATACATATGACTAAGATTTAGGACCTTAAAAAGGCAAAGTCTGGTAAGAAAGCTAGTCAAGGGAGCGAAACATACTTATAAGCATGGACGTCTGAATGTAGAGAAGGCTTTTAAGTAAAAGACGTGAGAGTCTTTTAGATGAGACATCAGATCCTACAAAGATAAAAACCTTGCAGAGGAAGACTCCAGAATGGTGGCTAGAACAGCAGTCTTAAAAAAGACAAATGGAAACGCTCTTTCTTGACAGTCTAGTCAGGCTTGTAAAGGATATTAAGCAAAGCACAAAGAGGTACGATGATGTAAAAAGAAGATGGAGATCTTCTTCAGTGAAGACAAACTAAGAGACTAAAGACAATCCTAGTAAAGCCAAAAACAATACCTTGCCTTCAGTTTACTGAACTCCTATATTCTTAACACTGTTTATATTAAATTGTTTGCACAACAGAATTATTATTTATCTGTAAGAACTTAAACACCCTCCCTTAAATTCCCAATTTCAAGCAAGAGTTGCTTAAACATTTGGCATAAATGCCAAAGAAAGGCATTTACCAAGATGGCTGAGCAAAAACCACAATAATCATCAGATACAGCATAATGTTAATTCAATAGGAATAAGACTGGTAATCATTTTTTCTTTAACACTAAAGTAGCTGTAAATCCACTATTTGCAGTGAATGGGAGGATACACTAAGTTCACTGACTTCAGCAGTAGTACTATATAGCTAAAAGAGAAGCTACATTCTTTCTCACCTGAATTTGCAAGGACTTGTAACTCTACAAAAAAAAAGTCTTTGTTTTAGTATTATTTCTGTCTATCCTATGCTCAGAGGTGACATCTCATTAAGGTTTAATAAAGTTTAGTTTAGATGGTTTTGTATTAGTCAAGTGCTTTATGACATAACCCAACCCAACCTAATTTTGTCCTTGCATGAATGAACATGGACTGTCCAGTTGTGGGGAGTGGCTTCATTTACAACATCTTTTCTCATTCTTTTGCTAACTGTGAAGAAAGAGAAGGAGAAATAGTGGACTTCTTATAGTTAGGAAATAACAACAGTTACTCTTGCTAAAGGTTCATTCCATTTTCTTCACCATTTAACTATTCTCTTTTTCCTTAAAATAATACAGAAATGTAATACCAAAAGTTACAATACTAAGAAGTTACTTCTCTAACAAGTCCCAGTATAAATGTCAGGAAAATCTATTTGTTTTCTTGTGTTTAAGCTATAACCAAGTCTCACACACATGCAAATACACAAGTACAGCCTAGTATCAGGTTCATAAAATGTAAACATTCAAGTACATTTCTGCGATAGCCACACACACAGTTTAAAAGATGAACATAGTTTTCTCAATCAGTACAAACTAAGCAAGAAGAATACATTTTCACAGGTAGTTGCAATTGTGAAATACTGCCTACAAATGGCAAAATGCTGTAAAATCACTTTCCTTTGGCAAAAGGTGCACAAATTGCGATTGCAGCAGTATCGCATGAAGACTGCTATTTCAATAGACTACAGATTGTTTAGTTTACAGATTTTGCTGTTCTCTCACGAATGGAGGCTCATCCTCACAAGTGTGTCAGAGCTCCTGACTGACCCTGGCAGAAGCTCCTGCACTCACACTGTATTAACTGGCATCCTAAAAAATACACCTATCCACTCTGTGAACAGCCCTTCCTGAAGGACAGACTGCTTTGCATGGACTGTTCGCCTGCTACCACAAGAGTTACCCACATTTCTACTGAAAACGTTAATAGTGCTACATGTTTCCTGATAATAAACATTCTTGCTTTTAAAAGTTATGCTTATTGCCAGATAAGATTAAAGGTATGATGTATTAAGTTTTATTCTGTCAAATTTAAGGATTAAACACAGGCTACATTACTTACAAATGCTGTTCTAAGAACTGAAAACCAGTATGTGCGTTGTTAATATCTGACACAGGCTTTGAATTTTATGCTAGGAAAACTTGTCAGATTTCCCTCTCCAGGTCTTTACTTACTGATGTATTAGCAAATCAAATTTATCTCTGTCTATTTGATTGCTTTACAGAATTAAACAGACAAACGTTACCCACATTGTAACCACGGGACCCATTTCTCAAATGATCTTCTACCTCTAGGGTGTTGCGTGAATAGCAAAAACCAGAATCTGTGGTCTCAGTCATCCACATACACCTCTGCTTACTCTTGAGAAGATACAAATGAAGCCACCAGATGATTCATCTCTTCCCTGTCCTAAACAAGGCTACCAGAACTCCCCACATGAAGCATCCATGTTTGAAAAGCCCTGCTACATACTGTGCAAGTTGCAAATTCGTTACCGTGAAGCTACTCTTCAGGGGAACACCAAACTGAGTAAGGCAGTAACAGACCTGCTTATACACTGGGGTTCTTTGCCTATTTTTCCTCATAATATGAGGACTCTGCTTCCTTGATCAAAGTGCTTCTCCAATTAATTTACAACCTAACTCAGCTAGTTTAACTAGCTGTATCATCTTAAATAATCTCTCTCTCAAAAAAAAAAAAAAGTTACACAGACATATTTGTAACATCGAAAATATCAGCCTGTATTCTGCATTTCACAGATACCACAGCTGACACCGGTACATAACGGACAACTGATGATGACTGGAATTGCAGAACTGTGTCTCAGGAGCAGTTTAGGAGGACTCTGGCACACATCCACAGCTGCAACTCAGCCTGCCCAACTCTGCATATTCTGCTCTCACTCATAACATTAAAGACTATCTTGCGAGTTCATCTAGAGTTTTTACAAAGAATATATCAATCTGTGTGCAAAGAATGAAACATATGAACAAAGATCTTCAGCTGATTTCACCCGTAAGATTTTTAACTATTCCAAGGAAAATTTATACTGAGCAGTTAGTTATATGTAGTCAAAGTATATGTATCTGTTTTCTATTATAAGCCACACTCCTGTAAGCACCACCGATTGTGACTATGCACAGCTGCATTAACTCGTTCACACACATTATATGCAATCATAGATTTATGTTGAGTATTATGTATTAAATGGCCGTTTTGAGACCATGTACATAGTCAGTTTGCATATATAACTACAGGAACTGTATATGCAAATCAAGCACATAATTGCACTAACGGTTATGGATCTGGGCCCTGTCCTTTTAAAAGTTGGACCTAAACGTAGATCACGCTTGAACACTCTTTGTTAGTTCAGCTGAGATAACACTATGTAAATTTACTTGGAACAGTGACAGATTCCGCTTTTAGATGCACGTCCACATCTTCCGCTGGTTTCAGTAGGAGCTTTTAGCAAAACTGGGAACAGGGATTTATCCTATATAAAGCAGGATTACGATCTTTCTGATCCTTGCTATGATGGACCAAATTCTGACATGGTATCAGCTATGCAGTTTCCACTGGAAGAATTGAGCTTGCTTACACTGGACAGTATTCAGGTAGCATACAGACTATCATGTGGCTTTTTAGCTACCTTGTCCTGTTTTTTTTCTATGGTGGCTGCAAAGGGAAGTTCCATCAGCTGTTCTGGCTACTAGAAATTCTCCCATCACTGTGAAGTAACAGTTTTAAAGTTCTTGAGGAGGAGGGTAAATATCAATTAACTTCGGTAACCCACAGTAGCCACAGTGGCCAGGGTCTACTAAAAATCGAGGAACAAGGAAACATAAAAATTGGGAATACTGGTATTGCAAAGTATTTTGTGGTGCTACTGGGATTGAAAAATAGGATTCTCCAACTATGGTAATCAACACTTGTTAACATTAAGACAAGACACAGTTCCAGACTGAGCTTCCCTAGCCAGTATATCAGGTACAAAGCAGTACACCTTGGAGATCTCTAACAACTCATGAAGACAGATGCTAGTAGAACACCGCTTGGTAATTTTTTCTAACTTAACAGGTTTTGCCCTTTTCCACAAAAGAAAGGAATTGAACCAGAAGATTTGATACACTTTGAAAACACTATCTGAGCAGGCACATTGGTTATAAAAGCCCTTATAAACATCAGAATTGGGGAAGACGACCAGAGTAATGCAGAATTCCGGTTTTGCACCTTAGACACAGAACTTCATCAACAATTTTTCTTTCTGTTTTCTTTCTAATTATCTTTACAACATATGAAACACCCCTAAAAACCTGAGATGAGAGAATCCAATCATCTGCTTTAAGAGACTGCAATTTGGTATAAGAGTAAAAGGGGTATTTTTTATGATTTGGTAGCAATCTTGACTCAGATAAAACAAACTGAAATTTCTGACTTCATCTGAAATCCTCCTGTCAATCCCCAGAATCACCAAGGAAGGCAGGAGAAACACTGTAGTTCCTGCCTTGGCCACAGGCATGATATGCTGCTATACTGGCCACTAAAATGATGTTTTGCTGCTTTGACAGCCAGGCACTGACAATCTCTGCTGTTCCCTTAGCTTGTTTCAAGGCCTTAAAGAGGAGTCACCAGCATTTTCAGACAAGCCAGCCACACAATCCTGGTAAAACCAGGATTAGAAAACACAATAAAGAACTGATAGAGAGAGTATAAAAAATAAATAAATAAAAAGAAAATTAGGCAAGCTTTTAGAAGGGAGACACACAAAAAAGGAAATCCAAAGAGGGAACTGAATAGAAGAAAATAAGGGAAGACGAAAAGTGGATGCAAAGAACAAAAAGGGTAACAGTGTCAAGAAGAAACTACAATAAAATAGACGAAGAATAGTAAAAGGAGCTTGGAACAAGGATTTCACAAAAGGAGTAGGGGGCAATAAAGCTTGAGGACGAAAGAAGTAGAGTGAAATAATCTTTAGGGCTCCAGTTTCGCCATCCATTTTTACTCATTTTCGGTACTTAGTTTTGGCTACATGTCTTGTGTCTTCCAGGAAAAATGAGGGTTCATCGTTTTCTTTGAATCCTTTCTCCTTACTTCTGAAGGGAAAATAAAAAAATTAAAAATCAGTGTAATTAATAAGTTCTTTTAATATTCATGGGGAATTGACTGTCATGAATGAATGTCCTAAGCAAACTCTGGTTTGCACATGAACAGGAGAACTTGTTAGTGTAAATCATAAGAAATAGAGGCAGACTGGACTTTGCATATGCAATAGATGTAGGGTTCAATTTAACGAGCATTTACTAGGCAGCTTTGCCCTCAAGCATTTAAACAGGTCCACCCTGTATTCTTGCTCTGTGGGAAAACCACTTAGAAAAGTATTTTCTGTACCACTGCTCCACATCCAGGAAGTGCATTGCCGCAAGCGTGCAGAGGAAATGCTATGGGCCTTAATGTACCATAGATACTAAGAATAAATCATGAATATCATCAAAAACCCCTTTAAACAGACTTGTCCATTTTCTGTAGATGAACTACTTTGTCCATTTTTCTTTACCCTGAAACAATTCTGCTCAGTGTTGTGCTATAGATTGGATTGGAATACTTAAGCATTTCCAGTGATGATCCTAAAGGAGAGTGCACCAGTAGTCTATCAGTCATTCTGCCTCATAGCGAGTCCCTCTGGGATGTGACAAACCACACAGTTATGAGCAAAACACATTCAGATGACGTAGCTATAGCAAAGAAAGCACTGAACCGATAGCTACAAATTGGACACACACCAGATGAGGCAAGCTCTCACAATTGACTTCTGTAAGACACAGAAGCACCACTTGCTTTTTCCTTGATCTACCTCTACGGCTCTCAGTGCGGCATCTTGTTTTACATCCACGCCACGAGCAGCCCCACCACACCTGCCCGCAGCCCCAGTGGAACACACAGTCCTCTCGTCAGCTGTGCAATTTCAGCCCTTCCTGAACTTGGTTTAATGGCGACACTAAAAAATTCCTTGCCTCTTCTTTTTCCTCCTCCTTCCCTTTTCCACTAGCCCTTCTCCCCAGGAAGGGCAGCCAACCATCAATGCCAGAGAAGAAGCAACTGTCCTACCAGGCTTGGTAGAAACGGAAAGAACACCCTGAGATGTGTAAGAAACAGAAGGAAGAGATAGATGAGAGGTTAACGAGGAGAATAATTATTTACTTGGAGTGGTTTAATTTCGATGAGAAGCTGGAATTTCCACGCTAGCAAGGAGCCAGGAACAATTTCTACTGTAGGTGCCAAAACTGAATTACCTTATACACCTGGCAAGGATAGCAGCCGTGTAAGTGCTATCCAAAAATAGTGAAACCTGTGAAAATAGTGGATTTCTTGGGTTCTTAGGCATCCACAAAATATCAATGAATAGAGGCTAAAAAAATGAGAAAAAAAAAAAGAAAAAGTTGAAAACCAGAATATTTTATACTGTGATAATTCAGTATTTTAAAAACTGAAGTACTTTTTTAAAGTTCTGGTTTGAAATGAGAAGTCCAGCCAAAAAACATTGCTTTTTCTCCTCCAAAATGTCAAGCTAGTTCTCTTCTGACAAAATTTGTATTCATGCTGTTAGTACCTATGACATGGGAGCTTCCCATGAATTTGTATTTTTACTGAATTTTTCCTATTCAGTTCTAATCAACTACACCCTCCCCTTACAAAAACATGATATAGCTTGCCTTAATTTAGCTTTGGCTGGCAGAGATTGTATTTTGGGTTCCTAGGGAGTTGCGTAACACTTAAATTGAGTCCCTAAACCCAGCCGTGTTTCTGAACACATAATAACAAAATTTGTATGCAGTATCACAAAGAAAAAAAAGAGATGGTAGAGTTTCTGAGATGCCAACCCAGAAGAAAAGTTCTCTTTAAGAAACTGCAGGAGAAAAAAAAAAAGGAAAAAAAAAGAGGTCTGTAACCACAACCACCAAAGCCTTATTCAGAAAACCCATAAATCTCCACCTTGGGCACACGATTCTGGAGACCCTGTGGCACTCACGTTGTTGGCCTAGTTGAAGAGAAATCAATGATAAACAGGACTGAGTTATACACATCAGAGATTTAACCTTCTATAATGGTCTCTAAATGAGGCACATAACTGTAATTCATTGTGTGAAGCACACAAATCAACAGGCTCTGTGCATATGATAAAATTCTCTAATTCCCTGATTTTATGTTCACGAAGAGCTTTCCCAGTTCAGTACTTTTTCAGCAGAGGAAAAAGAAAAATCTATACTCTTGAATAAACACACTGAGGAAGTACTCAATCCATTTGCCACGTTACACAATGCGCAGCATGGTATTAGGAGGTTCCTTCAGCAAAGGAAGGAGAGGAAAGGTTTAAGCTGACTTTCACACTTCATTAATGTGTGGTATAATACACAAATCCTTCTCAGCACTGAAATCTAATTTTTAAATTATATTTTTATTTGCTCAGCTATATCTGGAGCTATTCTTTCTCAGGAGTCTAAAACTGTTTCTTCCTCTTCTGGTAAAGTCCACTTTATTAATTTCTGCCTATATTTCTCCAGGTGGTTGTGTATTTCTGAGTATTCCACAGTGTTAGCAATGCTTGCTGTTGTTTGAACAGGTTAATGCACCTTTTGCCTCTCTCAGATCATTTATGAAGACATTAAACAAGCAAGTGGTACCCAACACTGAATCTGCAGAACCCCATTACATTTTTTTGCTAAAACTAGATACAATGCTGTTAATATCCCTACTCACTGAGAACAATCTGTCATTCCCCAAGCCGAGCTTTTCTTATTACACATAGTCTACTGGGGTTTGATTGTTTTTTGTGGGACTTGGTTGGGGGTAAGGGGGGCAAGGGGGAAGGTGGACATTACTGTACTTTTCGAGGTGTTCAACAAAACTGCAAAATAATTTAAAAAAATGTTAGCAACAGCTAAGTCATTAATTGTCTGATTGAGAAGCTGAAATATAGAGAAAAGTCAAGGCATTGACATACTAAACCAGACAACAGAACCTACATCTGTAATCAGTCTAACAGCTGGTTTTGAACAAGTGACATTTCTAAAAGGTGCATCAAAAAAACCACTTTGTATTCTTAACTATTTGGAGACATCATTCAAAATTACTACATAAAAAAAAAGAGGGAATAAGGTCAGTGCTGCAGTAGGCTCAAGAAAAGCATAATGTTTCTGCTTTCTGCACTTACACTACTCAGTGTTTTTAACTAAAAACTATTTTTGTCTGCTACAGCAATCAAAATTGTTTTCCATCCACTGCAAGGTTATCAGAATACACACTGTCTGTCCCTTTTTCCAATTTTCTCTGTACACCGTAGGTGCAAAAGCAATTTCATTTCATTAAAAAATATTTTTTAAAGGCTTATGTATTGAAAACTCAAAATCAAGAACAAAAGAGACAATAAATATCATGAAAGCATTTGCAATTGAAAAAGGAAAGACACAGGAAATAATTTCAAGCATCTAAAGACATTATGAAGTAGCAACAACTTTAAAACAGTAACAGAGAGAAACACCAAAACACCATTACCTTGAATTCTTTTTCAATGTTGGCCAACTTGGCAAGTTCATTGCTGAGTTCTAGGGCAGTGAGTACTGGATCTTCACTGGAGAGGGACAGATAAGCCGGACTAGCCAGTCCTTTGTATGCATTTATTCTTGACCTAGAGTGACTGAAAGAATCATGCTTTTGCTTCTCTGTACAGTCATTACATTTGCAGAAATAATCATGAGGTCTTTCTATCCTTGCTCCTTTCATCAATAGCATGTGTACGACTTCGTATTTTTGGCAGTGGGCAGCTAAAATTATGGGAGTGATATCTGGAGAAAAGCGGGTACCGTCTTCGTCATAGGAATAAAAATCATCATCCTGAAGCTCCTGCTCACAAGGGCTCAGAGTCAGCCGCTTATTTACTGAAAACCCAGGATGATTCAAAATTGCTTCCACTATCCTAATGTAACCCTTGCTGATTGCGAGCAGCAGGGCATCTCCAATCCGTGCCAAGTTCTCTTTTTTTAACAGAAGTTCTGTCACTTCCAAATGTTCATTCCCTACAGCAAGCTGCAAGGCATTTTGGCCCATGTAGTCAACACAGTTGACATTCAGTGTTTTTGACTCCTCCAGCATTTTGCGCACCACAGGTATGTTCCCATACTCTGCTGCATCTAGGAAGCGCTCTTCTTCAGCCGTAAGACTAGTGCCCCTGTTGTTGAACATGAATGCGGGGCCTCTAATGGCCTGTCGCCTTCCCTTTTCCCTCATCATAGTCATACGTCTCAGAGATGGACTTTCTTCAATGTACCTAATGAGAAAACAAAAAGGTAACAGAATTTCACTGTGTTGGTTATTTGTAATTTCCACCGCTCCTGTGGCTACAAAAATGACAACTTTTTTTGTCCCTTGTCATTTTCCCATCTATTCACTTCTATAAAAGAAGTGTTCTTTATTGTGATCTTTCTGCCTTTGTGCTTGCTCATCTGTAATCTAAAGGCACTTTCAGGTTCAATGCCACAGGCCATTTCCGGTTTGTTAGCATGGTCGAGTTTTTGTTGGTTTTTTTTTTGTTGTTGTTGTTGCCGTTTTTGGGGTTTTTTTTTTTTGTAAGACATCACTTCTCTTCAGAAATCCCTCCCAACTCACGTCAATATATATATATAAAATGAAAACACATCTACTATACTACTTTCAGTAGTAATTAATACTACCCACCAAAAGCATTCAAGCTGATGGTTTAAGGAAGGCAATATTTACGCTTACCATACCATAGTTCACATAAATGAGAGGTAAAAACAAGTTTTCTTCCTGATGTCTTGCCAAGCAATACACAGTGAAGCCTGATCTCACACCTTCTAGTATTACTACTAGAAAAGTTAACCAAATCTGGAAGATTCTACTCATGAGTCAATTTGGTCAAATTATAAGTCTTTGTAAAACATCGGTTTATACACATGCAACAGACTTTCTGGATGCTAGTAACTAAACTGCTCACAGATTCCAGAGACCGGGCATGATCCAGTGTAGACTGGATCAGCTCTCACACCAGCTGGACTTCTGCAATACTGTGGGTTATGTTTGGCCTGTTTCTATTACACATCTACCATTCCAGGAGCTGGAGGGAAGAAGCTATCTAATGTCATTACATGAGTGTGTATACGTATATATATTTTTTTTTTTAAAAGCCCTCATGCATTCTTGGGAAAGTCAAAGAACTACTGAATGAAAATTAAAGTTGGGATGGCAGGCTGCACTGGAAAGAGGAAACCTGGGTGCAGGAAAGTGAGGTTGTTTAGGAAAGGGAACTGAAAACTGGAGAAGCTGTGAACTCCCCTCAAAAACTGGTTGCAAAAGCAGAAAGAGGGAGAAAAGGGAAACAGGAGAGAAGAAAGGCAAGCAAGCTAATTCAGGAAACACAGAAACTGGAATTATGAGCCAGCGAAGATACCGGTGAGTGCAGGGGGAGCAAACAGGAATGGGCTGAGAGAACAGACAGATCAGATGCTGAGCTGGATCTAGCTAGGCAAGGAAACTAGAGAGGGGGGAGGAGGTTCAGAGAAGTGAAACTAGAAGCTGCAAATAAAACAGACCTAGGAAGAGAGGTTGAGAGACAGATGCTATCTAGCTGGAGGAAACAACAGGAACAACTGCCTGGAGAGGTCTGAAACAACAGCATAGATGGGATCAGGCTAAAGTGGTCACAGCTGGGTGAAGAACAGAAGCATTTATGCCTGCCAGAGCAGAGGCCAAAGGCCTTAAAAGGTACTTGGGATACCATAACCTTCCTTCACTATCATCTGCAAATAAATGTGAAACACATCAGGAATCTGCCTTTCCTTTCTAGTCCAGCTCGATATTGAGACAGACAGCCTCCAGCTGCTATCAGTTAATCCATTAACTCAAGGGGAGAGAGATCACTTGAGCTGATTTGATAGGCACAAAGACACCAGTACAGCCGATAAACAATATATGCGTGTTAATGGTGGGTGTGCTTTGAATATATATAACACTATATATATGCTACATAGAGACAAACAGGCCTTACAAATTTCAAATTTGGTCCTTAAATCCTATGTGCCTCCATCCCTCATCTATAAAAAAAGAACAAGTTGGCTCCCATTTTACAAGAGCATTGTGAAAATTAATCTCAACAAAAAACTCAGATATGAGAGTAAAAGCCTAGACAGAAAAACTGAAGAGGAAATTAATCCTTCTACCCTCAGTGCAAAAGCCAAGTAATGTGCATTACAAAAGACATGGGTCCACATAATGAGTGCTGAGGGCAAAGCAAAATATTAAACAGCCCTTTTTAAGCAAACTCCATCAGTCTGCAAAAGGACAGAACCAAGGGAAAAATGCCACACGCCCCTTAGGCACACACAAAGACTACGCATTTAAGTGAACATAGCGGAACCTGCACGGGCAGCTTGAAAAGCTGCATATCCTAATTGCTGCAGCTTCAACTCCACAACCAGAGCGATAGCCTCTTAAATGCAGGTGGGTTTTTAATGTGTGTGACCTTTCAACACTGAAAGCTACCTTAGCTATATCACCACTGCACAAAATATGCCTGTTGACATCACTGGATTTCCCCATACGCAGCAAATCAGCCCTAACGGTTTTCATTGGGCATAACTAATTCCATTCTGCTTATAAGAATAGGTCTGGCCTTCCAGCTATCTGCATGGGTTGTAATAAATTCTGCAAAACAGAAAATCTTAATCACTTTATCACAGCTACAAATATCATAAAAGCTAGTCCATGCTCTGAACATTTCAGTTAACACAAATGGGCAGTTCCATTGCAGACCAAGTGAAGAGATTGCAATACTCATCACCAAGGGCAGGTCTCTCCTGGGATGAAGCATTTGATCTTTTTACATTTTCATCTGTGGTTGATATTTCTGGCCTACCAGAAATGACCTGGGTGGCACTGCAGTATAAGCAATGCTAACTGCTATTTACTTTTTGAAATATATGGCAAAACTGCTTTGCTAAACATGACAGGATCCCTTTTTTTTTTTTCCACTCCTGTACCACTTTCTTGAAGTCTATATAAAAAAGGCTGCTCAACAGAGAGGATTTGTGACTCTCAAACACAGAATTTATTTGATGTCTTAAAGCTTAGGCATATTTCACATCTGGGAGCACTCAGATATAAAGTTTTGAGCCCCAAGTGCACGTGGTGAACAGCCACAGTATGCTACTACCTTATTCCCCAACAAAATCAGAATTAAACTAGAAATACTGTCTTTTCATAGTTACCTTTTAAACAAGTTCTTATTGTCTGCTATGCTGTTACATTTCTATTCTTCCTCCACGTCAAAAAACAAGCTACAGAAATGTAGTTGTTTACTGTAATGTTATGAAGAAAAGAAGTATGTGTATTAAAAAAGTAAAAAAGATAACAAATTGACTCATGCTGACTTCTTCATTTAAGACTACTCTAAACTGCCATCCTGAATCTCATTTATCTTTTATGATATACGTAACAATATATTTCTCCCTATATATTCAGTGTAATTTTTCAGGATATTTTGAAATATGACACATATTTTCTGTTTTATCTATCTTTCTTTCAAGACCCACTGTCTGACTGAGGTGACTCATCTGACTTCTGTAAAAAGAGATAGATCCTTCCAAAGGTGTTGCATTAGAATATCTTCCCAATAAGGAAGATTTCCTTAGCTAAAAATTTTGTCACAGAAATGATCTATTTGAAGTGACTGCAGTATCTTCTCAAAATAAAGATGAAAGTTCCCTGGTATTTTAATGAATAAAATATTGTCAAGACCTCCCGAAAAAATAAAAGTGAAAAATCTCATACAGCACCACACAGCCAGAAGACTGTCAGGTCCATCCATACCTTCCTCCTCTCTTCTTTCCCTCAGCAAATTCAAAGACCTTGAAGCCAGCACAGCTCTGGTCAGAGCACTGAATGCAAGAAGCATCAGGTACAAGGTCTCCTATTCCATTTTCTGCTCTCCTGTTCTTACACCTACTATTTTTAAGCTGTCACAAAGCATGAAGAAAATGGTTAAAATTTTAGTTTTAACTATTTAACCCTTTTCAGCACATTTTACATGTAACGTTTGACAACTGAAGTAATCAAAACAACAAAATCTCAAGTTGCATCTCTAAATATCATTAGACTGGCATTAAAATATGATTACAATAGAACTAAGTGTGCATTAATTATTTGTGTTTATTTCCTAAAGCCCTTAAAGTTCATATTCTCAAACTTGTATCTGTAAGGAGCTGACAACTTACACTAAAAGAGGGAAGGAGCGATAGAAATTGTGATGCTCTTCTTCCCAACTGTTCCAAATAATTAAAAGAACACAAAAAAAAAAAAATCTGCAGAATGCATGGCAAAAAAAATCCACAAGAACACCAAGCAAGAAAAACACCCAATTATTTTATGTTAATTCTTCAGCAAAGAAACACCACTACACTAAATAAGTTCTAGACCTAGTACACAGGTATAATTAGACTATGTGGTATGCAGCAGGAAGGTGAGAGGACAGAATTCAGTCCCCTTTTGATGTCATGAAGCAGCGGTTGAGCCCCTCTATTTTCTCCACAGCTATTTTTCACATGTCACAGCAGAAAAATGGCCAAGGGGTCTACAAAGCCTCAAGCCTTTGTTTGCTGCTCAGCACAAATAAGAAGGATGGAATCGGAGACGAGCAATCATGTTAACAAATACACCAGTTCCACCACATCCGGACACATTCCACTGGCTCTAAGCGTGCACCAGGTAGGCAGCTCTTTTAAGGAACTGAAGACCTTCACTGGCAAGAAGGAAGAGCTTCAAAAACTGTACACCAACCTTCAGAACCGTTCATTCATCAGTATAAAACAAGGATGGTCTCAAGATACAAGTTTTACTTCCCAACTATACTGCTCCCTTTAGCCATTTGCCAGCTTAAGTCTAGTTTATTGCTTCCTACTTAGGCAAATGCTCAGTAACTTCAGTGATAGCTGTAAATGAACGTAACTCACTACAAGATGATTAACAATTAACCAGGATGTGACGGGACCCTAAGTCAGCCCCTTGTTGAATAACACAAAAGCAGGACACTTTGCAGCAGAACTCCCACATTAGTGAGGCCACAGCTCCTAAAGGATTATACCACTTTTCAAGACCTTTACCTAACGAGAAGTATCACAAGCTTTCAGACAGAGCAATGTTATGTACACGCTGAACAACTAACTGGTTTGCTACATACCAGGTAATATCATAAGACACAAAAGCCTATCCTACATTATAACATATTTATGTTTACCTGAAATATTTTCATCTAAAATGTATGACCTTCATATGTGCAATAAAAAATATTTTAAAAAAACATTTCTGCTAAGCAAGCAATGGCCACTTGTCTCTAGTGTTTTCTATGCATCACATTTACAATGACCTTACTGCATCGTATTGTTGCCTGGACATTTACTCCTATGTACAAGGCTAAAATTTGAGCTGCACAGCAACTGCAAAGGACCGGAGTATGCATTATGATTCACCTACCTTTTTACCATGGATTATTCCAATTACAGATTGCTACTCTGTTAACCTACCCATCCCTTTTCACGTTCAATCTTTCGGAATTGTAGCATAAGGATGGAAATACGGGACAAACAGTTGATCTGAGAATTCCTTGTGTTCTGCTCTTCATTATCTCATCAACAGCAATTCAAAAGATTTATAATCTTGTTTCTAAGTCTATTTTTTAACACTGCAAACTGCATTAGCAATTTTAAAAGAAACAGAGAAGGTGGAGAAACAGGTTTCATTCTGGGCCTTCCCAGATCCGCAGAGCAATCTTCTAACATTTGTACTGAAGAACAGGCTGTTATTCTCCCTGAACTATTAAAAGCAATAAAAGATGGCATCAACAATTTACAAGCAGTTTACCCTACTGCTAAACTGCAGTACAACTTAAGTGTTCTTGACTCTAATCTAGCCCTGAAAAAGAAATGGAGTCCAGTGATCATAGACAGATCAGGTAAGTACATCACAGAAACAGCGATGCGCACACACATTTAAAAGTGACAACACCAGAGTCAGACACACAGGAGATGTGGATTGTGCCTCTTGTTCTGCCAAAAGTAACCTCTGAGGTCCCAGTTTTAAAGAATGATAATCGCCTTACTCCCAAAAGTGCGTGCTCAGACATGCACTTGTACACATGCACTCATACGAGCAGCATTTTACCTCATGACTCCCAAGATCTCTTAAACCAAGTGATCTCAAATGTTTGCTTTGTTACCATCACAGGAAAAGACCAAGTTGTTCCGTATGAGGTAGCAAGCAGCGCCTGGCTCCATGCAGGGCCACAGGCAGTGTTAGAGGGGCAACCTCCCTACCTCTCCCAAATGAAGGCCCTGCCATCCCCTCCAGCTCTGCTACAGCCACGTGCCAGAAAAGCCTGTAAATTTGTTTCTTCACCAGTAAATATCGTGTCACATTCATGTATGTTTGCAAGGAAGCTTGCACATGTTCCACACAATTTGGAAATCCCTGCACCAAGTTTAAAATGTATTAAATGAGAGCTTCCTTCTCCCTTCTGTGAACTACTGCCCGGGCTTTCCAGAAGAGGGAGGCTAATCCAGTTGAACAGCAGAACATAAATCAGGCCAGCTGCAAGATCTGACTCAGGTCTATACCCTCAACACTGGTCTGAAATGACATAATCCATCATCCAAAATGCCCTCACGTCAGCTCACAGAAGTTCTGGCTTCAAACTGGAATGAATTAGTCAAAAAATGGAACAAAACACAAGGTATCAGGAGGTATACACATGTTAAGTTTGTTCCTTCCCCTCTCGCCCCACAGACTATGCAGAGCTTTTTCCTACCATTACTCTTTGCTAACTCCTCAATAGAAAATACCAACCATCTGAATTCCTGGGGAGAAAAAAAAAGGACTATATTTTGATGGCAGGAGTAAATCTATGCACACACATAAAAAGGCAAACATCTCGCCAGGAAAAAAACAAGTTAACAGGGCTGCAGCAACAAAGAATTTTAGAGCCCCTTTTACACTCAGTCCTTTATTTTTGTTCTGTCATTCCACTCAGGAAACTAAGGTATGCTTTTCAGAGACCCAGGAAATCCGGCATCCAATGCCTACTACGTTTAATTTACAGGTTTTTGCCCACATTTTCCCACTGGGACACATAGTACCTTGTGAAACAAGTATTACATGCAGTCTTAGTGGGAATCTGAGGTTAATTACTTTTTCCAGCGATATTGGGCACAGGAGGGAGCCAACTGTATGTTGCCAGGTACCTTTGCACAGGTGACAGCTTTCAGAGTGAAGACATTTCAAGTATCAACTAAGCGCATCTTCTGCAAACTACTTCACATCTTCCTGCCTCTTTCCCCTTGCACTGTTGGTCAGTACTGAATATTTAGACTACAAATTCTTCCAGTCAAGTATTCTCATACTCACTTTGTGCACACTAAAGCCTTATGTGAGTCAATCTGAGCACATTATGAGCAAACTGATACTTATACTTACTTCATTAACATACGCTATGATTTCAGACATTAGCACAAAACACTCCTCTAGAAGAAAAATCCAACTGCTACACTGAGGATGACCATGGGCACCTAACAGGGGAAATGGCAGTTGTGGGTCTTTTGCCTCTATGCTCTGTCAGTTCAGTGCACTCCTATTACATTGATTAATGTCAGCCCTTTTGTCAGTCCACTGGGCTCACGCTCACTGCTGCCATGGACAAAAATCACAAAAAGCAACTCCCACACACGGCGCTCATTCGAGGCTCAAATGCCTATAGCTGTGTAAACTGAACTCTAGTTTTAGACCCTGGTGGCATAATGACCATTTCTTAAAGAAAGGAATATACCAACAGTTCTAGGAGGATACTAATCTGAAAGGGATCCAGAAGTTTAGGACTCGCAGCGTACAATTCATCTGAATCTGAGCTAGCTTCAACTGTCTAAAAATAAAGTGTTCGAGTCTAAACTAATCCTCTAGGCTCTTTTTATGGTGAATGTAGAAAGACAGGTACCTCAAGAAGATAAATGTCTATGCTGGCTTGCCCACTGCTATTTCCTCTCTCCTCCCATCAACTACAGAGGAAGCCTAGACAAACAACTAACTTTCAGCTAAAGAGACGTGAAAGATTCCTTTACTTGAAGTCTGGAGTGCTGGGTATGGGGTATTTACAAAGAATTTCTGCACTGCAATGGTAAAAACCACTTTTATTTGCGGTTATCCCATTCTAAGCACTACTCTAATTATTTCTGTACTTCACAGGTGTCTCTAGGGTGATTTTAATTAAGGCTTCTTCTATAAATGCTGAATTTGTTCTCTTAAAAGTCAAAATAGAGTGTTTGTCATCTGGCAATTAAAATACTGAATTAAGAACTAAATACTGTCCTGAAAGTATAAAATACTCAAGTATCAGTGGTAGATCTACCTAAACTTCAGCCTGTAATAAAAATAAGCAAATAATTCATGGACAGCCTACATTTTGTAAGGCAGAGAAAAGAATGTTAACATCCCTTTTAGTAGAATTGAATGTTTCCCTTGCAGCAAGTCTAGTCATGGTCAGTATTTACACATATATCTCTCTATATATCCATATATCTGATTGCATTTTAAAAATACAAACTTTCTGAAGACGAGATCAAAGTAGGATGCATCCCAAGAACTGAGGCTTTTCCGTCCAGGTGTCCTAGATTTCTGTGGGGAGTCTGGTTTTACCACAGACTAGGTTTTTTTGAAAATATAAGCGATGCATTAGCATTGCTAGTATGAAAGGGTGCAATGGGTTCTCTAAACCTGAGCGGAGCCAATATTGAGGTTTTCTCCGCAGCTATGCTAGTAGCCCGGAAAAAAAGAACGAAAAGAAAGAAGAGACGAAATCTCTAAAGCCCCGGCACCCCTGCCTGCCTTCTGCTACGCGCTGTCCCCGCCTCAGCCTGACGGAGCACAGCCGAGGGGCTGGGGAGGGCTCGGGGGCGGCCGGGGGCAGGTAGCGACTGGACTATCCCCTCAGGGCACTTTCCCCCAAGCCTCCGCACCTCAGCCGTTCCAAACCGGCCCCATCTCCCCCTCGCTGCGCTCCCGCCGCGGGGCCCGGGTGGGCGGGACGGAGCTGGCGGTGCTTCGCGGGGCCGAGCGCCACAACTTGCCGGGGGCACGGCGGCCGGCCCCCCGCGGCTCCTCCGGGGAAGTTGCCGGCCGGGCTACCCTCTTAACCCACCCCCGGGGCTCCACTTACATGGTGCTGGCAAAGGGGGGGGGCGGGTAGTAGCCGTAGGGCTCCCGGAGGGTTTTAACGGCTCTCTGAGGTGGCAGAGGGGGCTCCGGCCCCCCATTGACGCCTCTCCAGCCGCGGCGCCGGCGCTGCTGCTCCTCTTCCTCTGCCCCCTCCTCCTCCTCCTCCTGCTGCGGGGGGAAGGTCACTCTCCCCTGCTCCTTGCTCTTCCTGCTCTTGCTCGACATGGTCAGGGTCCCCTCAGGCGGCGGCGGTGCCGGCTGCTCCCGCTCTCGGCCGGCCTCGGCCGGCAGCGTGTGTGGCGAGGAGGGAGGCAGGAGGAGGAAAGCCCTGCCCGGCGGGGGACGGAGCACCTGGAGAGGACAAAACCCTCACCATAAAACCACCGCCGCCCCTCCGCCCTCTCCTCCTGCCGCCCGTCAGGAAGACGGCGCGATGCGCAGCCCGGCAGCGGGAGCCGGGAAGTGCCGGCGAGTGTGGAGGCGAGCAAGAGACAGGGCTCCCGGCGGCGGCGGCTCTGCCCCTCTCCTCTCCCTGTCATCATCCCTCGCTAGGACAGCATCGTTACTGAGGCGGAGGGGGAGAGCCGCGGCGGAGAGGAGCAGCCGCCTACCGCAGCGGGCGCTCCGTAGAGGAGGGGACGCCTCTCCCACCCCCACCTCCGCCCGCCCAACGGCCGGCTCGGTCCGGGACGGGAAGGCGGGAGCGAAGGGGCGGCGCCATTGCCACAGGGCCGTTACAAGTGTCCCTCAGCCGCCACTGCTGAGGTAAAACGTTCCTTCGACACGCCTGGTCTTCAGGTACCGCTGCCGTAGGGCGTCCTGAGGAGGTTCTCGCTGGCCTACGGTCCCTTGCAAAGGCGGTACCGAGCCTTTCCAACGGTGTCCACGGCTCCGAGGGAAGCCGGGTCTGGTTTGCTCAAGCGATGACGGCGTGAGGCGATGGGCTGATACCTGTGAGGTAGTTTTCACCAAAATGGCCCCAACACAAAAAAGCAGTGCACAGGCTGGTCAAATCCGCATGAAGCCCCGTCATTCCTTTGGGAAATGTTCGGCCCTACACTGGGAACAGTTGAAGTTAAATTTTTTCAGGTAAAAAGGGACTCTTGGCTGGCTTACCACTGATAAAAGCGAGTCAAGATTTCCAAAGTCTTCCAGGCATCTCTGCCTGAGACTTTACTGGTTTATTTCTGCATGGTGTCAAACTAAACAACAATGGGAGGATGTTAAGATGCTCATTGCATGTAGTAAGAGCTAATTATATTCTGCAGATACCAGTCACAAAGATTCTTGCCATACAGAGATGTAATACCTCTTTTTTTATTACGAGATTTTCAGTAATAATCATTATTGAATTCATTATGCCATAGGGAAAACTATTCTATCACAAAACCATCACCCCACTAAAATCTAGGCAGAGTATGTGTCTCTTTGTACACAGAGTATGCAGAATAGTAGGTACACAGGGACTACATGTGTCAATTTATATATATACAGCAAAGCTATTCCTTTGCATACTGCTGAAATGCCCTTTTTCTCTTGCTTTAAACTTCTTTGAAGCATTATATGGCTATCGGTACATATTTGTATGAATCTGTATTCAAAAACACAGGTCCTGCAAAAATGGAAATTCATGTAAGTTTTCCAGTTACTTCAGAGAAAGTGGACTTACATCCAGGTATGACTTGCTTAGATAGAATTCTCACTGCTGAGCATCATTAAGTAGTCTCTTAGTATAAAACACTCATTACCTCACACTGTACACTGTTTTCAGTATCAGCCATGGTTTTGCCTTTGTTTGTTTTCCATATGTACAAAATTCATACTCATGAAGCACAGGAAAAGCCAGCCAAGAGTTTCACTGAGATAATACACGCAGCTACAGCTTTGAAGAAAGAATTTGGTCCTGTTTTCATCAGTTTAGTGAGTTTGCATCTTGAACTATTTAGGGAAGTGGGGGTTTTATGCCTTTCGTCACATGCAAAAGCCCATTGAGCTTCAGTGGAATTACGTACATGGTAAAGCAAATTGTGCTCTCTAAGAAACTGATATATTGTGTAGCTACTGCAACTTTGAAGTACTTGGGGTTATTCATTTAGGACAGTCTAGGTGTCTAACCTAATTATACATACTGTATCAGTGTTACATATTTTAGAGCATAGCCATCTGACAATCTGTTTGCATCAAACCTTGTATTCTTGCAGGGGCCCTTTGACTTAGAAAATGATACTGCCTATATTGTATTCATTTTTCAAAACAAATCCTGTGTTAGTATAGTGGGCTACAGGAATGGCCTTCCAATTGCCTCTAGAATTTCCCTTGAGAGCAAAACAAGAAAGTACAGCTGAAAGTAGATGAGAAATGCTCTTGCTTCCCAAATGTATGCTCAGAGCAAGGCTTTCACATATAAAGGTTTCTTTTCTCTTCAGAAATAGATAAAAGAGGGTTTTAATATTGTTTCTTAGTTTTAAGAAAGTCACATTCTTGCTTTTTCTATTGCACTTCCTATGACAAATTTGAATTATCTGTTCTAAGGGGTGTGTTTTTCATGATTTGAGTATCATCTAAATAGAGATTGGTTTGCTGTTTCTACAATGAAAGGTAATGACTACTATTTATTCACTTATCCAAGCCACTGATAATACTTGCCTTGGAAGTCATCCTTGCAGTAGCCTTCATGATACATCCCTCCATTTCAAAGGGTAAAATGATGATAACTCTCCAAGTAAATACAATACTATATATTACAGTATATATTTCATGCCATAGAATTTTTACCTGGACTGTTTCTGTAGTTTGCTTCTGAGAACGCCAGGTGAGAAAGTGTCAAAAACACCTTTATTAAAGTCATAGAATAGCTTTATAAGCGCTGCATAGAAGGCCACTTTTTCTACTACACAATACCCCTGCAGCATGGACTTCTGACAAATCTGATTCCCCTCACTGCCTATGTTAGAGAGGAAATGCCTGTCAAATTTTTCAGGGAAGTGAGCATTCCTTCTTGATACTGAAGGAAAAGGATAATGTAAGAAAAATTGACCAAATCCTTTTCTCCTTCTCATCACACTGTTACAAAGTCGCCAAGCTGAAATACATGGCTCCTAATGTGCATTTAGGTTAAGTGCTTTTCTTCATCCTGCTCTTCCTGCTTTATTTGCTTTCTGGTCAATTTTGGCCAGCAATTGCTTGCTTTTGAACTCTACAGCACAGTAATAGTGGAGAAATTTTTCCCTTCGTTTATTTGAAGGAGACCTGAAAAACAGCCAGGATGGCAACAAAAGAATCCATTACAAATCCCAAATGTACTTTGTATGATTACAGTCTTAGAAATGTTTTATATTTCCAACTGAAATGTGTAGGGAAACAATCTCAGTCACAATAAAATTATGTACAGAAAATTTACCACAGTTTGAAGTATCAGGCTGCTACCAGAACATGGTATCGGAACAGGGATGTGAGAATCCTTGTGTGACTAAACTTCAGCCATCACTGCCTTACTTGACAGTAAGAATTTAAAAAGCTTTGCTGTGTCTTGGTGGTATGTTTGAGGCTCTGAGTGCCATGTTCAGACAAACAAAATGCATGGAGCTACACTTTTGAAACACCAGAACAAGCGAGAAGCCTAACAGTAGTGAAATTGCATCTTCAAAATCCTGGGCATGGCTGGATGTTCTCAAAAAGGGATTTCTGCGCCTGAGTCATTTACACATTTTTGAAAGCATTAATAATGTCAATAATGACAATGTTCCAAAATAATTTTTCTTCTCAAAAATACTTAATGTTATCAAAGTATCAGATAGATGTCAACATAGCCAAACTGCAGAAAGTGAGGGAGAAAGGGTGAGTAGATTTAAAATACTAGGCAGAGCAATACAGGGAACCTTGTGCCGTCTGTGATGTCAGCTGGTTAAGGACTTTACAGTCAAAGGCTGCCAATCTAGTACATTTTGTGAACGCTCACTTGAATTTACAGGGTTTTGAAGTGATGTCATTTTAATTTAGAAAACTGCTTCCTGGAAGTTGCTTCAACAGGAGTAAAATAATGAAAGTATACTACTCTAAGGACAGAGACTGAACAGAAAAGCCTGAAAGATTTACAGCAAATAGTGAAACACAGCAGATATGATATTATATTACTGAAGGTGCTAGATTATTCTTCTTACTCCTTTTTTTTTAGGACATGGATTTAATGGCATAAGTATTTCATGTTTGAGTTGGAATTGCAGCCAGACTACAGTCCCTTATTCTTTTCACCAGACTGGCTTGATTAAGACAGGATGGAATTGGATTGGAACAGGGTTTTGTTTATGTGGATCGACTACTTTCTGGTGGAATTTTTCTCTCCTCCTCAAAATTATGAAGAATACATGATTTGGATTTCAAAATTTCTATTGGCAGTATTCTTCATATCAAAAAATAGCTTTTCTAAATGGAAATAGGGTGTCTAAAGAACCCACAGCAATAAATTTCCTTGAAATATTGTCAAAGACATGAGTTCCATATTTCTCTCTCCCATTTTTTTCAGCTTCTTTAGGTTAGGCAAATGAACGGAGTAGAAGTCTGAAATATGAAAACAGATAGCACACCTGGCATTCAGTATACAAAAATATCAGGAAATACATTCAGATTCTTATTCTGAAGTACCATAGCAGTAATACCTTCCAGATCTATGAGGCACCTGACTGCGTGGCTATGCAAATCAGTAAGACTGTGACAAGAGATGGGGGGAAAAGGTCATTTAATGAATATGCTCTGGAATTTTCTCTTGCCACAATTTCTCTGAGAGGTACATTTCAACAGTGTTAATTTGAAAATAAATCTAACTTGCTTGTTGAAAATTGGACTGTTGACACTAAGACCTTCTTGTTGAAACTAAGTGATTTAGATTTAGATTTAAGAATCATCAAGATCCCAGAAACTTCTAGTAACAATTTCCCTTGCAGAACAACCTTGTATGTCATATGATTATGCCAAATGATTATTTTCCTGCTTTATAAAAAAGTAAGAGTCTTTTCTCTCAAGAGACAAAACTGTTTTTTATTTGCTTGAAGTGACGGGTGAAGAGAGGCAAAAAGACATTCATGGTACCGCTAGAAATAGAATCCAGGTCGTGCAGACACTGAACCCTTCTCTAACGTGTGTGTGTACTACTTTCATGAAAACTGGGAAGTTGGTGGGAATAGCAACAGTGTAATGAAAGCAAAATTGTCCTCCTTTGCCTCATACTGGGAATTTGCCTACTTGCCAAGAACCCGGTGTTTTCAAGGACATTTAGCTCCTACATCAAGGACTTCTATGAAAGTCTAAACAGGTTAATCAGCATGAAGAAAAAAGGAGGAGTGATGTGATGTCACTGATCTGTAAGCAGATCTCAGTCTCAGAACTAATATTATGGTTTAAGGCTTTTAAACGAGATGAAAAGATAAATTCTTGAGACTTGAGCCTGTAATTCATGCACACTGTACAGCCATTCAGGCCCATGCAAAATGAGTGGGTATAAAATACTGTCAAATCACCTACTGGAAACCAGGCCCTCAGAGCTGTGTGTTGCGGTGTATTATGTGGTCTACTTTATGATATTAAAAGACTACTGAAGTCTCCTGCCAATAAAACCATTAGATAGATACTAGCTACATTTTCAAAGGTCTGCAAAACGTCTGTCTAGACAAAATGGACAAATACTCTTTTTTTTTTTTTTTTTGCATTGTGGCAACTGTGTGTACATTTACATATTTGCACCTTTTTTTCCTTTTTTCTAAGGCAAGCCAGATATGTCTTTAAACAAATCCAATGTCTTTGCACACTTTTGAACAAATCCACAGGATCCTGAGCCTATGCCAATTAAGTTTTATTCCTTTCTTTTCACTCATACTAGTAGAAATTAGAAGTTAACAGAAGTGCTACTAGGAAAGGGATTACAGAATCAATTCCCTTATCTGTACATTGCCCTGAGGACTGTATGTAGCTTATAAACTTTAAAAAGTATACTTTCATAAGATTTGCTTTACTTCTATATAAGCTTATATATAAGGCTGGCTTTTCTTCCTTAAATTAGTTTCCCTGTCCCTGCCTCAGTCAATGCTCCTTGAAAATGTACACGAGTCAGTCTATTGCTGAGTGCTGGCAACCATGTGATAAATTTATTGTCACAAGACAACATCTTTAATAACTAAGTTTTCTTTTTGACAGTGCTTCAAATACAGGTGGATGAATGCAATGCACCCTACTGTCCCCTTGCTGGTTGATAGAAAGATTTCTCTCATAGATGTATTCGGTGTTTGAACTAATGAGACTGAGACTCGCAATGGATGTGTGGAGTGCAGAGTAGCTCCTATTTTAGCAAATTAGCAATGATTTTGGTCCTGTGCAAGTAATTAAGTCTGAATATATTTGGACACAGTTCGATCTTTCTGTAATTGGGGGAGCAGGATTTGAATCACCGTGGGGATCAGAATAGGGGAAGCAGGACATAATGAAAATAATAGCAAGAGACAAACAGGTCATGTGATGAATTAAAACAGTTCACAATTATTTTTAAACCCAGAAACAAGTGGATTTTTCACATTGTTTTGTGAATTGATATTGTAATGTATTTTAATTTGTGGACACATCCACCCTTGTGACACCTTAGCAGAAAGAAATGTAAACAGCAGCTTACCATCATAAAAGACAAATCTGAGTGACAAGCATGGCTCCCTGAGGAGGAGAAAATCCTTCCTCCTGGTTTTCACCATTCAAAGCTCTCTTGTCCAGGGTGTCTAGCAATTTTGACTGAAAGATAACCTGATTCTATCAGAGTTTGGAGCCTAATTTTCTTAAATTGCATCAGCACCCTTGGATAAATACCATCTGGTACTAACTACTTGCCATACCTCAAAGCATCAAATGCCTCTTGTTGGAAGAGGAGCAAATACCACAGTGCGCAGTGTTGATTGAAAAACGTAATCTTTGCTTCCATGGGCTGCTGTGGAATAGGTGATAACACTCAGTCACAGGTGCTAACTATCTGAGTGACAGCAATGCAGTGGGTCATCCAAAACCGCTTCTTTACTATACTGGAGGAATGGGCACCTACAAGGGGAGGAGATTGAAAGAAGATCCTGCTAAGTAGCTATGCTGTGAGTGGGAGTACATCCTCCTGCAGAGCTCCCAAGTAATTTGTGGCCAAGTGAAAAATGGTTCAGTATATGGCGTGGCAAAAATCATGTTTCCGGCTTTACCAAATAATTCTTGCCCTTGAAATGTTTTGCTATTCAGTGCACAGTGAAGCACTGAGCACTTCGAATATCATCATTCCCAAGTGACCAGGAGATAATATTGGCAATTGGTGGATTAGTCTTAAGCCTCTTGGTAATAAACTTTTTATGAAGAGGCCACAACTTATCTCTGAAATAAGATGCGCTCAGAGACATTCATTAGGAATTAATCATAATCGATATAAGAGACACAGTGAAGCTACATACTTGTCTGATTAAAGCAGCCACAAGATGCCAATAGCCTGCTTTTGCGTAACACAATGCATTTAACTCATGCCAAGTTCAGGTGTCCTACAAGGTTGGAGATCCCATATGCGTATTCTGTGTTATGAAATGAAAAAAATTCCTATATGTACTCTTACAGTTTTCCTGCCTTGTATGTAAGAAAAGCCATTTTTCAGAAAAGGGAGTGAGGAAATGCCAAAGTTTCAAGCAGTTGAGAGGTGCTCAATAACAGAAAGAAAGACTAAACTAAATGGGATGTTTCTGTGAGAAGAGACTACACTTACTGGTAAAAATCTTCAAAGTGACTGACAGGGAAAATGGGAAAGTGTGGAAAAAGGGATACGTGACAGTACTTATAAACTATTCCTGAAGCCAATTTAAGATGCAATAATTTTTTCCATGAAAATTAGAATACCTCTACTGATGTCAGTAAGAGGTAGATGTCCCATTCAATTACTAGGCATTTTGGGGAGGAAGATGGTCGTAGAGGTGAAAGTAGGTTAAAGAACCTCAGCACTGCTGTCTTTCAGCAGTCCCTGTGGTGGCCTGGCACGTGTGACTGGGTGCTGACACAGAGGCATGGAGGTCAGATTTTTGACTTTAGGAAAGGAAAAACTTTTAAGGATATCATCACTTTTTTGGTGAGTTCAGGTTAATGAAATATTGCAATCACTTTCAGTGGAGTTTGAATTTCATATTTGGCTTTTCATAAAAACAGTAACCCATGTTCATGAAAAGCTGGAATAAATTTACCCAGGGTTTCAGAACACAGTAAAATCCAGCTGGACTGGTACCTCAGACAAATTAAGGTGAAAAAGTAAATCTCAGGAGACCCTCGCAGGTTGCATTAATTTTTAAAACACCCATGTCCTGGTTTTTAGGAGTAAACAGCAACTACAGTTCCCATTAAAACTCAGAAAATGAGACCAGAGATGCTTATTCAGTGGAAGAGCAGTAGAAGGCAAACTATTTTGCAAGAACATGACGGACAAACATAAGGAAATGTCTTTCATGCAGAAAGCATTTATATGCCCATAACAGAGGTATTTCCATCCCCCTCAATATTTTTCATTACATTACCACAGCTGCTGTGTGGAAACTGCCTGCAACAATGAAGTCTTTGTCTAGGAATTCCCCCCCCAGGCTTCTAGATTCAACTAATGGGGATTTGATATCAACAGACAGCTCAAATAAAATTTCATCTTAATAGCCAGAGGTAGAGTAAACACTGAAAAATTGGAATACTGAGCATCAAAAGTAGTCTATAAGGGAAAAGCGATACAAACAGTTTCCTTATCAGACGAAACAGCTGTTAACAGAAATATGTGCCCAGCAAGTCAGAGATTTTTGAAAATTAGGAATATGCACATTGTGGATTTTGATGTGGGCATCATGTGAAATCCATGGAATTCACTTGAAGAGATCCAAAGATTATTCAAGGGCTTGTTAAAAACACACATGTAAATATACATCCGGGGTGTAAAACCAGCATGTTAAAAGACATACAGGAATATTTTTTTTTAAATGGCAAAAATCAAAATGTGGCCAAAATTGGATTCTGAAATTAATAAGATCTTTTTTACATATGTAATCAAAAAATAACTAAACTACCATAATAGATACAAAAATATCAAGAGCCTTATACACTCAAACTTTCTATTTTTGAAATTGTAACATTTTGAAATTTCTATTTTTGAAATTGTAACTTTCCATATCAGTGTCTCCCTGCAGCCCTATTACATTCCCCATTGTCTGATTATGCTGCACCAATTAAATAATCAGCATCCAGGTTTGTGGAAACCACAGATAAAATCCAGATAAAAGGCACTAGGATATCTTTGACTTTTGCAGGAACTGAAAGATGATCCATATGACTCACTGAGATGTTAAACCTGACTCCTCATCCTGTGAAGAAAAATAAGTGGGAAATCTTGTGTACCAAGGCACATAAAGCTTGCTGCTCCCATGTAAGTTCCCTGCTTATATTCCTTTGCTTTGCCCATCTTGCCTCTTGTCTCCTATGCTGCCATCCCCACACAATGGAGCAACAACTATTAGTAGTTCTCACTGAGGCATCTAGAGCCAGTTCAGCAGCAAAGCCCTGGCAGAGAATACCTGTTACTGCCATGGATTCTGTCTGAAACTGCGGGAGGAGATGTTAAGAGAAATGTTACCTGGGCATTTTGGACCAATCCTTGCTGCATTTGACATATTATTTTACTGGACTTCAGTCGAAGTTGGGATGGTTCTCTTCTGCCCTCTCAGCCTCTCTGTGTTTTGTATAAACTTTTTCTTCCATTTGTCTCCTCTACCTTTTTCTCCCCATTGTATTATATACTTATATTTGTTTTGTCCAAACAGTAAATGAAATCCTGAAGGAAAACAGCAGAGAACAAGGAAGCAAAAATGTTATGCCCAGAAAGTGATAAGTAAATAGGAAAATTGTATCAAAAGAAATAATGAAGATATCTTCTTGTGGTTTCTAGTATCTAACAACACACCAGGTCCCTTAACCAACAATTCATTAACATTTGTTAGGCCTGGGTCAAAACTGCAAAATATTGAGATCTGAATTAGAAAATTTTCTCACCTCAGAAATTAAAAGATAATCCCATGCAGCAGTGGAATATGATTCAAATGAAGGAAACTCAGTGGAGCACTATTGTAATGCTCTGATCGGTGCATGCTGTTTTGTTACGCCAAGTAGCTGTTTAATAGAGATATCCTCTGGTGTCTATTTAAAATCATAACTGATTTTTTAATACCGATGCAAAATTGTGGGGATTTATGAATAGTGTTGATTTGCTTAGATGCTGAATTGGAGTAGAGTGGAAATAGGAGATGTAATGAGAATGAATGTGAGGAGCATTGTACACAAAACCAATTGACAGATCAAGAGAAACAGACCCAATCAGAGCATAAACAAAGCCTTAAATATTATTAAATCGGTACATTGGGTCATTCATGCCACTTGATTACTTTAACATTTATAACCACATGGGACAAGAACTTGACATGAAGAATGGAATGGCTTTTGCACAATGGACTATTCAAATTGAAAAATTGGCCAAGTGCATGACGGGCAATTTGCCTTCCTTTGAAGCATCTTGCATTTGCCAAGCAGAGTGGAGAATATTGGACTTGATGGATCATTGTCTTAATGGAACACGGCAGATCCTATGTTCCTATTAAAAATGACTGGTGGAGGGCATTGTTCCAAACATAAATTTGGTATTAAAAGTAAATGTATATATTCTTCTGAGCTTCCCTATATTAAAAAAATTACAAGTTGCCCGATTTCTGTTAAAACTTACTAATTTTATGTAGTCTGATTTTTTTAGTGCTGCAGTCTTATTTACAGATGACCTCAGAATACCAATAGTTTATTATGAGACTGAGTGAGAAGAAGAAGACCTATTCTGAAATCTAAAAGGGAACAGTAGTGTTGATGAAGTATTTTATATGTCACATTTCTAGCTTGCTTTGCTAGAACAAGATTGTGTGAGAGGGGGCTGTTTTTCTAAATTGCCATGTAAACAAGCAAGTAAGGTGTTAAGATTCGTGTAGCTGAGAAATGCGGTGGTCTTGTGACACAAGAGGTACTTCTAGGTAAAATGAAGGGAATAGTCTTGGGAAACCAGAGATACAATTCAGTGAGCACTGTCTTTATTATCTTTCAGCAAGTATAATGCTACAAACCTACTTAGCTCACAGCCATAAAACCTCTTATCAGAATTAACCCAAAATTAAGAAATAAAAAACATTTAAACCTTTTTACAAGCAAAGGCAGGGCTGGAATGGATAAATATCTCAGAATTACATCATTCTCCACTGTTGTCTTTGTGGCAAGTCCACACCCTTAGAAAAAGTGCAAGACAGGGCGACTAGTGTGGTTGCCTGGCTGCCAGTTAGTGCTACAAAATCCTCTCCCTAAATTTACAGGGACCTGTTTCGAAAGTAGTTAGGTGTTTTTCCTGATTCTCTCTCCTCCTTTGTTAGAAAGCTATTGTAGAACCTTATCTCTTTGTCCAAAAAACTAATTTTCTATGGGTGGTCCCCTGCTGAACACCATCGTTGTGGTCTAGTGACTACATGCACCATACAGCTGATTTGTGCATGTCATTTTTTCCGGGCACAAGCTGCAAAACTATCACAGTAATAAATGCAAAGAGATTTTAAAATCCATCTACCTTCAAGACATTTACATCATAATTATTAAATTACTTCAGAGCTCAGGTGAACATCCTGCAGTGAGTGGTAATAGGAGCGAAGGAGACTATCACACTGCCTAACTTCTGGTATGTAATTTAAGTAATGAATTAAGAGCCTGTCTTCCTAGCTTCTTTATATATCAATGGAGAAAAGGAGCAGCTGCTCCAAACAGTCGTTCTAAATGCCCACAATAGGGAATGTAACAAGAGCTTTCCAATTTAGCCACCTATATTTGGTCCTTAAAGTCAGGTATTACATTGTAGTCAGGAAGGGGAAACTCTGAAAGAAATTGTAAATCCTTGCTCTGACAGAGGATGTAATTTTGTATCGGCAACAAAATGGAGATGGGAGAATTCTAGAATTTTGTGAACTGCAGAAGTGCTGAGGCCACTGTATCTTAACATGGTTTTTATGTGATGTCATAACTGAACTAATAGAGGTAATTTATAACTGCTAACACTCAACTTATGATTGTACCTTGGTCTTTTATGAACAAATCATGTTTTAAAACCTTGAAATAAGGAGAGAAATTAAGCTAGAACTGAAAGACCAAGGTAATTATTTAGGTCCAGAGTCACTTTCCAAACACTTGGTTTCTCTCCTTAAAAACATTGCCAATCATGTTTTAATTTTTAGCAAGATAAAAAGAAGAAAAAGAAGTTCAACTCAAAAATGTATGTTACTCATGATACTTCCTTTTTCCTTTCTGCTGTCCTCTTTTTCCTTCTTTAAAAGAAGTATATATATGCTTTTTTACATCTACTCCAGCTTATGCAGAGGTTTTAAAAGAATCCTGTCTGACAGCCTCTGAACTGTCAGCTTCACAATGTCCTTGTTGGGAAAAGGAGCAATTAAATTTGGTAACTCTTGTTTTTTTGTCAAAGTTATTTCATGGGGTTTTTATTGAAACAAAAGAGAAGAATTTACAAACATGGAGAAAAAGATGTCAGAGGCTACCAGAAGTGGATTAAAAACAGCTACTGCCAATGATGCTTGCACTTCAGGCATTGTTAAATCATATGAAACAGAACAACAGAAGTTTTGCTTTTCCAGCTTTATCTAAGTTTTTCTGTATTATCACAGGCATATTGGAGGCATATGAAGCACTTTGAGACACTAGCTGTACTAGAATCCATGGCTGGCAGTGGGTTTTTAGATGCCAAAAGGGTTACTGTAAAATTTGTTCTGACTCCTGTCAGATTTGGACATTTCCTTGGGAGAAGGATGTGAGGAAAACATAGGTAGAGGAAGAAGGTGAAAAAGAAACATATATCCTAGAGATGGTATATGAGATTACCATCTGACAAAAAGGTCAGGAAAATTGCTGATGGCAACATTCTATCTTAGCAGGGTATCTGTTAGCTTTAGATAAACAAAAGCTTAATACCATTAGGGCTAGTCCCGGGATGGAATGTACCAAATTATTTTTTTAATAGTGAAAGATCCAGAAAGGTGTTGGCAATTTCTACTTAAATATGATAATAAAAGCAAGCTTCCAATGACTAGTTTGGAAATTTCATTAAAATTCTGACTTCATACTATTTCATAAGTTCTCCAAAGGACTTGAATACTCTTAAGTGGCAATTATTTCCATCAGACCACTCACATGCATATGTTTTTGTTCCAGTATGTGTCTTCTTTCTAAAATACAATTATACAATATATTTGCAAACCAAAAACATTTGCAAATACTTTCCCTCTTTTCTGGACATTTAAAAACCTCAGTCTGGACTACTAGTTACCATTCTGTTGCTGTTCAGTGCTGCAGAGATAATGTAGCTGGATGGCTTTTAGGCGGGCAGAAGAAAATTGCCCTGATTCAGATTTCATCTGAACATCACAGCATGCAGACCCACTCCAATGATTTTAGGGTCAAAATGCCATTTTTTATTAAGAAAGTGCTTCTGTCCTCAGTGTTTATGTAAGACAAACAAGAGTTTATGGGGATAATAAAATGCATCTTGCTTAATTGTGAGACCATCGTTTATGTTGGACAAGACTTATTCTCACTTCAAGTGCTAAAGAGGTATGTTTGAGTCTTGCCTGGAGGAATCTGGAGCAGGAAATCTGATTTAAAGCCTGCTTCTGCACAAAACTAGTTCTTATGTACTTGCCTGTTGTGGGACATGCACACCAAAAAGGGATCACACTTGCATTTGCTGATGACTGACTTCAAAGTAAAATGCGCTGTTCAGTACGGAATTACTGAAACAAATAGTGACTTTTTCTTACTTTCTTTTCAGGAACTAAATCCCTTAATTTTTTTTTCCTTTCACTTTTTTTTTTTTTTTTGTGCAAAAGATCATTTTGGATTCCATTTTTCATCTTTTACCTAGCTTCCTACCAGGTCCCAAGTACAAAGCTGCTTCTCCTTTCTATTCAAAGCTTGCAAGGTTTAGCTTCCTCCATCCTGGTAATACCATGCTTCACTTGTGAGGAGTGACATGAACGTGATGAGTGGGCATTGCTTAGCAAGGCAAGCATTTGCAGGCCCATGAGCATAGTGCAAAAAAAGAGACCTGATTATATCTGAATTTTGTGCTTCTTAAAAGTGTTTTAATTTTAGGCCTTTCAACATTGTGCAAGTATTCGCTTGGGAATGGCCATGTTGCCATACATACAGATATTTAATGCTTACAGAGTGCTTTATTTTTTCAAAGAGCTTAAAGAACATAAATAATTGCTATAGTGTACCCAGTACTCAAAATGTTAAGCGAAATCTAAGTTCATAACAAGTTTAGGGCCAGATCATCTGTTCCATGGCAAAAAGGGCTTGAAATTGCTTTCAACAGCAAGTCATATCTGGCAGCTGATCATGTCTTCTCTTTACAGAGGCCAGAGAAGACACTGAAAAGGCATAAGCTGTCATGAATAACAACTTTCCTGTTGTAGGACATGCAAGATTTTGGGAGAGGTGGACAACAATGAGCAAACTAGTAGCTCTTCACACTGCTGACGTGGGCACAAACTTAGGTCATTTCTGAAAACGCTGATGATGAAAGTGGAGATAACAAAGAAGATTGTGGGCAATAAGCCAAGACAGTTGCATGAAGAGGTTGCTTCCCAAATTGCCTGGCCTGATGTGATAGGAGGAGGAGTAATGGTTTGAAACTAAAAGAGGGCAGATTTTGACTAGGTAGAAGGAAGAAATTTTTCACAACGAGGGTGGTGAAGCACTGGCACAGGTTGCCCAGAGAGGTGGTGGATGCCCCATCCCTGGAAACATTCAAGGTCAGGTTGGACAGGGCTCTCAGCAACCTGATCTAGGTGAAGATGTCCCTGCTCACTGCAGGGGGTTTGGACTAGATGACCTTTAAAGGTCCCTTCCAACCCAAACTATTCTATGATTCTATGCCTTCTGCTTTCTGAATGTGTTTCTTTGGAGCATGTAGGTAAATAGAGTTACATCCCTTGATGCTGCATATGCCTGCAAATGCTTCCCATCTTCCAGAACATAGTTAAACCTAAGGTTTACTACAGCTTTCAGGTTGCTGGAATTTATGAGAAGCTTGCCCTCATCTGTGCAGTTCTGTGCAGACAGGGAATATGAGGTCTCAAGGGCTTCCCTTTTTATCAGAACAAAAACATTAGTTTTATAAGCTTTTAAGTAAAGCATTGGCAAAAAGCAAAAAATATTAGTTGATACACAATATGCATATATCTCTGTATAAGAAATTAAATTATTTTCTTTCATTTTCAAGGATAATTTTGACATACATTTAAAATCAGGACAGACTGGAGATAAGGAAAATAAAACATCCTTTGTGAAAGCTGGTCTCAAACAACTGAAATGTTCATTCCTCATTGATCCACAGCTCAGAAAAAAATATTTGGGTCATTTCCCAGCTCCTTTTGCCCTGAATTTGGATCGGTCATCTTTCTGCTGTATTAACAGTCACTGCTGTATTCCAGGGAACACTTCTGGGAATATGTTTTTGTATTGTGATTGTAATAACAGTAAATACAACTGGTCTTTCAGATTATGAAATACTGAATGTGTACACTTTATTCCATTTACTGCTGGCTGCTTTTTAAATCTATTTTCTCTCCTGCCTTTCTAGACAGTGAGGTCAATAGGCCAAATGTGATGAGAGTTTCTTAGTCAGATTGTGGAAAATGCATATTAATATACATACATCCATCACTAGTGTACAAAATAGCTTACAAATTATGTGTTGAACTTTCTTACCTAGGAAACTATTTAATGACAAATTTAAGGTAATAATATAGTGTAGTGAGGGTTGATTATAGGATACCACATTTAAAGGAAGATCTACTTGGCTACAATAGAGCATCTCGGAAACCATAGAAATGTAGGGCTAGGTATAATCCCAGCCATAAATTCCATTCTCTGGGATCAAGTCTTGTAAGTCTCACAGATATTTGTATAGCCTGTTCTTAGGTATATCCAGCAATGCAGAGTCTATAAATTCTGTAAATAGTCTCTTTTAGTGCTAAATGTAGTTAGAAAGTTATTCCTAATATTTAAGACTGATTTTTCCCGTGCCTTATGGCAATTAATTTATTTATAGAAAGCAGATTAATTCTTGTTCTGTTCTTGATGTCATGGAGAATAACAATTTTATGACAGTTTTTTACACATTTGATGCCACCCCTCTTTCTCCACTTCTTCACTTTCCCATGCAGAAAAAATCAATTTTTTCAACTCTTCTTCAAAGGCCTTATTTTCTAAACCTATCACCACTTGTTCACCTCTCCAGTTTATCTTAATTCTTTTTGACACTGAGATTTGTACTCAAATAAGGAAGCATTATGTTCCAATTTAGGCCATATCAAGTTCCAATTACAACAGAGTATCTCACTTACACACTATATTTCTGTTGATACTTCCTAGAACAATTGCTGTTTTTCATTTGGAAAGAGTGTTACATAAAAACCTTCCCTATGCCTATCATTTAGGCTGTTAATTAAAACATTAAACAAGCCCATGTCCAGGTCTAACACAGTCAAGAGACAACTTTGAAACTATTCTGAATATGAGCTTTCAAAAATTACCTAATAACATTATTTTGTCCAGTGTTTCTTAGTTTTCATGTCAGAATAACGCTCACATCTTGAATAGTAAAACTATATCAACAGTCTTAATTAAAGTGAAGTTACATAACCATTAGGCTGGGTGTTCCATCTACAAAATAGAAGGACTGGACTTGACCTGTATTGGCTTGAGTCCATGTGGGCTGATTTTATCCCCTTATTGTCCTCTGGGTGAATACAAACCGAGTACTCTATAATTTGTTCCATTATCAAAGTACCATTGGCTCGTCTGTAATTCTTCCAGTTCTTTTCTGACCTATATCTAGTGACTATTAAGAAGTAATTGGGAGCAGCAGGAAGGGAAAGTGAGCCAGAAACTATGGGGTGATGACAAAACAAGCTGGGGCAGTGATGTCACCAGTCCCCCAGGACTCCAGCAAGGCAGGGCAGGTCTAGTAACACTCACCAGGGTCAGCTACAGTCCAGTGGATTGCCAGGCAAGCCCACAGTGATGGGGCTGGTCCAAGATCAAGCCAAAAAGTCAATTCAGCATGGCAAGGTCAAGATCAGCCAAGTACAAGGCTGGGCACAGGCATACCTGCAACATAGTTCAGGCAAGGGCCGAAGATGAAGACCTTGACCATAAATGCACCTCCCAAGTGAAGGAGGAAGCCCTGATGTGGCTTCCCACAGCTCGCTCTAACCTAAGCCTGACCCAACGTTACATGGCTATGGGTAGAAGGCATTTCAGAGCTGGCCTTTCTTACTGCCTGTGTTGACAAGCAGCCAGATGCCTGAGGAGTGTAAGAGGTTGCAGAGTCTCTTGGTGCACGCAGGGCCCTGACAATGGCTGGCTTTTGCTAACTTACTTATTTCCCTCCTCTTCCCCTTATTTTTTTAATTTCATTGTACAATGTGTACATTGAAAATGGAATTTTTCACTGAAACCATTCTCACCTAGTTTCACCTAGTTTGAATGCAGCCATGGCATCTTAACATTACAGTCTTCTGAATTCAGAGGCTTCAAGGACAGTTTCCCTACAGGTAGCTTCCACTGGTAGTGCTTATCCACTTGCCCATATTTCCATAGGCTGGTATATACATAATTACATTTACACGGGATGGACTATTGTGCTGCTCTTATCCAAGTACAGTGACACAGCTTTCACATGTAAAAAACCCTATTTTTAAGTCTCTCTCTTCTTTTTTTCCCCAGTTACCTCTTGCCTGCAACTCATCTTGTAAGGAAGGGAAGTATCAGGCTGCTTCAGTATCTCCAGACAGATAATATAAACAGAAAGGTTGTAAGTGTTCCTAAGAACAATGAAACAAATTTTGTATCCATTAATAATAAGTGAACAATCATTGAATTGTTAAGAATAAAAGATCTAGCCTACTCAAGCATTGTTTTTAAATGATCACAGTTCTAGCAGCTTGGTATTGGCCTGCTCTGCTTTTGCATATGCACTTATCAACAGTTCTGGAGGTAATATCACTGTTTTAGCAAGAAAAATATTGTATGCTTTCATTGGCAAGTGTGCAACATTTTTTCATTAAAGATGTAAGGACCATATTATCAGACGTGGGGTCGAATGTACAACCTAAGGTTAACAGTATAATTTTACAATCTGATAAAGCTCGCAAACCCTTATATGCTAGCTGAAGGAGATGCAGAATAACTTGGCCAGATAGAATATGTGCACACCCTTTATAGAAATACACAAAAGCAACTTTTATTAAAACAACATTTCTTCAGAATCTGGCATGGAAGAGGAGACTGCCTGCCTCGATAGACAGATACATTGAAAGATGGAGGCCTATGAGGGCTGTCACCTGCTCCCATCTGGCTGAAGACATTAGTGACAAAAAGTTGTTACCACCTAATGGTTGTTTCACCCTCCATGCAAAACTACCTAGTAGTCAGCTTAGTTCTCTGTGGACAAATAACCACCTTGCAAAGATCCCGATCCTACACTATCTGCAGTTCTGCTGGCAACTTCAGTGAAGCTGCTGCGTGACTTGGCACGTAATCTGTTCTCCCAGTGCTACTTCAGGTGGCTTGGAGACCTGCCGGCAGGTCACAGCCATGTGGGGCTGCCTGCAGCACCACTGCTTCTGCTCTACCTACCCATGGAGGGGTAGACCGAATTGATTTCCAGAACTATTTATTCAGGCTTTTCAGAATTAGTATATCCACTCCTCCCCATTTCTGAGAAAAAGTGCTTGCTGGGGAATTGCAGCTTTGCCTCATTCTTTCTTCCTGTTCTGCCACAAGTCTTAGTGATGGGCTGAAATAATGTCAGTCATCCTGATAATAAGAAATGCTTATTTCCTCGCTGCTGTGAAGTAAAACAATAAGTTGCTTTAAGATAATATTTGCCTCTAACCACACTTAGACAATGCACTGAATTTCCACTGAGAGGCTAAACTAAGGCTTTAAACTCAGCTCCATGGGTTATTTATAGATCCTCTGCTGGCTGGCGATAATGATCCTCCTCAGGCTTAAGTCACAGGCAGAATAATCCCCTGAATTCGAGAGCTTTTATTAATCATTCATGTATTTTTGTTTTGTGGGAGGAGAGCTACATCCTACCTGCGTGCTTGGATGCTATTAACAAAACACCTCAAACAGCGTATTGTATTTTTCCAAAGGAGTTTTACCTCAGGGAACAGAGGCCTGTAGTACATTGGCTCCTGCAAACATAATCCCAAGAAAGTGCACAAGCAATGAGTTTTATCGTGAGAACATACTTGCTCAGAACCACCATTACTGTCCTCCACATGCCCACAGCTGCAACAGTCAAGAGTAGTTGTCCCAAACCGTACAGTCAAGCAGCTGTGTTTTCCAAGGTATTCAACACTGTAGAATACTAAAATAATTATTTTCCTCTTTTTTTAGATTTTTAATTAATCTAGACAGTAGCAAGCACTAATCAGATAATAGGAAGGATTGCTCATTGTTCAGAAAGAAAGAGACACAGAACAAATGCTCTCTCTTCTCTAATGTGCCTTTGGGAAGAAAGGAGCAGGAAAATTGGAGCAGAGAGTCTTCACAAGGGAAGAACGATGAAGCCTTTGCTATACAGTTTCTTTCACCAGCCTCACTCAAGCCTCTTCCATGATGTCCTCGCTAACGGAGCGGTGCAGGTGCTACACAGGTACTTGGGAGCAGGAATGCAAATGGCAGAGGGAGTGGTCGCTGCCCCCCACTGCCACACCAGCACCCATTTGGATGCTGTGGATTCAGGCTTCACTCCAGGCTTTGACACCACTGCTCCTGCTGGTGCAGTGAGACCAGGAGTCTCCAAATGTTTCCATGTCTTGCAGTGTCTGACCCCTCATATTTCTTACAGAATCTGCTGAAAAATGGTTAAGAAAGTCATTCTCTGTATTATTGGCCTAAGGCATGTGTATGTGCAACGGAGAAAGCAAATGGTAGATTATTTCCCCTCACTTTCCATGCTTCTAAACCCTGCTGAGAGTTACAGGTGAGAAGTTAAATAAAGACTGTAAGTCTTTAAAGACTGTCTTACAGTCAGTGAAGACAAGTCTTACACTGCTCGGCAAAATAAGAAGGGTCAAAACTTTGTTACAGGATCATGTCCTATGCTAAAGGTAGGAAACACATTTAATTTACTGAGTGGATGTTAAACATACCAGAAGCAAACACACTGCAAACCAGATCAGAAAATGGAGACTGAAAGGTCTTGCGAGGTACTCAGATCGCACAGTGCGCAGAGGAAACTGAGAAAGGTAAATTGTCAGATAATACTGCAATGTATTAATGCCACAAGAACAATGAACATTTAAAGAAATTAAATTAAATTTAAATAAATTTTTAAAAATCATGAAATTCTCATGTTAATTAGTCAGCCTTGTGAGGGACTGTCTCCTCAGCAGAATGAGCCTCTGTGAGTACAGAAAGAACTTTGTCAGATGGTCTTGTCTTTTAATCAGAGAGCTTTTTGGAGTGTTGTTGGTTGGGGCAGACAGGTTTTAAGGACATCAGCAATGCGTGCCTTCTGGTGTTTGTGATTTTCTCCAGTTGTAAACATCCCAAATTCTGTAATCGGATGATTCATTGGTGACTGAGTATTACTTACACCACCAATAGCTGTTAGAATGTAACTCCATTCAGGAAAATATGTTTAAAATTAATTTCTAATAGACCATGCCTGCCATAGAAGAACAGATGAAAAGTTCTCTTGAGATTCCTTTAGATAAACATTTTACTGAGGGACCTGAGGAGAAATCTCTTTGGAAAACTCTTTAAAATTGCATTTAAAATTAGAATGTTGTACTACCAGATAAAAAGACAAAGATAAAAGTACCGTTTGTCAGACTTGCTGAGAGGAAGAGTACCTACTGAAATTTCTTTATAGTCTCCCATAAAAATTGAAAATACACATTTTCCAAATGTTGAAAGAACCACAGTCTTTATTATTCTACTTAAGTATGTCAAGCAATGGGAAGCCAGAGTACATTGCCCAAAGCATGGCTATGTGCACAACAGGGACTAACTCTCAGAAGAACAAGTGCAGACTGCTAAGTTAGGAACTGACACATGAAGCTCTAAAAGTATGAGCCTAGCTTCAGTTCAGTCCCTCTCTACGCGTGTACCGTCATCTTTTCATCAGACAGCTTCACGCTCTTTTTTACACCATGAAGCAGGGAAGAGCCCGGGTTGTAAATTGGGGTGCTTGCTGGGACCCCTGCTGTAGCTGCTACGAGGTTTGACGTGATGGGGTGCAGGGCTGGCAGAGGTGAGCACACCTGCCATGGGAGGCAGATGGAGCATGTTTGGGTACTTTGTGGTGACAGCACGTCACCAATGAATTTTTCATGTCAAACTCAATGAAATTTAGCTCAGTTTCTGTATGGAAAGCAAAAGGCCATATGACGTGTCATCTATGACACAAAGAATAATTCCCAGAGAAACTTAAACCCTGAGGCCACAGGATGGGGAGACGACTAGGACTTTCCAAAGAAGAAGAAATCTGAATTCTTTTTCTTTTTTTTTTTAATACCAAACAGCAACATTTTCCCTGTGTTCCACTCTGAGAAACAGCAAAATGAAATTCTCACAGTGAACCCCATTAACCTTACACACAGGCTATGTTAGCAGTTCAAATTTAATAGAATTATAAACAATTGAAAATTGACTTTTCTGATAAGAACTGTTGGATTTTCTTAATGTAGGTGCTGCTGTTAGTCTTCAAAGTAGCACTCACCTGTGCAGGTGTGTGCACAAATGTGTATGTGTGTGCATTTACCTAAAATAAACACGCTTTCTCTGGTTTTAATTCTGCTTCCTGCAGAAAGGAAGATGGTGGTTTCCAACAGGAATAACGTTAAGGAACAGGAACAGAGAGCAGGAAGAGTATTTAGAATACCTAAACAATGGATACTGATAGTGTTTGAGTAAGTGATGCATTACAAATACTTTGTATAGACTACACAATATAGCAGTGTACAGATATGTCTATCAGTTGACCAGATGCTTATGCTTAGAAATGAATGTTACAAAGTGAGGAAAAAACATATTTGTAACCATGTTTGCTGTGTCTGTGTTAGTTTCCTGAGACTGCTGCTAGTAAATATGAAAAGGAACCACATAACCAGCCACCTGATTGGTTTTCAAAGAACTAAGCTATTAGCAATACAGTGAACACAAAATACATTATTCAGTCACAGTCTTGCAAAGCATCTGGAAAATAAGTAAATAAATAAAAACCTGGAGATTTTGTCAAAAGTCTTCAAATGAGCCTACAAAACAACACTTACCACAGAACTTCATTAAAGACAATTAATGACATAATCTCTCTGTTTTTTTCTTCTTCAGAACAATTACTTGAGGCAGGAAATCTTTAGATAAAAACCTCTAATGATGCTAAGTCTCCTATCTAACCTCCTTCCCGAAAACATTATAGTTAATGATGACAAATTCTTTCCTTTTGTATCATAATAAAATTCAGTCTTTGTATGCGGTTCAATAAGAATAATAGACTATTTGGCCTCCTTCTTTCTGATTTTAAATTTAAACTGGTAATTAACTTATGAGAAGTTTACAAAGGTGGAAAAATGTTTTTCTTCTTTTGTAGCTGTACTTTTTATTTATTCTGAACTTGCAATAACGAATATATCAATTTTTAAAAAGGCCATGGAATTCCCAGGTTCTGGGGTACAGCAAATGAGGGACTCTCCATGTGCTTTTCTCTTTCATAGGCTGCAGAGAAAATAAGATGAACCTACAAGATGCAGACAGAAAGAGCAAGCCAGGTTAGAAGGAAAAAAGTACAGCTACAGATGGAAGAAAAATTACTAAAGATCTGTAGTAGGTAAAACTATAGCTATAATAAGTAAGCTATGCCACTTCTGAAGTGATGATAAAAAGCTTCCCTGGAGCTAGCCATACACCCCAAAGCAGTGAGTTCATTCTAGAAGACAGCACATCTCCGTAGCACCCGGGCTACTGGTGTCCACTGTCGCAAGCTGAGCGCCGAGTCCCTGCAAGTGCCTGTGCTGGCTGCTGTGCTTCGTGAAAGGCAGGAGCTATGAGAAAAATTTACAAACAGGTAAAATGGAAGGGAAGGCAAATACTGGCAGTTAAATCCTGTGCTTTCTGCAGTGCATTGCTGTTGAGTCTACACTGTGGTATATAAGTACTCAGGTGGGAGAGCTAATTTCCAGATAATAGTATCTAAGGGCCACATGCTGTTTGGAAGAACAAAAGTCTCAGCTGATCTGCTTACCTACAGATACTGCTAAATATAATGTGAGTCTATCACAGTTTTTCAGTTATTATGCAAAAAATTAACTTTGTCCAGTTCTAATTCTATCTACTGAGAAAAGAGTCACACAGTTTTGCAGAAGAAATTGTGGAGATAGGTATTATCCATACAAGTAAGGAGAGCAGTGTCGTTCTTCAATTTAAGCGCTATGATTTTGCATCTAAGTCTATAATAAGTGCTATTAATAATGTTGGTGAAAATGAGTCCTCTGCTACTGAGGGTATTTGCACAAACCTTTCACCATTTAAAGTACCCACCATTAGCAACATGTAGGTAGGGAAGGCTCTCAAAAACACTGGTACACTACGATGATATCATGCACTCCCAAGTAGATGGTACCAGGGTTTAAATCCCAACAGTAATTTAAGCGTTTCCTATATTAAAGCTGTGATCTGACAATCATTGCTGGAAAGTGGTAGCAGCTTAAGACATAGCTACCCACAGCTGCGTGTTACTTCTCTGCCAGAAATTACCCCGGCAGTTTGGCTAGTGGAACGCATCACTGGAGTGCTCCTCATCAACAGCATCGCAGAAGTCAGCCCATCCAATCTGAGCTGCTGCCGTGGCCGTATGAAGTAACTCGGCTCATTTTACACTAGAGTGGGTGAGGAGAGGTCGTGTAGTCTGTTCCCCGGCTGAACTGCGGGGATGTGACTGCCGGCAGATAGCTGCTGCTAGCAAATAGGACAGAGCTGCTGTACAAATCGTCTGATGGTTGCCTAATGCTGCTGCTGGTGCTACCTTTGGCAGACTGGAATCAATAACAGTTGCTGTAAAGACTCCTTATCAGTCTGGATAAAGCCAGAGACTCTACAGAAGCAGCGCCTTAAATGCTTGAAAAGCATAAAGCTGACGTTTGAGGCAATGTCAGTCTACCAATACTGGGATTCATTATGACAGCTCTTACTGAAACAGTCAATGAAATTATGCAAAGTATTTTGTCTGACTATGGCCCTTAGCATTCCACATGCAAAGGAAAAAGAAGTACGTTTAATTCAATATTGCATGTCTTTTTGTTTTACGGGAACTGGGTAACAGTGAGGCATTGAAAAAGTTGTTACAAGGCCATTGGGAAGTTGCTAGCTGAACAGAAGGTTGTGGTAGTCACTTTGCTACTGGAACTGAGCCAGGAGGGCTGAGGAAGAACTTTCACAGCTCAGAGAATTGCTGATACTTTTTAATAGGTCCAGCACAGAATATATGTGAAAGATAGATGATGATCTGGAGCTTTCTACTTTCTGAATTTAAAATGCACAGCACTGCAGTTCAGGCAAGAAAAACAAAACAGCACACACAAGAATGGACTCTCTTGCCTGAGTCTAAAATGTAAACAAAGCACCCCTCCAAAGAAATACCCCCACAAAGGCCCAACAGCAGCCCTTCCAAGTGTACTGAATTTTGCTGTTGCCTACAGATGTTATCAGCTTTTATTACCTCTTTCTCATACTCAAAAGTAAACATGATGCTTCTTAATTTCAACTCTCAGATAACTGCCTTTCCCAGGCTATCTAGAAAGAAGCACCCAAAGAACTAATTGTCGCGCTCAAACACAGGAGCTCTGTTTTAATTTTCTATCCCCATGTGGTTTTCTACCCTGTGTGAAAGCGTGAGTGCCTCCTGCTCTCCCCATATCACAGTGGTGGGGTTGGGCTGAGGCAGAGCTGACCACCAGAGATGATCGGGGAAGTCGGCAAGAAGCTGGATGCTCATCTGCTCATGGTGATTAGGTCTCAACTCTGACATCAAGGGCCGCAGTGCATGTGTGTTTGCTCTCACCTCATCCCAACTGCGTATTAGGCATAGCTCTTCTGGGAAGGAAAATGGGGTATTTTGCTCCGAGGTGAGCCTAACACTCATGGCGAGATCCTCGGTTGTGGCTGGTAGATCAGGGCTGGAAGTTTTCACCACATGCCACCTGCTAGGCAGAGCAGACATCACCTCTAAGTCCCAGGCAGACCCAGACTGAGGCAAGTGTGCCCGGAGAGCAGGAAGACTCTTAATAGCACCGAAAGGCCGTGTCAAGGTCCCAGGCTGGGTTTGTTTGTTCAGGAGACAGATCAACAACGCAGCTGGCAAATGTCCATGTCCTGGTTTCAGCCAGGGTAGAGTTAATTTTCTTCACAGAAGCTAGTGTGAGACTATGTTTTGGATTTGGGATGAGAAAATATTGATAATGTGCTGATGTTTTGAGTTGTTGCTAAGCAGTCAAGGACAGTCCAGCTTCTCGTGCTGGCCTGCTAGCAAGAAGGCTGGGGGTGCTCAGGAAGCTGGGAGGGGACACGGCCAGGACAGCTGACCGAGGCTGGCCAAATTGATATTCCATACCACATGACGTCATGCTCAGTATATAAAGCTGGGACGAAGAAGAAGGAAGGGCTGGAGGGAGGTTCGGAGTAATGGTGTCTGTCTTCCCAAGAAACCATTACGCATGATGGAGCACTGCTTCCCTGGAGATGGCTGAACACTTGCCTGACAATGGGAAGCAGTGAATGAATTCCTTGCTTTGCTTTGCTTGTACGTTTTTGCTTTACCTATTAAACTGTTCTTATCTCAACCCATGAGTTTCCTCACTTTTACTCTTCCGATTCTCTCCCCCGTCCCACTGTGGGGGAGTGAGTGAGTGGCTGTGTTGTGCTTAGTTGCCAGCTGGGGCTAAAACACGACAGTCCAGGATGCAGCTTCCCAGCCCTTTCCAAGGTCCCTGGCCCCATGATCACTCTTCTCATCTTCTCTCTCGGTTCTGCATCCACTTAGCGGTCCCGGGAAGGGCTGACAGGTCACCCTGTCAGAAGCTCACTCCTCTGCCAGCATGCACTTTCTCCTCATCCCTGCTCTCCCTGCCTCTTTCCAGTACATCAGCATCAACCTCCTCCATCCCCAAACCTTGCATTTGATCACAGATGCCCAGGGCTCTGGAGCTGGAGAGGAAGGGTTGGTGTGAGATACAGCAGCAGGTGGCAAAGAAGGAATCATGAAGAAAATGGAGAACAAATACTGAAAAATAAATCAGCCTTCTGGAGACTTATGTGACTGCAGATAGTTATACCAAATCTGTCACTTCTGTCATTGTCATCAAAGCCCTGTCAGAGCCTATCCTCGTTGGTTTCAGTGGGCTTTGGATTAGATACGGAAATAATATAAAGTATTAAAAGAGCTGATTAAAAACAGCGGCAACTCTAGGAGCTTGGCCAGTCAAAAGCCATCTGGGTGCTTGAATGATGCACCCTGCTCAGCAGTCAGCTGCATCATTGTGGGGCTATTTATTTGCTTTCGGAAGATGTGTCTGTGAGTGACAGTGACAGAGAGAGATACATCTAGGGGACACCCTTTGATCTAGAGCTGTGACAGGGCTGCTCCCTGCCAGCAAGAGCTGACTCTGGACAGATGCAGATGTTTGTTCTGGATTGAAATGCTAAGTTGGCATCTATAATACGGTAGGCCAAAAGAGAGTAGGTTTGCTTTTTTATGGAAGTGCCAGTGCTAAAGTAAGCAGTTCTCCTTTTTGCTAAGTCTGCAAAAGCAATGACTGTTATGGTCAAAGTCAAAGGAATACTTTCAATTTAGCAGAAGCCCAGTTTCTAAAGAATTTCAAGTCATACTTATAAAATCTGTTAAGAGCAGAGTTGTTTATATTGCACAGTTAATACTGAAAACAGTTTCCATAAGAAGTTTGATTTTCAGTTTCTCTCCTTCCCCATCCCTTGTAAATGTAAATTTAATAATAATAAAATGTAAACTCTGTAAACATGTTTCAGAGCAAAAAATCTAAAAATCTCCAGTGTTCCCTAAAACCACATGTCACATCTTGTCCTCTGGTAGCATCTCTAAGGGAAGTTTGCTTTAGGAACTCACCAAAGAAACATACAGTGATTAGGAAATGTATCTGTAGACTTTTGAACAGTTTTCTACCATTTTTTGACTTACGGCAAATCTGGTATTTGTTGGCGCTTGTCTGAAAAGCCTAGGTTCGTTTTGACTCACCAAATAGTAAAAAGTTGCATTTCTTTAGCTGACTATTGGGCATCGTTGGGAAAATGTGTGAATGTTTGTCATGTTGCTGTCACATTTGCCACAATGCAGTGTTGTCTAAAGCACAAAGAAAATCTCTCTGGAAAGAATAGAGTTATTTACTCCTATGCATGGCCAAGTAGGTGTGTTCATGAGAACTCACAAATGTTTTTGAAGAATACTTGAGAAGGAGGAACGCCTAAACACAGGTGAAAGAAAAACAACTCACAGACCCCCCCTCCTTTTACAAACTGGCTCTATGCTGTGCCAGGTTCAGAAAATGTTCTGCAGGCTGCTTGGAAAAAAGCACAAACATCTCCTGAAAAGGCACTTAGAGATAAAGTGACGCTTCCCAAAGTGTCACCGACTTTCCTTGCTTAAAAGAAAGCTTTCTGGCCGTCATGGGGAGGAGGAAAGGGAGTAAGTCTACAGACAAACCCTTCTCTCCCGTGCCTGTGTTGAGCCCGGGAAGCAGGCTAACCGCAGGCTGAAAGGGAAATTGTGCAGCTCCTTCTGCTAGAAGATAGGCAGCACTTCCCTATCTATCTCCTCCAAACCGGCACCCAGGCACTGCTCCTGCCCCACCGGGCTCTGAGACCGGGAGATGTGGGAATGTTGGAACTGCTGGAGAGAGTCCAGCTCAGGCGGGTCAACTGTGCTGTCTTTTGCGCTCTCAAAGAACTTCAGCTAGTTTCCAGTTGGAGTTTATGTCCTTCCAGTGCTAGGGAATGAGCTTGTGGTGAGAGAGGTTCCCCTTTGCCCCGAGCCGAAACCTGCTGTCATAACAGGGGTAAAGCCATTTTCACCACTGCCATAAGAAGCCTCCAGCATTTGAGATGACACCTTTTGAAACAGCACAGAAACACCGACAGTTTTGTCTTTTTAACACCGGCAGTTTAAATAACTTTCACTGTTAGTTCAAGGATACTTGCTGGTGATAACTGTTTTCAAGGATGGTTTAGGACCTTCAGGTAGACAGAGAGGACACAGTGTGCAAACAGAAAATGTTGAGATATCATTTTCCAGCTACAGATGAGAAAGAAAAAAGGAAGAGACATGATTTTTTTAACACAAAAATTGACTTAGTCTTGCACAGTGGCAAACAGCAGAATAGTATAGTCAGAATACAAGCAGGGAAGCTGCATAGTTTAACAAATGCAAATGTGATAAATTGCTTGTTTATAAATTACTTATTGCATGTAAATATAATTTGTGAAGTATTTCTTAGGTAAAATCATCAAAATCATATGTTTCCAAGGTTGTGATCTGCGTATTAGCAATGGTACTTAGACAATTGCGAAGTGTTTCGGCCAGCCAGTTTTCATCACGATATTTTATTACCAATAACAATATATTTACTTGTACGGCTTTGTGTACCACCCAGGCTAAGTGGGAACCGCGACGATTACACTGTGAATGTGTCAGCAGCATTTCACCCAGGTCTCTGGGGAATATTAAGGGCATGCACCCTGCCTCCATGGATGTCATGGTCAAAACTTACAGTAATTTCACCGAGAACAGGACCAAGCCTTGCACGTGCTGCTCTTCGTGCTCTCCTGACATGATCCCACTGCGTCAGTCTCCGAGGTGAGGGCTCGGGAGCTCTCCATGGGTCAGAGCTCCATGGCTGGTCCTGACTCCTCATTGACTAATACCCTGAATGTAGTACATCTCAAAGTGGTTCCTCTTCTATTTCTACTGCCACTCCTTATTTTAGTAACTTTTTTAAAGTGACCTTGCTTACCCTTAAATGTTGTAAGCCTTGAAGGCAAGATGCAGTACCATCTTTCCAATACAATACTATAGCCTTTACATGTGGAGGCTATGAATTAAGACACTGTCCTTACAGCTTTGTCAATGCTCCACCTATATTTTTCCTCCTGATCCTGGAAGACTCTCAGAAGACCTGGAAAATGCCAATAGAGCTGTGGCTTCACCCGCTCACAGGAGTAGGCACTGCTCTAGCTGACTGTGGTCACCTCTGTGGCCTCGTAGTAATATTGCACAAGCAGCTATCCCCAAAAGCTTGGAACCAGATGACATATAGATGTATAATGTGTCAGAGGATCTCCTAGGCAACTTCCAAAGCCATTGGTCACGTCGGGCACAAGCATTTCAAGCGCTGAACACAGATAAGTTACTTTGCACAATAATGCATTGCACAGCTGGATATCCACTGTCTCCTGGGTTAATGGTTCTCCACGAGCACAATTTTGAGATCCTTTGGCCTGCTTTTCTGTGCCGCAGTTATTGCCTTTACATAGGTACCTTTTTTCTCTTTCCAGTATATGTTTGACTTTTTTCCTCTTTACTGCTTCTTTTGCCTCTAAATCATTTTCCTAAAACCCACACTTAAGCGTGATTATTCCCTCAGTCGCACAATTACATCACCCCTTAAAATCCATGTTATATTTGTGCATGAAGAATTCACTGTTGGATTTTCCCACCTCCCTTTTTTTTTTTTAAACCAAAAAATTAACAAGTAATAAAAGGAATAAACCCCCACGAAGTCGGAATATTATGCTACTACACAGCAGTCACTGACACAGCAAATGAAAAGTTGCTTCTCCAACAAAAACGTTAGAGGAGGTTAAAAAAAATGTAGGTGGGTATGTGTCATTACAAAAGGCTTACTGTACAGAGCTAGTATTAAAGGGTGATATCCTGCATACGTCTTTATACACCCAAAATTCAAGTCTGTGGGAATTTCCAAAGAACACAAAATCAAAGCCAGAATTATTTGTAAACATAGGATAGATGAGATTTATGTAACAGGCTACTGCAGATTTCTGAATCCAGGAAAGGAAATAATTACAAAAGAAATTGAAGTTAAAAATAGTCATGAACCACCAAAAAGACTGTGCTTTCACTTCTTTCTGTGGCAACAGAGTGTTACACCCACTTGCTGTGTGCCAGTTCATTCTTCTAGATAACTAGTAGGGCCAGGAATGGGGTCTCCAGTTTAAAAAAGAAACTTTACTTGGTAAATACTTCTCATTATATGTTCAAAATAGGTTTTAGATTGCCTAGACAAAAGGCTTATACAATTTGCCTATACATCTAGCACAAAAAGTCTTCTAATAATGTGTTTCAGTACAATGCACGTCTTTTGAGAGCAGGAATAACTAAAACTAAGAGAAATTTAGGAACAAAGAGTAAAGCTAACCATTTATTACCAGCAGAACACCATAAAATGTAATGTGTTGTTAATAAAATGATGCTGTAGAGCTATAAGATGAGAACTCTGAAGGAATGGACATAACTGCTTCTAGTTAGCCTACAGACAATTATTTATAGGGCTATAGACACCTAATAAAATAACGCAACTGGACAGAAACAAAATGGGGAGAAAGAGTCAAGACCCTAGCTCTACGGCACTGGATATTGCCGTTACCTGTGGTACATGTGGTGGCACTGGGGCCATGTCAGGAAGCCTGGGGGGATGCCTGGGGTCATCTGAGGCTTCCAAATACGCACCCGAAGCCGGGCACAGGTTTTTAACAGGTTCAGTGAACAGATAGTAGGAAAATACAACAGGCTAAAGGAAATCTCTGGATCCGTAATAAAAGCAATAACATCCTTAATACAAACAATTTCCGTAATAGTAAGGAAGTTATAATCCATACCAAAAAAATACCACAGCAAAAAAGGAAGCGGTAACACAATTAAGCTTCACGTGTGCATGTCTAGCAAGTGATGTGGGGAAGAGGTGAGAAAGGTGGGGTTTTAAGATATTAAGTGAAGGATTTTGTGAAAAAACATGTGCAGGTACAACATAAGGATGCTCAAGTGGGTTTTAGTAATTGCCAAGATACAGTGATGGGATATCACAGGATCCCTACCTGTTTGCTTGTTTTCACCTGTCATATTCCAAAATTAAAAGTACCAATTTTTCACGGAAATAGGATTTTTAGTGCTGTCTGAAAACAGTTTTGATGATAGATGAATTTTAACAAGTTGTTGGTAAAAGCTTTTGGCTTCTACAAGCTAAACCCTGAACTTGCTGAAATCAGCGTTCATTTTATGTGGCTTGATGCCTGTTTCCTCACAGGATAATCTGCATGCAAGAGGTCTGAATGAGATGCACGAGATCTTTCCTGTGAATTTGGCTAAACAGCACCTGTTATAAAATGCAGATTTTATTATCAGCATTGGTTTACAATCACACTCATTAATCACATCAGAAGGAAAAGGTTTTTAAAAATGCTTGTTTGCAGAAACTAAAATAAAAACTAACATGTTTTGTTAATAATTCTCATACACCATTCTGCTGATCAAAGTGAAAACTACGTTGTTTAGTTTAGAGGAATATGACAGCTTATCCTTTATGTGGGGTAAATGATATTTTCCTCTAGATTTTATTCAAGGATTTAATGAAGAATAGCTTGATCTTTCTACATTTTTCTTATATTCGCATGAGATCTGGGTGCACAGATCGAGACACCAACAAACCATTCTCAGAGCAAGGAGGATTTCTTCCAGCTCAGGAGGAACCTGTTTGGGAATCAGTTTTTAGGTACACCATGAGATGGACAACTTCTACTGAAAGACCAACAACCTTCAGTGAAGCTCCTTGGATAAATATGCTTTGGAATCAAAACAGACACTGCGAGTACCGAAAGGTCAAGTATGGAATAAATTAAATCTGTAATTGATAACAAGTGACTTCCAGATCTGGCAAATTACGTACTTAATACAAATTATTAATATTTGTTTGTTTTCTGAACTGACTGTCTGTGATTTTATCCTCAGATGAAAAGAACCAAAGAATTTAGGATTTTGCCACTAAGCTAAAGGATGTGGGTGTTTCTGACCCACCAGCTGCTGGCTGCTGGCTTATGTTACAGTGAGTTTTTGCGGTGTCACTAATATTTTGTGTAAGGAGTATTTATATTTTTTTATGTCTAAGCTCAGTGTTTGTTTTTAATGTAAGCTAGAACGAACTCTTACAGTAAACATTGTTGTTATTTAGAGAAAGCATAAACCAACCAGTACTTCCATTTATATACTCACAGCTCCAGCAACTTCAAAGCACTCGCTAAAGCACAGCTGAAGACAGAATTTAGTTTCCTAACATACAGAGTGGTAGTAACGTGCCTTTTTCTATTTATTTGTGATCGTTTCTCAGAACTGGGAGAACAAGGGAAATATTTTAAATTTTGAGTCGGTTACCGCGCTGCTTTTGGTCCACCCGAGCCAGAGCCCAACCCAAGGTGCGAGAGATGCCCGTGTCTGCACTCTGCAGCCTCCTGTGATACTGAACACAGCACCAGGAAAACAATTCCCCAGCCACATTGCTACAGAACTCCCTGAAAGAGGATTGCCTGACAAGGACTTTTCAATCTGATAAAGACTATGAAGGGGATCTTTACGGTTTCCTGATTAAATGAATGGTCTCATAAAGTAACCAATGCCGGTGAATCAGCTTCTCGCTCCGCGACGGTGAATGCGTGATTCTGCTTACCCGGGCTGGTGGGGGGCTGTTGCAGGGGTCTGGTTGCTTTGGGGAACGCAGATGGAGCGTGGTGATGGGAGATGGGGCGAGGACAGGAGCGGCAGAAGGAAGGGAAGACTGAAGGCTCTGTGGTCATGTCTGGGGCTGGGTCCCTGCCCACTCTCACGCTGCTTGGGGAGGGGGTCCCAGATCGCTGGGAAAGGACGTCACCAGGATTAGGGGGCTGAGAGAGAAACAAGATCCTTGCTACTTAAGCGATCACATATGGCAGTTTAGTAAGAAGTTGTTGGCTTAATTGCAAGAAGAAACTAATTGTCAGTAAGGTAGGCTTTCTGCCATGTTACTGAAGGAGGAGCACTGGTGTAACCAAGCCTGATTCTTAGAGAGGTCGTGCCTGTGAGTACCCAGGTAGTGTCAGCTGGAACGGTGACTGCTCCGTTACCCTGGAAAATGCCAGGAGCACCCAGATGCCCTAACAAGGTATGAATGTTCCCGGTCACATTTTTGCTTTTGTTAAATAGTGTCATGTACCCAGCAGCTTCTGGTTCTGTATAAATAAATTCTGGCAGCCTCAACATTAGCTTGACTTTGACCCTTGGCTGGCATCAACCAAAGATAAAGCATATGAGTTAGAAGACCTGGGAGCTTTTACGACAATGTTGTGTCTTCCACTGCAAAACAGAGGAGGTAGAAATAGTTTATAGTTTTACTCAACTACTTTCCTTACAGTCTTGGAGTTTCAGGCATAAAAATAAACATTCTGAGGCAAATGGGAATGCCACCTGATGTAAAATAAGTTAAAGCGTAGAGGACGGGGTTATAATTTTCCTTAACTTGAAAGTTACATGATGAGACAATATTTATAAAATCTCTTTTCAATTCCCATGCTGATAACTAAAGACTCAACATCATATGCTGCAAAGAATTAAGGACGAACTATTCTCTGTTTTCTAGACCATGAGAAGAATTTGGGCAAGCTTGAAGAGTTATACCCCAGGGACAAGATTCAAGCTGGGGCTGTTCATGCTGTGTGCGTGTACGTAACACTATCAGAAGCTGCCAGTTTCCCCCCCAAAAGCAAACGAGTCCAGTATGTTAGAGAGCAGATGGGACTGAAAGAACCCCCTTACTTAGCTCCCCCGCACTGAAATGTGAATTTAGATATGACAGTTATTATGTTACTCTATTATTAAGGTTTTGAACCGTGTTGCAGTGTGTTGTATTTCATCTGTTGATCTCAAGCCAACTCAGGAATGGCTCGATGTGTCGGGAGAGGCTTTCTTGGTACTTCAGATCTGAATCATTGACTGGATTACAGAAGGAAATGGAATTAATTAACTCCTTTCTCTCATTACCTGAGTGTTTTGTTTATGTTCATAACACATCTTGAAGCTTTGATTATTTGTGTACTCTTTTAAAAGTAATTTATACAAATAAATTTCAAATGTCAAATATATTTTATTGTCTGGCATCAGCATACAGAAGGAAGAGCTGAAGGAAGCGATCCCGTATTATTACTTATTGGGAAGAAAATGAAGGGAAAACTCCTTTAAGAAGGGAGAGAAAGAAAAGAAATCAGGAGGAAAATATCAGGAGCTAATTTGTGGACACTCCCCCAAAAGGTCATGGGAGGCAATGGAAGGAATGAAACTGGTGATGGAAATTAGGGACAGAGACAAACATCCCAAAAAATGCAATCTTCAAAAAAGCAGCAGGCAATCAGGCAGGGGTGCTGTGAGAATCTACAAACCTCATGTCAGTGCTAATCCACAGCAACCACCGTGGATTAGCTCCCCGTCACACCCATGCAACACCCCTGCCTCCAAGGAACTGCGCTCACGCGGTCAGAAACTTCATCATAACACCAAATGCCCACCTAAAAAAAGAAAAGCCCAGCACCCAAGGCTTTCCACAGCTCCAGGCTGTGACGCAGTGACCCGCTGCGGCCGACCATGTGCGCGGTCTCACACTTTGGTGAAAGCCTGCGAAGACCAAATTTGTTTAGATCGAGCCAGATGATGCTGACAAAATAACTCTCAGGTGCAAAAAAAGAGGGATCTGAAAACGGAACATATACAAATCTAAAAATGATAGAAAACTGTTGCTGATAATTGCTAAAATTACTCATCGTTATCAGTTTTGGAAATAGTTCTTATTGCTGCATTAGCAAAGGAAGGGACCAAAGACATTTAGAACTGCAATGCTGCTGGCTGTCATGAGGCCAAGTGAAGCACGCTCTTAGATTGCATGCTATAAATACACACATGTACTAATTTTTGATATAAACACAGTGGCATCTTGGACTTAAGCTGGCCTTTATCTAAAAATACTGCATGGAATAACTTCTGTTCTTGATTTTATCTGTTCCGTAACTAGACTCAAAGCCTCTGCATTTCTGCCCCACCGCTGGAACTGTGGTAAGACCCAGCTACCCCGGCTTTTCTATTTCAATCCTGGTAACTTTAAATTGTGGAATTACACTAAGAACAGAAACCATTTCTCCCTCTGCCTTATTTTGGTTGTTCTGGGACACATTCTGCCCTGTAATTGACAGAGTTTAAAAATAAATCTAGTTTGGCCTTTTCAAACATAAAAATATTTTCTTGAGAAGAAAGTGCAGGTTTCTTTTACAGAGAAGGTAAATATTAGTGCCCTTTGTGAAACAAATAGGTTCAAAGTAGTAGAGGGGTAAATATTTTCCCTCGCATTAACTCCATATGTCAATTTTCTAGCCAGGCCTGTATCAGCATTAAAGCTTTTCTTTCCATCTCTTACATCAGGCAAAGGCCCACCTTCCCCAAGCTCTAGTGCTAGTTTTGAGCTAAAGTTTCTGCATGTGACTTAGCTGCATGGTCCTCATTAAAGCCTTCAGGCACCATGTGGATGAAAACATTTGGAAGAGCCTACTGAGACCCTGAGCATCCCTCCCCTCAGCGCAGAAGGTCAGAGCATCGCCAGAGCGCACAGCTCTAGCAACAGCAGGGAATGAGGTGGAAAGGGGGGCTTCACTGTGAAAACCAGAAGTATTTAAACAATATTTTTCTTACTATGCTTACTACGATGAGAATGTAATAAAATAACACGAAGGATAAACCTCATTAGATAACACTTGCTTTGATGGTAGTTCATCTGCCGGGTGGAGGATGCCTGAAGCTGTCCGAGCACGGCACTGCCCAGCCGCGCTGCTCAGGACGCCGGGGTGCTGCCGGGGTGCCGCCAGGGTGAGAATTTGCCTCTGGTTTGTGTCGCTGCAAGATCACGATGCTGCTCGAGGGATAATCCCACCGGTGCCTTTGTGCGCCAGGTTGAGCCCTCGTGCAGCGAGTGGGATCAGCTCACTGTTAGCCGATCCGGCTGAAAGCTGGTCCTGCAGGGAAAGCCTTGCGGTCTGCTTGAGCCAAGGCGGGGCAAGAGGCAAGGACACGTGGCTCATAGAGATGAGCCACAAGCCCTCTGCTCAGCTGGGCTCAGTTTTACTTCGGCTCAAGCGAAGCCACGCAGCCCATAGACAGATCTCACTGTCAGGCCCACGGGAGCAGGATCCTGGCTTAGGGATCTATGTTTCCCCTCCAAAGGGTTTATTTTGCAGGTACAAAGCAGTACAACCAGTCTTCTAATCTCGATGCCCACAGCTGGCTACCCCTTGCCCTGCTGTCGTCCGAGCCCCGGGAGACATGGCACGCTGCAGCCTCCGGAGGGGTCAAGGGAACGTGGAGCTCAGCATTGGTCTTGACAGCGTGCAAGCACCACGTGGACAGAGGTACACACACACGTGCACACTCAGTTACTGCTTCGTCTTCCTCTGATACGCTACGGAAGTCTGTAGGACGCACGCCTGGGTCATTTTTTAAAGACATCTATGTGTTTATCCCGTTTTACCACATCTGACAGTCAAGTTATGGCTACGCACGTGTTCAAAAACGTCCGACGATTAACTTTTTATCTGCCTGCTTTTTGGGGGCGAGTTTTGCCCAGCTGCTTTGGAGGGAGCAAACCACGGAGAGAAAAACAGAGGGCCAGAACACAGAATTACCCAGCGACTTGGTAAACAAGCCACTTCAGTGCCTCCCAACGAAGAAATGATCAAACCGCGCGCAAACGGGAAAGCGGTGCGTGCTGCGGATGGGCAGGCGCTCCGTCCCGCTGCCGCACAGCCAGTGCAGGGTGACGGAGGTCAACGGCTGCCCGGGGCAGCGAAGGCCGGCAGTGCGGCTCCTTACGGGACGCTTCACGCAGGGCTGTGACGACCGCGGACAACTGCGTCTGTTGCGGGAGCCGTCAAAGAGACGGAACGTTAGGGGCTGCGCCTGACTGCTACAGGTACCAGCAGGCAAAGCCCCGCCACCAGGCCCCGCCGCCGCTGTCACCGCCTGCGCATGCGCGGCGCACACCGGCCGTGAAGGGGCGAGAGCGGCTTCCCCGCCCTTCGCGCGCACACACACACACACACACACGCGCGCGCGCACACACACGACAGCCCGAACCGCCTCTTGCGATTGGTGGCGCACCCCCTTTTTCCCGCCCCCTCGGGGAGGCACCGCCCTTGCCATTGGCCCCGCGGGCCGGCGGCGCCTCGCGGTTGGCTCCGGCGGCGCTGCGGGCCGGCGGCGCTGTGGGCGGTGCGGCCCGGTCTTCGCCGTGAGGTGCGGGAGGGCCGCGGCCATCGCCGCCGCCGTCGCCGCCGCTTCCGGGTCTGTGGTGAAGCCGCCGCGGAGGGCGATGGCGTAAGTGCGGGGGGCGCCGAGCAGAGGTTGTCCGCGGCGGGCGGGGCGTGCTGCCGTTCCCACCGGGCTGGGCCCGGTGCGAGACCGCCGCGGGCTGAAGGTGGGGCGGGGCCCAGGACGGAGGAGTCGGCCCCGCCGCTGTCCCTGGGCCTGTCAGGCCGCGCCGCCGGCGGCCTCCGTGAGGCAAAAGGCGCCCACGCAGCGACCGTGAGGGGCGCCAACCGCCCCCGCCCCGGGAAAGCTGCTGGCAGCGCGCTGGGGCCTCCGCTGCGCCGGGGAGGGGGCCGGGGGGCTACGCCGCGCCCGCCGGTGTTCAGGCGGAGGCGATCTTCCCTGCTGCCTCGCCTGCCCGACAGGGCGTTGTGTTACCGGTACCGGCGTGCTCCCTCCGCCCGCTGTCCGTGGAAGCGGTGCGAGGGGAAGCCTCTCCGGTGTCACGCGTTCCTGTTTTTTCCCCTTTGCGTATGTCTTTTGTAGGTTATCGCCGTGCAGAAAGGGTGTAAGGTCAGAGGACAGGAGTTCAGGCGCTTCCAGTTTTGTTTGGCCCGCGAGGAAAGTTTCGCTGTTCCTTTCTCTGGCCGGTGAAAGACGATCTCCGCCAGCGCCCGCGGTCCTGACAGGGTTTAACGCACGCACGCTGATTTAACACAAAATGCGCCTGCTTTTTGACGTCTCTAAAGCTGTAATGATAATGTGCTTGCACTTCACGTTGTCAATAAAAAATCTGATGTAATTGATCAATATAACATCTTCAAGATCTTTATATGGTGGAGCTGTGTTTTAAAGATGAGCATATAGCCAATATCCCAGTCATAATCTACGACTGGATTTGCTTCCCATCATACGACACATCTACACAGCAGCCTTCACTAAACTTTATGAAAACTTCCAAGGTTGGTAGTTTACTGCAACAGATGTTTCTATATATATCATTTTGTCAGGTTCAGTTTGAAAAAGACCATGATTGTTGCCGTGGGAGTTGTTTGGTTGTGTAATTTAATTAATTCTACTTTTCTGGCCTTTTTTTACTGTAGCTGTGTAGGGTTTTTTCCCAATTTTTATGTTCAAAATGTAATGACCAGATAAGCAATCAGACCAGGAATTTTGGCAATTGAGAAGAAAAACTAGAATGTAGGGGGCAATAGTCATGTTGCTTGTAGAAATATGTTAATAGGTTATGCAAACGGTTGTTGTTAAAACCTGTATTTAAGGTCCACTTAGGCAGTTAGGTCTAAATGGATGTTAAAGGATCTTTGTTCAGGATCATGGCCTGAATTTGCACAAATTGACAGTGTTCATGAACAGGTTAATGCATGAGTAGATTTTGGTCATGGTGAATCATCTCGGGTTGACTGGGTAGAGGTACATGCACATCTGGGACCTCTCTGTGGAGAGCTCTCATCCTCCTGTGTGGCATGCTGAAGTAACTCACCCCTTTTGGGTATGCTGTTGGAAAACTTTGGCATGTGAAATGTGCATCAGCTGCTCTTTGGTAATTGTCATTATGCATGATTTTATCCTGTGGGAAATAATAGGCAAGAGTTTACTGCTCTTTGTTAGCAGTGTGCAGAGTTATCATGTGTTTACAGTGCTGTTGAGATATGCTACCTTCTCCTAGTAGCTTCTTATCTTCGTACATAACTTCTTATCGCACTTGTTGCTGCACCAAAATCTTTGGGTTGACTGCAGGCTGGGACAGATACTGATGAAGGCCTGTATGTAGTTCACTTAATGATGATGGTATATGTAGGCACAAGACTGATTTTTAGTTTGATTTACGGCCGATTTCTCCCTTTCTTCCAATTGTGGCAATATGTCAGAGGAGAAATTTAGAGGAAGTACTTCTGGAAAAATTCCTATGTGTAGAAGACTTAATTTTATAGAGTGTTTCAGAGGTACAGTGCTGTAGTTCAAATTAAAAAAGGGGGGTGGGTGGAAGTCATTGCCTTGTTGTTGGGACCAGCCCCAAAAATGATTTTTTTTTTTTCCCCCCCTAAGTAGAGGAATGCGTATAAGGGACGTTCGTATTTATTTCTACTGTTAAGAGCCTTTAGGTTCTGTTGTGTGGGATTTTTTGCATTTGGCTTTTTTTTTTCTTTTTTCTTCTGCGGCATCAAAAGCTGGCAATGTAAGCAGGAAAATAACACAGTCCCCTGAACAAATCTGGGAGGCAAGGTTAAACAATTATTTTTATTTTTTAAGAATTAAAATTAAATGAAAAATCATCCATAGTTTAATTAGGCATTCCTAGTCTAGCAGTTGAGTGATGCAAGGAGTATTGTGTATCAGTTGCCATAGCAGGAGTTTGTCTTTGATTTCTGCTTTATTAAAACTCATGTCCTGTACTACTGAAAATAAGTAAATAAAAACGTATAACTTCTATTTTGTACACTGAATCAGTAGGTTTCTATTGCAAATGATTTTTGCATTTCACTCCTTTTGGACAGTGGTACTTGTCTATGCCACTTAAGACTAGACTCTTCTGGCTTTTTTCACTGTTCTCAGAAGGGTGTTAAAAATATGGTTTTTTTTTTTTTAACTGTCAGTGCCTCTGGTGGTTTCTGTTTCTCTATTAGGTAAAATCTCATCAGGTAGGCTACGGTAAGAATGATTTTTTTTATCTTTTATCTTACAGTTTCTTTGAGTATAGTTTAATTTGATTTAATTAATTTTTAAGTAAATGTGTTATTTACTAATGTAAGCTACTGCAGTGTAAATTATATGTTTAACTAAGGCTGTCCATTCCATGCTCTGGGTTAACTAGGTGTGACTCTCTTCTGTGCTCTGTTTTTAGTTCAGCTGTTTCTGATGGAGGTTGTAGCAAGACTTCATTAGTTTAATTAAAGCAGTAGTTTAGTTTGTTTACAGTTTACTGCTATTGTTACTTCAAGCACTAGAGGAGGGGGAAGAAAATAGGCTTGAATATTAGTTCAGTTCTTAAAAAAAAAAAAAAAAATCTAATCTTTAATTGGGTATAAGGTACAAAGCCAGTGCAACATGTCAGATGGCAGAATTGCTGTGTGGGTGCTGTCACTTAGCTTATTTTTTGTATACATGTGTTTTTTTTGAGAACAACTTTCCTTCTCTTCCTTCCTCTTTCCCTTGCTTGTTGATTAAAGAATAGTTGAGCTTCCTAAGCTGTGCTGGGATGGATTTGAAGTCTTTAGACCTAGCTGGAGTGTTTTGGGAAAGATTCCAAGGTTGGCAGCTTTTGTTTTGTGAAATATTTTATATTAGGAAAAATTTCTTCACCGAGTGGTCAGGCATTGGAACAGGCTGCCCAGGGCAGTGGTGGAGTCACCATCACTAGAAGTGTTCAAAAAATGTGTGGATGTGGAGCTTCGGGACATGGTTTAGGGGGCATGGCAGTGTTGGGTTAATGGTTGGACTTGATGATCTCGAAGATCCTTTCCAACCTTAATGATTCTATGAAATGTGCCTAATGTGCATCTGGATGCTGACAATGTCACCATACCTTCAGAGGAAAAATCAGTTGAGTTGTGTTTACGTATTTGAGACTCTTTTCTAATACCATTTAATTATCTAATGCTCTGTTTTCGTACCAGCTGTTGCTGGAGACCCTTTGAAAGAAAGGGATGGAGAGGGTAGGATGCAAAAATGCCATTTCTTTCCTTTTCTCTAAGGAACTGTTGTGGGTATGGCTCCTTTACTGGAGGTGTGAAGCATCCAGGTGTATGATCTATGCTCATTTATTGAGACTAGCGGGATTTACCTCCTGTTGTTTAATGTGTCATTTTGGGTGTAATTGTGACTCCACTGTCTTGTAATTGCTGTAGAAGTTGACAGTTGAGTATCCCCAGAATGGTAGTTAACCTCCAACAACATCAGTTAGCTTATATTTGGTAAGCACTGCATTTCTGTGAAGATCTGAGGAATATGTCTGACAAATTTAAACTCCTGCTTCATTCCCCCCATGAATTCTAGTTATAATAAGGGGACTGGCAGCATCCATTATTTCCCTACTTGCTTCATAACCGTATAAAAGTGTTTCTTCTCAGTATCATGAAACGCTAGATTTTTTTCCCAACCTTTGGATACCAGTTTTATTCAGCTGTTTCTACAGACACTTCTTCTTTCTCCTTTTCTTATGCAGCTCAAGACCCATATTACCCTAATGCTCTCGGGCAATGAGTAAAATATCTGTTGCCTTTATCCTCAGCAGGTACAGGACAGACCTTTTATAGGTGGCTTGTTGCTCCCTTAGCTGCAGCTGTCTCCTCCAAGCAGTGGCACTCTGGTGACTGACAGCCTGGTTACTAGGCTTCTGTGTGTTTTTTTTTCTGTCAGCTCTTTCATGTATGCATGCTTTCTGTAAATTTTTAATGACTTTGTTCAAGCAGAGGTTCATTGTTGGTGTTAAGTGTTAGCCTGTCAGGCTGAGGTTAAAACTAGCTTACCTATTCGATGCGGTTGACATGTATTTATAGAGTTGAAGCAGCTGCTTTTGAGTATTTTGGCTTTTTTAGGGGTAGAATATTTGCTGTGAGAGTCAGATCAAGTTTGGAATACTGGAAGCTGGCTGGAAATGAAGTGCATCCCCCCCCAGGATTATAATATCACTTGCATCTTCTTAGTACTGAGAAAAATGGGTTAATATGTGACACAAGCAATTCAAAATCCTTCTTTTTAAGTGTCTGTTAAGTGTGTATTTCTGCTATAAAGCAAGCCTGTCTGACCAGGCGGAGCAAATCTGCAGCAATATCGAACCCTCACATCTTCAAGCCAGTCTGCTGTCTGCTTTCAACGCACTAAGTGCTCTCAGCATGCACAACCTGAAAAGCAGGCCCCAAGTGTTTCAGTTTGGGCATAACAAATAGAGGATTTGGCCTTTATCTTTCCTTGCTTCAGATGTCTCATTTACAGAAAGAAGACGACGTAACCCCTTAAAGGACTGCTGTGAAGATAACTACGAGTATTGGGATTCTGTCATTTCAGTGCCACAGAATCCTCCGCTTCTGTCCTCCTCCCAGGAGAAAGTTAATACATGTTGTATGTATTAACATGTTATGTGGTAAATGAGAGCCGCAAGTCACATACTGAAAAGTAAAAATGTGCTTAAAAAAAAAAAGGTGGGGGGAAGGCAAATAAACCAAAACACTTGTTTTGGGGTGTGTAAAAGTCACACTTTTGGATTGTGTTCCTCTGTGTTCACTGAGCTCATTACAAAATAGTAGAGACCTTATGAAAATACTATAAATAAGTGCAGAGAGGTAAACATGAAGTTCTGGGTTTCTCTTCCTCTTTGGTGTGTTTTCTTTCTTTAATGTATTAGAGTCTGTTTCCCATCCAGATTTAGCTCTCATCCTTTCAAAAGTTGTGTCATAAGGTTGGGAGGTATCCTGCTACTTCAGAAGACTAGAGTAGCAGTATGAATGTAAATTACAGGCTCATCAACCTATGGGTCAGTGTTCTTGGAGGGTGCAACAGTTAATGTTTTGCCTGACTGCAAAGTAGTTTTGCCCATAGGAATAAACGTAACAGGGTGGATGAGTGCAGGCAGCTGAGAGGTATGTGTGATTTAAATCTATGGGTACGGTATCGCATGGAAGATGAAGGCAGATAGGTGTAGGACTGTCAACAGAAAGAAATGCTGGTTACTGAAAGTAGCTAATAGCTGTCCTGCAAAGACTGCATCTCTTCCTCTTACAGTCGCGGTGATCTGCATCCTCCACGCTGTATAAATGCACATGGGCGTTATAAACAGTGTGTACTACTTAAGTCTCTGCACGCATCCCCCATTACGCTAATTCATATGTCCAAAATTGCTTCATAATCTAAATGGATTACGCACCTGCTTCCTCTGAGACAGGTGCTGAGAGCCCACATCTAGCGCAGGTGTTGCTGCTGCCTCTTTCTGGGTGGTTACGCTTTCATTGCCATCATCCTCTTCCTTGGGTGACTCGATCAAAGGTGAAGGGTGCCCATCAGTGGCAGGGGCAGGGTGTTCAAGGATCAGCTGTGGAGTTCCAAAAGGATGTATTGACACATGATGACTGATGGGCGATTCCTGTGTTTATTTTCATGTGAATAACAAATGTATTCCAGAGAACTTCCAAGGATGTCCCATTTATGGTTATGGATAGTGGTGACAAAATGTAATGAACATGGTCTTTATTTAAATGAGTAACTATCAGGGTCCCATGACTTGCAGTCTCCGAGTTGTCTTGCCACAGTCCTCTTCAGAGCATAATGATATTTAACGTCCTGCCACAGTATCGCATAAATGTTGGGTGCTGATTTCTTGGGAAGAAGCCACAGGTTGCCTTCTTGAGAGATTAAATAGTGGTGGTGGTTGTTAAGGTGACAGGCAGTCCTCACCAACTGCCAGCACTTCCAAAAGAGTCGCTCTGTTGTCTCTTGGTAAGAAAGGGAAAAAAAAGTTCTTTCTGCCTTTATGCTGAAAACGTTGATTTTGGTTTTTCTCTAGTTACCCTGTAACATTCACGGGTTACAGGTTCTTAGAGGCTGCCTGCAGAGACATCCTCTGCTTCATAATACAAGTTGACATGGAGTTTTTATTAAGGTGCTGTGAATGTCTTAAAGCAAATCGCAGTGCCATTGTGTGATTTAATTTGCTGCTGTAATGTCCCTTCTAAAACAGGGGCTTCTTTTTGTAAAGGGTATGATGCTTATTATTCCCCTTTGTTGGGGAGCTAAGTTAGTAGCTTCTTTATCATCACTACTGGAAGCAGTATCTGATGTTTTGGTGTTGAGGGTGGTTGTTGTTTGTTTCTGTTTATTGCTGTCATGTTCTTTCCTCCCCATTCTGTGCCGCCTTATAGAAGATGTGGCAAACAAATTGTTGGCACTTGTTCTTGGGACTTTACTCATATTTTAGTTCAAAACATAGGGTCTTAGTTCAAGGTACTGTGTTTACCCAAATGTAGGGCAGAAACAAGTGCATTAAAGGCAAGTCTTTTTCAACTTCTCCTTCCACATCTTGTTTTCAGCTTATAATAGTGAGAAGTAGTATGGCTATTACAGCAAAAACTGGTTAAATTGTTAGTTTTGTTGGTAACGCTTCTAAATACTGACTATTCTAAAAATGTTATGCCGCTCAAAAACTAAGGTCCTACCAAAATTACTTAGACATTCTAGAGCTCCTGATGGAGTGCATCAGAGACTTCATAAAGAAAGGGAATAAAGTCTATTCATTTTTTTGTGGTTGTTGAATACTGACAGGAAGACAGACTGCCAGGAGCTGGAAGGTGTTTTTTTTTTTTAAAAAAAGGCAGAATTAATGCTTATCTTCCTGTAAGAAGGCTTGACAGATTAACATCCAAGGGAGAAGACTTAAAATGAAACTAATGCAAGTAAAATACTGCTGTGTAATTACAGACGTTACTGAGTTGAGCTACTCCCTGTTAATGACACTTAATTAATATAACCCAGTTGCAAGGTGATTTATGGGTGGTTTGAATAAGTGTGTGAGATCAGAAGGACTGGTTTTCCGCTTTCTATAACAGAGACACTATGTAGTCGCTTTTTATAAGGTGATGCAAAGGTACCTAAAGCAGAACTAATGGGCACAGTGGATTAAGAGATTATGGGACTTTTCCATAGCTCCTTAGAGTGTCTGCTTCAGCCGTTCCTTCCAGGGTTCAGTCTCATGTTGTCTCACGTTACCTTTTTGCATGTCAGAAGGCTTAATACAGACTCATTTTTATTTGCATATTCAGCTACCTTTTGACTTACTGCTATGGTACAAGAGTTTTATAAACTTACTTGCTATTATATGCTGTGCAGGGCATTCAGGGTACTACATTTGGAGAGTGTATTCTAGCATTTTGTTGATGTGTAATCTGTTTTAAGGAGGCATGTGCCGGGAAACTCTTTGTTTCAGCAGAGATGAGTGAAAGTGTTTCTGGAGCTCTATGGAGTAGAAGAAAGGATGGCTGCGAACATCGTGAATATGTTATTGAAGGAATAAAACAAGTAAATTCATGTTTGTGTGAAACAGACTGTTAGAGATTATTTAACATGGAATGTACTCAATTTTCTCCAAACTGTACTGTGCTTGTTACTCATTTTGGCTTTTTTTTGTTTTTTTTTTCTTTTTCTTTTTTTGCCTTCAGTTCTATAGGTGCTGGTGCAAAAACAGTTTAGCAATGGATCAAAGAAAAAATGATAGTTTTGTCCCAAGTATCACGCAGTTGGAAGACTTCCTAACAGAACATGACTCCAATGTTGTTTGGCTGTTAGTAGGTAAGGTGAATCCATTCTGTTTTGGTTAAATGTTTTTTTTGTATGTACTTTTAAATGTGCTTCTCTATATGCTTGCATACCAATATTGAATTTCTTCCCAAATTACATCAAAACATTGAAAATAGATTCTGATTTGTTGTACAGCTGGTTAGTGAAGTATGGCAATGCTACTTAAGTAATTCGGAAAGAAAAACTACAGAACTGTTTCCAATACTAACCATGCTGCAACACTTGGGAGATAAGTCCAGTGTTCAAAGGACGATGCTCTACAGCTGCTACTCTGCAAAATAAGAACTTGGTCAGAACTGCTCTCCATGAAATAAGTTTTTTTCTAAACCAGAGTACGCTGGTCATTAATTGTAATACCGTAACAAAAGATTAGCATTGTAGCACATGACAGGCAGATACAGTAACTTCATTATACCAGTATGTGCATATCTGCCATTTAATATGGTATAGTTTCAATAGTGATATAAAGACTATTGTGTTTAATAACATAACTTCTAGACTAAATTGTGTGCCACAGTAACACTTTGAGCCAAACTATCATGTACTTGGTTATGTTTTTGTAAATGTGCCTGATTTAGGTATGCTAATTTTCTTATACCACCAGTGCTATTGTTTATGTTTGTGTGTAGGTCCTTTTATTTTCTGAATCTATGAACAAGTGGGTCAGGGACAGCAAAATAAAAATTAAGTTGTATTCAGGTCCAGATGAGAGTGCTAGAAGTGTGTGATGAATTTGGACTTTTCCAAAGGTAGATAATACCTGCTTTTCAGCCTGGATTCTGAGGGGCAGCACAGGAAAAATAACTTTATTTTTTGTTTTCTGGGAAGTTAAAGCATGTCTTTTGGCTTTTGACATACTGGAATTATTTTTCAGTAGGCGAAACTGAATGGAAAGGACATAGAAAGCACCCTCGGCTAATTTGCCTGAATATTACTTCGCTTTTAATATATTGACACAGAAACTTTGTAGTCATCATAAAATTCGAAGTGTAATTTAGATGGCTTATTGCTGGTCATGGTAAAATGTGGAACAAATGCAGAACAGATCTGAAAAATTTGTCTCCAGAAGCTTTGACTTGAGACTTAGAGATGCTCAGGTCTTTCACCAAAGAATAAAAGTTTCAAATTGCTGCCCGCAGAATTCTCTTTCTCTGGTTATCCCTCTCTGCACTGGATTCCTAGAGCAAACTATTAGTTAATTCTACTTGGAAAGTATGTAGGGTATAAGCAATTCCATGTAACAGCTATAATTTAAACCCAAAGGTTTGCTTCGTTTTCTTATTTGCTTGAATATATTAAACTTCCAAATTTCTGTTTCACAGAAGGGTGGGTGGAACTCCAAGAAATATAGTTCATCCTCTTTTTCTAAGGGCAGGTTGACCTATATACAATTATGCAGTTTTGGGGAGCTGCTGATCTCTTCAATTGTAAGAAACCACTTTGTATTTTTAGAAACAGTGACACAAACAACAGAAAAAGCTGGATAGCCTCCTGTTATTATGAGGTTTGGATAGAAACATATTAAAGTAATATTTATTAACTGACCCAGTTTCAGCCAGCCATTCCTCCTTTGCTTTCATCTGCTGACCTATGGCATCCCGTTATAAGAGAACAAAAAAAGATGTCGATAGTTTCTTCTCCTGAATCTTGAAACAGCTAACTGTTGATCCCAGAATTCTAGAAATGAACATGCTCCTCAAAGAGCTGGTGCTCAAATCTAGAATAATTTCTAAAAATCACATGCAGTAAAACTTTCCAAATATAATTTCCAAAATTATAAATTAAATTAAAATTATAGTTTCAGTGAAGGGGCTTTTAAAATCAAGAACATAATAGTGAGATGAATAGAGTTTAGGGGATCTGTCACTTTAGAGAGGAGGTGAAATTTGGTGAGGGAAAAGAAAAGGTTACAGCTTGTGGCAGAGGTGAGACTGGTAGTAAGGCAGTAGATTAGGACCGAAGTGCCTGGAAACTGCACTAGTTTGCTGATTTTTCTCAGCATATGTCACCTTAAAAGGGTACCTGCTTGGCTTTATCTACAAGTTAAGTGTGTAGTTGAACTTTAATCTCAAATTAAGTTTTATTACTGGAATGAGACCCTTTGAGTGTGAGTCATTCCACCTTTTTCCCTACATTGACAGAGGACCAGCAGTGAGTAGCTTACTCCTCTGAAAGCGAGGGGAGGTAAACGCTGTCCTTGGAGAGTGCCTTCACTGAATGCCAAAAGCAGTTTCTTTTTTGGGGTGTAGCTTTAACCCTCCCTGCCTTGTTCCTGTGTAATCACCCACACAGATTTGATTTGTTTTATGTGTCGCAGCTTACCTACCTGAATGTGTGAGCTACTTGAATTTTGGTCACACTGGATCTGTTTTCCAGTAAGGAAAAGACAAATTTGTGCAAGTCTTTCTCTTCTATCTTCTTATCTTTCAACAAAGCACAGGCGTCATTACAAAGCACTGGAGCATCCCAGTGCAAAAAAATTAAGGGGCATTAAAAGGACAGGTGGTTTTTGTAATTCCTTTTGTTTGTGTTTTTTTGGGGGGTAATCATCTGAACTCTCTGCAGAGTGCAGGCATCATACCCATATGCCTTTTTGCACTTCAGATTTCCCATAACAGGCACAATAAATCTGAGTTTCTCAGTATGAAGTGTATATATAAATTAAAAACTTCTGTTACAAAGTTCAATTAGTATAATGAGTAGAGATACCGCAAATACAAAAATTGTTTTCTTTCCTACTCTGCTTTGGATGAAACAGAGTGGTAATTATCAGTAAAGTGAGTTAGAACTATTCTGTTCCCTGGCAGCCCCGTTCCTTTTGGGTTTGTCCTTCTGGAAGCTTTGAGAACCCTTACAGTTAGAAATAGGTTACTAGCTCTTAATCAACTAAAGTAAAAATTACTTTGGGGATTAGCAGACCTAATTTATTTTTTTTTAAACATGTTTCTCATTGGATTGCTATTTCCTTTTTTTCCTATCAAATTCCATGCTGGAACTGTTGACAGATTTCTGCTGACCCAAGGCACATTTCTCTCGGGATACAGCAACTTCAATGCTTCAATGGCTTCAGATGTGATAATGTTGCTTCCTGTGCTAAGATATGAAAGACTAGAAATCTAAGTTACAGTTCATAGTTTGGAGAAGGGTGGAGAAAGAATGTAGTCTGATTTTTGTTACGGTGGTTTTTTAGGGTGTTTTGAAATAAATGACTGTGTGGGATTGTGCATGTTATGATTTGTTCTATGAAATTTAACTTCTTGGATGATAAGGGATGCAATGAAATATGTGTTGCCCTTTGCAAGTCCTCAGGATGATGTGAAATTTTTTTTGTGGGTTTTTTTATATTGAGGAATGGAAGAGCAGTGAAGAATCTATACTTTACTGAACTTCCCACTTCCCCTTATTTTTTCTCCCCATCTCTTTACATCCTTCTCATACCATCTTCCTGAAAACACCCATTAAAATGTCCCATCAGTTTCAAATATTTTGGAGACTAGAAAGAACGTTCTTGTGCTTTATAGTCTTAATAGGTAAGGCTTTTATCTAGGTCAGCATACTTCAAAAAATATTTTAATTCATTTTAATCTTTCAACAGCGACAATATTGTCTTGTGGATGGATTATCTACCTAACTTACTATAATTCCCGGAACATTGGACTCATTTTAACTTTGGTTCTTAACAGATTATATAAACATGGCTACATCCATATTGGTAAGTTATGATTCCTGTAACGCTGCTGTTTATCTACTGCTTTTTATTATACCTTGATTTGCTAAAACTCTTAAGTAAAATCAAAGTGTTCCTTTGTTACAGTAATTTGAAAATGATCAGCATGGGTTTAATTCAAGAAGAGAAAAAGTTCACTATCATGCTTTAGGGGGAGGATTCTTGGTGTTGGTAGAAAAACACCCCCTTTTTCACTGAAGTCTCTCATTATTTTGTATTAAAGTTCACTTGATAGGTTTTTAATTTTAAGTTGAGTTTACTTTTTTCTGTTTAACCTGTATACTTCATGTACTATAAAATCTGTACATTTTCCGTTACCTCTTTTTCGAAGCCCTGTAATCATAATGGTTAGTCTGCTAAAAGGAGAAGATTGACTCAGTCTCCCCCCCCACAGAACCTGCCTGAGCCGCTTCTGAGTTTTGCCTCATGCTTTGGTGTTAAGGGCTGCAGCCTCCCACTCCCCCCGCACCTTTGAGGCGGGTTATATGGCATCTGTAGCGTGATGATCTGTAGCCCACTGGAGTGGGCTTAGAAGGGCATAGCGGAGTCTCATGCCTCAACTCCCTGTTAGGGCAGTGTCCTTGCTTTTGAATAAGCTGTCAGAACAACTAATCATGTTAATCCATACTGGGACTGTGATATGTAGAATTTATACTGCCTAGAACATTTGCATCAAAATCCATTAACTTTTCTTTTTTAAATATTTTAAAACATTTTTTTTTTTAATAGAACGGGTCAGTGCAAATCACTTGGGCACTCACCCACATTACAAAATTATCTGATGCTGAGTCACAGAGGGCTGTATCCCACAACCTCACTCTGACTGCTCTTTTAATTTTCTTTAATTTATTCTTCCATGCCTTCCTCTGTCTGCTTCCCAGAATGACAACGACTTTAGTTCTGGACTCTTTCTGCAACTATTCATTGTAAATGTAGTGAAAACTTAAAAAACCCAACAAAACCAACCCACCCACAGCCACCTGCCAAAGAGACACCTGCAATAATTTGCTTATGTCCTCAAGAATTTAAGAACTGTAATCCAAACCATTTTCAAATCCAACTTTTTGAGCAGCAATATAGATGAAATACTTATTGGCTGCTACACTTGATCTGTGGGCTTTTATTAAAATTTCTCTGTGAAATTGCTATTAAGTAAAGGCAGCTGGACATAGCTGGCCAAATATGTGGTGTTCTCTATAAACTTCATCAGTGAGAAGAACATAACATTAATTAAATCCCATGAGTTAAAGCTTGGCTTCCATCAATTAATGTTGATATTTATTTTTTTAAGACAAATCATGGTTTACTTAACTTTCTGTGGGTGAGGTGGAAAGCCTTAGCAAAAATAAGGGCTATTGCATTACCTGCTGGTCTTTTCATGCTTATTAATCCTTCCTGCTGTAAACACAGTTGTCATAATAGTTGGACTGAAACCTTTATAGGCATTTAAAATTTGAAAAACTATTTTGTCAGGAATCTGTATTTCTCTAATTACGGTCTTACACACAATGACTTGATACAATAAATTTCTAAATAGCTTTCCTAACTCTTTTCACAAGCTTCGCAAGGCACCTGGATGTTGCTGAGTGACTAGTGTGTCTCAGGGGGTTGGCTGTATTCTTGGGGGATACCAAACCCAGCACCTTTTGGAGTTATATACTTTTTGTCTTGTATGTTCTGAATCTCTTGACTCCCCTTCTCCTCTGAAAGTCAGTGTGTTTTCAAAGGGAAAACTCAAGATACCCAGTAAACCTGTTACAAATAATTGAATACTATATTCTTCCTGTTCAGAAAATAAAGCATCAACAACTTTAGGCCAATGTCTGATAAACACTTTTTTCACACTAGGTTCCTTTTCGTTCTCTGTGCTGTCTGGAAAAGTCATGGTTCGTGAAATCTATTTCATCACGGAAGACATGTCTATCAGGTACAGATTGCCAAGAGAGTCATTCTTCTAAATAGTGATTTCAAATACAGTAAATGTATGTGTCTAAATAACACGTATCAGAATACTGTCTTACAAATGAGCAATAAATATATTTGTAAATGTTAAAAATCAGCTGACTCTTTTGATGGTAATGTTTAGACATTCTTAGATACTTGTTAGCTCATTTGCAGTTTGAGCGTTATCAGTTGGAAGTGAGTAGTGGATAAGATTCTAGTTGTCCTTGATATTTGTAAAAGAAAACACTTCAGAGTTTGAAGGAGAACTACTTTTTCATTAATGTCTTTCACTGCCTCATGCTCCCGCTTTTAAGTCTGGAAGATTCATTTTGGTCAAGTAGTTTGCATTTATTTACTGGAATTGAGTAATATGTTTCATGAATTGTGCACTAATGAATAGTTTTCATTCTTGCTGTTAAATTTGGAAAGCCTTGAGAAGGCAATGGATATGGGGTTTTATACAAGTTTCAGCTGATGCAGTAATTGTATAATACATTGCATTCTTTGTGCTATAATGATTTGTGCTTTAATACTGCTGGTACACTACTGCAGTTCCAGATCTCTGCACTGCATAAGGCAACATGTCATGCAGCTGCACATAGGATTTTAGATTATCACTCAATTTCTGCTTTATCTCATTTATTTAATTTAGAATTCAAGATGGATTTATCATATTTCGCTGGTGGAAGATGTACAACCCTAAGCAGAAACAGCATGGTAGGTTTCTCAAAAAGGTTTCAAAGTTTACAGGGAGCCTACAGAAAAAGGCTTCCTTTGCACAATCACATGCGTGTAAATGATTTGTTAGTATGTACTTGAAGTACATTGAATCATCAGAAGGTATGAGTTCTTTTAACTGGCTGATCTGTGTTAGTAGACTAGAACAACGCAATGAAATAAATACAGGATGCATTATCAGGGACTTGCATCCTTCTTAAGACAAACCATTAACTTTAATAGTAGCCTTCATTAGCTCTAGTCTAAGCATAATTGTCCCTGTATTGAAGTTTATAACTGTGATAAATAGAGACTTCTTATGTTCTGGAAACGATTTCAGTTTTCAAGTTGTAGTGTTGTGCTGTCAGTATTTTAGCAGAAGTGTTTCGGTAAGGAGATGTTCTTTAGTACGTGGTAACCCTGTGTCTTAATGACATCTATGGTCATAGAAGTGGGGAAGTGTGAAAGAGAAATTAATTTTTCTTCCTTATCTCTGGTTGAAGAAGGATGATTAACACCAGATGCAAGAGACTAATTGTATCTGTGGAAAATGCTGTGAAAAAAAAATAAGTAGCCTTGTGATGTATGCTTAGTCATTTTTAGGATTAGAATCTGGTTGAATGAATCTCAGGTCCTGCCTCACTTGACTTGTGAAGCATCACAGCTCCATTGCTAATTCAAGGAGGTCCAGAAATGGCAACTGTCTACAGTTGAGGAGGGCACTAATTGAGAGGGTCATTACACTTTGGAAGGAGCTTTTTTTCCCCATCTGTCCTTTGGAAGTGGCCTCTGATGGTGTGAAGCCTCTTAGACTTGTCAGCAAGCTTGTGCAGCTGTTGCGTATGCAGTACTGCTACCACTGTTGAGTTGGTACTGACAAAGCATTACAGTGATACGAATTAGGAAGAGCTGCTCACATCTTTTTACTGAGACATTACTAAGCCTCTGAGGTGATAGGACACAATTCATGTTCTTTATACCGTAAGAAGACTAATTCAAAAAGTGTAACCTAGTCTCAGAGTTAATTAGATTTTTCCAACCACAGGTTATTGTCCAACAGGTTTTCATAGAATTTTCTCCATCTGCTAGTTAAAACATATTTCTCTAGTGGCTTACAGAATGAAAAAATGAATTGAACTTAATGCAATAAAAAGATTTGTGTCTGTCTCTTATGGTGGTACTTTTGCTTGGCAGTATTGAAAGGCACCTTTCTGCTGGCATTTAAGACTGCATAATTAGTGGACAAATAATCCAAGTAACAAAGGAGGTCAGAGATGTATAGGTCTGGCAATAAAGTAATGTGAATGAAATACTTTCTTAAATAATCACTTGTTTTCCTAGGAAAAATAACCATGCTCACTTTACATTTTGATTATTTAGCAGAGATGCTTTCATTTTTAACCTTAAAGGAAAAATAAAATCTTCCATGATTCTTAGTCTATTGTAGTATTTTCTTCCCAGTACTTTTTAATGTGTCCTGGTTTCAGCCAGGCTAGAGCTGGTTTTCTTCACAGGAGCTAGTGTGAGACTGTGTTTTGGATTTGGGATAAGAAACTGGTGATAAAGTGCTGATGTTTTGTGTTGTTACTAAGTACTCAAGGACAGTCCAGCCTCTCGTGCTGGGCTGCCAGCGATCAGGCTGGGGGTGCTTGGGGAGTTGGGAGGGAACACGGCCAGGACAGCTGACCCAGGCTGGCCAAAGGGATATTCCCTACCATATGATGTCATGCCCAGTACCTAAACTGGAGTGGGCCGGGGGGTGGAAATCGCTGCTCGGGGGTGGGCTATCGATCGCCGAGTGGTGAGCAATTTCTGTATTGGGCATCACTTGTTCTTGTACATTCCTTTGTCGGTATTATTATTGTTGTTATCACTGCTGTTTCCTTCTCTCTTGCTGTCCTATTAAACTGTTTTTATCTCAACCCACAAGTGTTTTCCCAGTTCTCTCCCCCGTCCCACTGGGGGAAGGGGAAGTGAGTGAGCGGCTGCGTGGTGCTTAGTTGCCAGCTGGGGCTAAACCACAACAATGTGCTTGATCGCAACAGAAATACCCGTACCTGACTGAATTGCGAAGGCTGATGGGATATTGCATCTTAAAAATCTATGTTTTGTTCAAGGATTACTCCCTTACAGCTGTCACACAGAATGGTTGGAAGACCTGTTATAGCTAGACGTTACTGATGTTATACCTTTGTTCCAGATCCTCCATAAAACGAAAAACCAAAATAGACCTGAGATCTTGCTATAGAAAAACAGATAGGCTGAATCAGGGCTATTAACAATTTAAAAATCCCACCAGATACTTACAAAAACACAAGCCTTAAATATTTTACTAGATTTGCTTGGAAAAAATACATCTTCATGAAGTCTTAGATATAAGCAATAACAATTAGTTTCCGAGTGTTGTGGTTTGTTTGTTTTTAAGTTATGTAACTGAAGTGCAGGGTGCTCCTAATGATAATGTGAAACGCAATAGGAGTGGGATTTTGTCTTTCATAGTGGTGATAAACATAAAGTCCTGTTAGTGTAGAAATAATGTGACCGCACTCTATTTTTTTTTCTGAGAGATATTTAGAGTATTAGAGGAGGGCTTTTTTTGTACACAAAGGGGAGGCTGGTGAAGGATCCTGAAATATTTGGAGTACTTAATAAGGGAGCTCCCTTTCAGGTGTCCTTAACATCACCTCTTTGGTAAAAGGCTGTACTCAATAATCCAGTTTTCAGTAGTAAGATTATAAATTTTAAGTGCCACTACAATTGTACACAAGGAGCTGAACTTCAGAGTGAGGACATCTTAAATTTCCTAAAAGCTATCTTTGTCTGTTCAAATGCGTATGCAGCTTGTACCTGTCTCCGTCTCCTGAAGGAATGTGCTGAAGGTAGTGCAGACGCATATGTTCCCCGCTGAGCTTGTAGGAGGAGAACGACTAGAAATTCATTCATGTATTCAGAGGTTTTAGAACCAGAAGGGACTTCAATGTTCATCCAACCCAGTCATACAAGTTGTAAAGTTTTCCCTGTAAGTGAAATAAGTGACATTTTACAAAGATTGAGTGATGACATGTTCAATAAGTTATGCCAAAGTAAAATTGCTTTTAATACTAGGATTTACATATTCATCTTGATACAACTTCAGCTTCCAGGTTGTTACTCCTGTCAGTAAGAAAAGTGCAGCGGTGTTCCACATGCCCATGGAATATGTTCGTGTGTTACTGGGAGTTTTTTCCCCTGCTAACTACTTTCTAATCACGTGGCTTCTCAGCCTTCTTCCTGAGGAGCTGAAGAATGAGGCAGTGCCTGCCAGTTACTGCTGACCCGCTGAGATCCACTGACTTTGCAAGTCTTGCGAGGATATGCAAGCTGAGTGGGGAGTGGGATCTGGGATTTGTCAGAGAAGAGTGAAGGTTAATTAGGAAAAAGAGGGCAAACTCGGAGGACAGTTTCCTTCGCTCTGGTGTATGTGCTTTGCAAAATGCTTTACGGTATATTCTTCCTATTGAACTTCTGGTAGTCAATATGTGTTTATGAGCAAGGGGTAGATTACAGTAATGGATGTTAGGAAGCATTACTATTAAACCTTTGTGTTGGAAAAATGAAAATGCTATGCATTCGGGTTTTTTTTTTTTCCCCCTCACGTTTCTTCTAAAGTTAAGAGAATTATTTTGTTACCATTCTTCTGAGAAGAGGAAAACTAACCCATCAAAATTGTCTACCTGCCCACTGGAGTCTAAAGTAAATGTTGCTGTAAGACTTGGGTTGCACTATAATGTAAAGGTGCTTCTCATGAAGACTTAATCTCAGTTCCTTGCATGAGAGAAGGTTTGAACCACAAAGAATTTGGATCATGTTTCTTGATAACCTGTAGTGAAGTTGCATTTCCTGCTGTGGTTTTTTAAAAGTTCCTCAGTTTGACCTAGCAAGTGCAATCTGTTTTTCATCACGGCACTATGTTTGTACTAGGCATGTCATACCAGTCTTGAAACAACTTCACAGAAAAAGTCAAGTATGTGGGTTGTGTTTCTGCCTTGAGTATTAAATTAAACCATACTGGGACTTGAGAGTAGGTTTTGTACATACTTGAGAAATGAAAGTGGTTTAGTAACAAAAGTTGGAGGATTATGTTGTGAATAGGGCACACACAGATGTCTTGTCTTAGGTGCCACAGCAGATTATCAATTTTCATATTGTAAAACTATGTAGTGTAGTTTGTGAGGTACTTTTTAAAGGGGGACTACTGTTTTGAGAACCAGTTCCTCTACTTTTTATTTTCAGGAGTGACATGTTTCACATTCCCATTAGGTTTTATTTAGTGGCTGTATTTATGTTGAATTGTTTGTGTAGATGTGATACAAACATTTGAGTAAATAATAAATAATACATCTTGATTAAACTCTGTAGGAAGCAAATGTCAAAACCTTGGCTACATTAGTAGCCATTCCAACGAATGTTGATAAAACTTCAATATTTTGCTATCAGTTTGGTAGTTCCTTTTATATGACCTACATATATGCTTCTTTGAATCATTTAACTATATGGCATTCAGATGTGTCTCTTGTCTCTCTTTCCTTGCCTTTGTCTTCTTTTTTCTTTTCCAAAAGAGTCTTAAGCAACTAAATTAGTGAGTGGAGGTCAAATCTTATTTTTGCTATTAGGGAAAAGAGATAGTTGTCTCTTTAAATCCTCTTTAAAAAAATTAATGACTACCTATGATTTAATTTAGTTAATGAGGTCTAATGCTTGCCTCCAGGAATTGAAAATACATTTATTTGTGTTCTTGATGATACTGAGATCTTCCAGGTGAACAGTTGTGTATCCCAGTCTTTGTCCATGTCATCCTTTGCCTGTGTCTTACTGATGTAAGTTAACATTACTAACGAATGGATTTGATAGTGCTTTTATGAAAACAGGAAGGAACTGAAACTGGCTCATTAACTTTTCTGTCTTCTGTTCAAGAAAACTGTGATGTCAGTGCTTTCTGGAGACTTACTACACATTTACTTTTTTTTTTTTTAATAATATGGAAATTTCTGGTAATCTATGTGTGGGGGTAAAAGGTGGGTTGCTGCTGTTGGGACAGTGTTGTATAGATGTGTGACATCAGGGGACAGATGAGTGTGTTAGCAGAGAGGGTGCATTTAATAAAGCAGGTGTCTCTAAACTTTGCCTCTTGGGCAGCTGCGTTTCTTCTCTTGACCCTGACCACAACAGCAGCGGTGTTTGCTCTGACTTTTTAGTTTCTAGTGTCTGTGGGAAATGTTGCCTTCAGTTTGTACCCCCTGAGATTTGGGACTGCTGTAATAAACATTGATGCTTCAACTTCCTAAAGTCTATTTGACTTGGAAAGACCAGATCAGGTTTTAGAGCAGCTCAGGTCTCCTGAGTGAATGCGTAATGGGCACTCTTTCAACTAGGTAATTAGGGGGAAGTTGTGCAAGCTTTTACCTCACATTAACTACATAATTAGGTCATACTATCTAAGGCAAAAGTATGTGAAAGTATGTCACAAACAGCTCTGTATGCGATCAGCAGGTGTTAAACTAGTTTTTAAGTATCGGAGGGTCAAGCTAATATTACAGTTAAAATTCTAAATTTGTGAAAGTGTTGACTGGTTGTGTAAAATAAGTATACTTCTTGTTAGTTCTGCATATTAATGTTCTTTGTTTCTTTGTAAAAGAAGGCCTTTTCCCAGTTCAGGCATGCTGTACCACAGAGCTTGGCTAGAAAAACCTTTGGTTTTTGAGATTGAGTTCGTCTCAAGTACTGATATCTGTGCCAAAAAACAGAAGATGGCACTGAGACTTCTGTGCTGTGCATCAAGAGGGATTTTTGTTTGTTTGTTTTTATATATGATACTGAATAAACCTCACTTACCATTTTGTGAAGCTCCCTCCTGGATTTATTTTTGGATTGTGACCCACGGGTGAAATGCCTTTCAGGTTTTAGATTTTATATGTAACTCTCTTATTTGCCAAGTTTTACTGATTTTCTTAGAACGGTGTAGTTATTTTCTGGAGTTTTTTACTGCTTTTTAATATGTACCCCAGCAGCTGTTCGCTATGGTGTAGATTGTATGTGCAAAATGTGCATATTTGAAAACCTGTAAATATTGTGAGGGAATGTTGGAATAGAATTAGAAACTCTTTTGCTACTATTTGTTTAGATCCAAAGGCAGAAACACGACTGTATATTATGGTGAATGACTTTGAATTTCATGTGTACAACCGTTCTGAGCTTTATGGACAACTTCAAGAACTATTTGGCTTGGATCCCACAATAATTCCAGCAAAGAAAGATGATGAAAAAGCTCAAGTAAATGGGAGGCAGAGAACACATACCAATCTTGAAAGGTAAATTATTATTCATTTTTCTATTTTGTTGATGCTTTGTTCTGCAAAGTGCTGAACTAATGGGGTAATGTTTTGTTAACGTATGCTCTGGAGGCCAAATGGTTGAAGCACAGCTGAGAGAGAAATTGCACTGACAAGCCTGACAGTCTAAATCTTTCTCCTTTCCTCAGCCATCCTACCATAATAATTAAAGAACACAACCAAACAAACCAAATGCTCCTTGTTTAATGATCAGAGACAGGTTGAAAAATCTATTTGAAGTACAATGTAGAAAGGGAGCATGTGTTGAAGAGGATTATGCTTGCAGAATAATAATGATGTTGCTCAGAAGTAATAGCTGCTCAAGACATTGGATAGGCAAAATGTGAGGATCTGTGTGGTGCTGGGAAGACGTACTGGTTTTTGAGCTTTAAACTCGGGCTGATTGCTCAAGTTGTCTTTTTAGGGCTGTGTCTTTGTGTATAGCTACACAAACCTTCTTTTCTTATTTTATTCCTCTTTTTGGGGTACCCCAGAAAACATGGTGCGAGTCTATAAGGAGTTCTTCTACATGGCTTATGTGTAGTGGAGTCAGATGTTCAATAATAAGCCTCTCTTTGGGTAGAATCACACCAGACTGATTTGCTGACAGGAGCAGAGAAGATCTAATGAGACTTGAGTCCTTCCACTGCTGCTGGCCAGTACATCTTAATAATTACGTAGTGGGCAGTGCAGGATGCTGTGGCAGTCCCAAGTTTGGGTAAGGGCTGTGCCTCTGAGCCAGTCTATTCATGTTTTCATCTTATGCCCTTATTGACAGGTGCAGGAAGCACTTCTGCCTTTGGGGAGGACCCGTCTTGGGAAACAAAAAAATCCCACACCTAAATAGGAATATTTAGAACAGACCAAGTTCCCTCGAGGCAGATTTATTTAACTGTTGCTCTGTGTTAAACACGTCACGATTGTTTTCTGCCTGTGTCAGCTCAATATACCAGCACGCGAGGCGTAGCCACGTATGCTTCCTGCTGTTCTTCCAGGCTTTGGAGGAGTCTGCAGTAGACCGCTAGCAGGTCCCTTACCAGGAGGCAGCCCTGTGGGAAGGAGAGTTCCCTGAGAGCTGTGCACCGAAGACTGCTAGAAGAAAAGGTTGGGTAGCTTTTCTGCAGAAAAAATGAAATAATAATACCTATTTTTTCCCATAGTGTTAAAGTAAAAACAGAATCTCAAGACCCTTCTTCTTCATGGAGATCACTTATTCCAGTCATTAAAGTCAATGTGAGCACGGTAAGTGAAAAGATCTTGATAATGAAAATATTTAGCAGTATATGCTGAAAAATCAGGCTTGCCATTCATTTTTCTTATACATTCTTTTTGAGTTTTTGTTATCCTTTGTGCTTTAAAAAAGTTTTAAAATGACATCACCACCTCTACTGACACAGTCACAAATCCTGCTGGTGCTGATGGAAACATGGTTATGTCCTCTGTTTTGGGAAAAACTTGTGTTTTAGACTTCTAACGGTCTCAAGAATATCACCAAGTAATTAAACTCGATAATGGGTGTTATACAACGTGCTGTGTGTTGGGTTATTGGGAGGTGTTTGGGGCTTTTTTTTTTCCTTTTTTCTTTTCTTCCCTGTATCTTTCAATAGGGGTATTTGGTCACATTCCTTAAAAGTTGATGTTGCCTCCCAAAAAAACTCAAGAAAACTGCTATTGAGGTGGTAGGAGATAGGATATTGAGAGTTTAATTTACAAGGTGGTATTTTTAGATATGCACAGATTATGGCCAGGATTTTTGTCCATAGTCTTTATTGCATATGGCTGGTTAAACTGCATTATTATAGGTAAATACCTATATATACAAAAAAGGAGTCTATAACAAGTAATTGGGTTTTCTATTTCATTTAGGGTCGCTTGGCATTTGGGAATCATTATCAGCCACAAACACTTTGTATTAACTTTGATGATGCTTTTTTGACATATACTACAAAACCACCTTCGAGCCACCTTGATCAGTTTATGCACATCGTGAAAGGAAAATTGGAAAATGTTAGAGTCATGCTGGTTCCAAGTCCAAGATATGTTGGTCTTCAAAACGATGAGTAAGTTTTGGGTTTTTTTGTCTCCATATTATTTTACTATTTATTTTAAGAAAATGAAGAAAATAATGTTGGTTTTGTTTCTGTGACTTTTATTTTTCTTTATGTGCTTAGACAGTTGGTATTTTTACCACTTTGAAAGTTTTAAATGTTGGATCTTTGAAACTGTTTTATTTATGGAGAAAAGTACTGTTTTTCTATGTCATTGTAGCTTTTTTTGTGTGTGTTCTGCTCTATGTGTTCAACTGTAGTCAACTTTTATTTTCCTTCACTCAGGTACTATAGCTGTATGTGGGCTTTAAAAGCACTGAATTTCTAGGATAAATGCAAAGTTTAAGGTGTTGACTTCTGCAGACCTGATTTGCATATGGTTTGGAAAATATATTTTTAAAAAATGGACAAAAGGTGCACAATACTTGCTGTAGTAAAAATCGTGTTACCTTTTGAAAACAGATTGCTGATCCATTTACTTCTGTGTATTCTGCATAAATGGGGTTATGCAGCTTTAACAAACTGAATGGTAATAAATCAAACGAAAGAAAGGGTGCTTGCATGAAATTTTTTGACTCAAGGATTCTTATTTTATTGCACTTTAAGCAGCAAGACATTTATGTGCATACTATATTAACATTCTTGATTGATATGCTATGAACATCATAGCCAGAAAATTCTGGCTTATCTTATTTCATGCTTACAATGTTATACAGCAGATAATTTGGACAAAAGTGCTAAATTTCAAAGTCTTTCCCAGGCGTTATTGGCTCAACAAAAAATAAATAATGTACACTATCCTTGGACAATAGTGTGTATGAGTTTATGTAAAATGATTATACTATTTTATACCTCCTAAACAACAATATCCAGAGAATGAATTATGTTGTACATCATTTGACTGTACTTTAATTGGCCTTGTATCAGCCAAATACTGCCATCTATAATATGTTTTTATATGTTTTCAAATAACATTCTGTGGATGTGTACAGAATCTTACTCTTCCAACATGACGACAAAGGAAATTTCTCCAATTAACGTGGAAAACAAACAAGATTACAACCAAATAGGATTAAGATACTCAAACTATTAGCTTTTTCTCCTGCTTCCACTAAGTATTTATTTCTATGATGCTACCATCCCTACAGCTGCTGAAGGATGGCATGTGTGCAGAAAACATGTGCCCTAATTTACTGGGTGGATTCAAGAAATGACCCAGTTCACTGGAAATTGGGAATGTTTCAATCTTTAGAGCCTGCCCTTTTATGCTTCTTTGGTTTGTAAATTAAGCTCAGTGTCTTAACTTTCAGAAATTCCTGCAGGCAACGCATGTATAAAAAACAGCTAAATGACTTGACATTTTTCACGGTAGGTTTTTGATGTTTTTATCAATTAGTCAGTTTGTTACAAACTTCATGTTATATTACAAGCAGACACCTCAATGCCTCCATCACTTTTTGCAAATAAATCTTCCAAAACCCAAGGAAAAAAAAAAATTGTGCTAGGAAAAGCACATCAAAACAGAACACGTTTGGAAAGCAGTGACTAAGTCAGCAGGCTCAAAGTGGAAGTTTAGGGTAGATATTAGGAAATACTTGTTAATTATAATCTCATTATCATTCATTGCCATTATCTAATTTGGTTTTGCAAATGGCCTGTGGTGGGGATTCTAGGGTTTAACCACCTCCATCAGCTAAGTCTGACAAGGTGTCTGTTCCTGCTGAAAGTGGGTTGGGTGGCTTCATCAGGTACCTTCCTCTCCCATTTTCTGCAGAGGTAGTTTCAGGTGCCCTTTAAGGTGAGAATACAGCTAGAAGAAGCAGTACTGTTTCCTTTTTTGCATGGCTGTGCAGTGGATGCTGATCGGGGAGTTCATCCCTATTAAGAAAAATACATGTTGGTCTTAAATCTAAATCAGTTCTGCTACTGGGTTCACCACCTATCAGTTATCACCTAACCTATGACCATCCTAGGACTGGTGTAAGGAAAGATACTGCTGTTCTTGGCTGCTGTCTTGTGTTTGCTATGGCTTGAGATGCTCTGATAATGTAGAACTATAAGCTGCTTCAGCCATCTACTGTATATTTTCATATTCTTGAAAAAGGAATCAAAAAAACCTAGTGACAAGACATGACGATACAGAAGACAGCTTTCCTCTTGGTGGAAAAAAACCACACTGAACAGGCAAAAAGTTTTATACAAGTGTAGTGAGTTCAGACAGATCAGAACAAGAGAGTTTAATGGAATATGCAGACTTGGTGAAGTTGTACACTAAAAGAATTGGAGGAAAAGGACTGAGGAAGACGTTTAGCTACCACATGGGTTTTGGGGTGGTTTTGTTAGTTTGTTTTTTTTTCCTCCCCCACCACTTCCATTTAGTGTAAGACCTCATAGCTTTCCTCCAGAAAGTGGAGTATGACGATGGTGATAAGGATGACATGGCAGTGGGTGTTTGACAGGAGGTTTTGGCCATTCTGTCAGCTCCTGAAGCTTTTCTGTACGTATTTCTCTCTTTCCTACAGCTAAATGACAGTTTTTCTTAAGCGGTGGAGGTAAGTCAAATTGTCCATCTTGAAGAAGACTTAACTCAAAAACTCTCTGTAATTCTATTTAAGATAGTGTTTTAGATTAAAACAAAATTATTAATTATTCTAAGTTGGTGTAAGTAAACGCTATTAGGAAGGCAGAAGTAAACAATTGTTAAATCTGCCTTATGCATTCATGCTTTACAGTCATTTTTATTAAAACAGTAAAGTAGCTTCTCCAGTTTATTTCTGTAGGCTTAGGTAAATCTGTATATAGTGTTTTGAGACCTGTGCACTCCGTGCTGTCAGAGAGGAGAATGCACTTGTGAGACGGGGATACAGTATTCTGTATTTCACGGGACAAATCGTACACCAGGTCGAGCAGCGGGGATTAAGTAGGGTTTGCCCTCTCAGACGGGCTACCTTGCGCTGTGGCGGCTGACATGGCCGGTAGAACGCTGAAACGCGATGCAGCCTGTGCCTGGCAGCGCACCCCGCTGAGGGTGCGGGCGGACAACAGCAAATGACTGCGTCGGCCCGAGAAGTTACTGTCAGGCTCCGAAGTTTTGCAGCTGGTTGTGTTACGTGAGCTTCCCCGCTCTTGCGTTACGCAGCGGAGTGGATTCCTCTGAGCCCCCGTTGGTGGTCAGCTCGGCCCAAGAGGCAGGAGTAAGTAGCTCACGCTGCTGTGCCACGGCGTGCTTTCCAGTCGTGCTCGCCTGCGTGTGCCTGTTGAGGGGTGTGGGCAGGATAAACTGAGCTCTTGCCGTGAACTCCTATTTATGTATCTCTAAAGGCTTCCCTTCCCACTTCTATTCCTGAACGGCTAAACAAGTTTTTTCACATCTTGCTCTATTTTGCATCTCACTGGGGAAGCCAATTCAGTTTTGGACAGAAAAAAGAAATAATTGGAAAATTGGGAGTGAATAGAAAGTATTTATTCTTTCACTTCTTTCACTCGTTACTCTCAAAGTAAAATTGATTTTAAGGTTCCTTCTCTGTTGCTCTTCAAGAACTTGTGGCGCTACATGGGATCTGCATCTGCTGTCTTCCATATTTTCTAAGCTTTCCTGTGTTTGAGCTGTGATGAAATGGGCAATGTGCTTCTAACAGGTCACGCTCTTGGACAGTCATTGGAATTTTCTTCTATTGTTAAGAGGTGACAATTTATAAAAGTGGATGAAAAGTGGCAAAAAAGTCTTATGCAGTAAAGATAGAATTTTCACATTATTACTATCAAATGTAATATGTAAATTAACGTGGTAACACTGTAAGAAAGGGTGTGTAATATACCAATATAATAGTGTTAGGATAAGTGTTTCATGTATTAGTTTTCTCACTTAGATCCTTTTATATTGAGGGAAATGTTACTAAGGAAGAAGAGCCTTTTTTTTTTTTTTTTTTTTAAAACTAATGGTCTAATTACTGAAGATGTCTTGTCCCTTTGGTTTAGACTGCTATTTTAGTAAGAAAACAATTAGCAGGTGAAAGAACGATATAGGACAAGGAGAAAGGAACTCTTGATGGAAGGAAACATTGAAAGTAAAACTTTGGTAGTTCATTATGGTTTATAATACCCGAGAAATGTCTTTGTGGAGAGGAACCTGGTATCTTCATGCTTGAGTTAACTAAACTTCTAAGTCACTTTATGTAATAGTAATAATATAATGTAATAATCAAATATTTTTTGCAAATCAGGGTAGATACAGCATGGCAATATGATAGCTGCCTTTTTATTAGGAGACTTGAGACCAGGTAGACTTGAATATTCACAGCGTTTATTTTCAGAAGCTCGTTTAGTCTGAGGTAGCAGATAGACCAGGAATCACAACACGATAGGGAGGGAAAGAGAAGGACTGAAGTTATAGCCTGCACTTCAGATTTGGCTTACCAACAGCTGCATTTGGACAGACTGTGGCATGGCCTAGGCAATTCTGTCTGTTCCATCCACCCTTCTGGTAACGTGGCAAGGCTGACGTCTGATAGATAAAGTAGCCTCTGGCTCTTGCAGGCAGCCTGCAGCCAGGCTGCTGGCAAGACCGGTATAGACACATGGAGCTGGTGTCTTGGGATCACGTCAGACTTGAGTCTTGCCCACAAAATGGTCCTGGTCAGGTACCACATACGCTGTATCTCCACTGTTGGCATGGTTGACACAGATAGCAGTTTTACTGATTACTCCATGGTTAAATATGTACTACTTAGAAGCTACAGGTGAGCCTGACCTATCTGATCTCTTCCATTATGCTTAATATGTTGCATTTAAAATTACTTGAATTCATAAAAATTAATCTCGGTGCATTGCTTTTTAATCTTTATCTTTGCACTTTTTTCCATTACAGACCACCGAGGCTGATGGGTGAAGGTTTTGTTGTAATGCAGTCCAATGATGTTGATATCTATTACTACATGGATGAACCAGGTACCTTCTGTTAATTACAAAGATAAAATTTTAAGGGATTTGATGGTTATGTGTTTGTTTATTTAGTTGTCTGGGCTTGCTAGACAATTGCTGCTTCTTTTTATGCTGAAAAATCTCTATGCTGGAAGAGTTAATGTCATGTTTTGGAGCCAATAAAAGTGTTCATAAGCATACTTATGAACACTTATAAGTGCCTAGGTTATTTTTTCTGCGGATGAAATAAATTTCCACTTTAAAAAATGGGAGGGAGTTCATGTGTTTCATTTTTAGAAGGGAGTGAAATTTTGAACCGTGTTCTTTTTAGTGGTTGTTGCCAACTTCTAGACCGTTTCATGTAAGAGGCCTGGGGGATTCCATAGATGAAATAACCATACGTTTTTGTCAGGGAGTAGTTTTATATAGATGTAGGTACTCTGTCAGTAGTGCCTTCTGCAAGTCTGTATGCAAAATGGAAGAAACTAATCCTGATATTTATTCTTGAAACAAGTTATCTTTTAAGCTGTAAACTTAAATGACGTAGGTTTCCAAAAGCACTTCAGGAGTGGGGACAATTTATAGTCAATCCCTATCGGGGTTTTTGTGAAGTTTATTTGATGCATCGATTTCTGAATATTGCAGTATCTGTCTTTTTTCACTTTAAATCCAGTGCATTATATTACCACTTTATTTTGCTGGAGCTTTTTTGGTTTGCAAAAGCTTTTGCTCTGACTCTACTTAAAGTATTGCCTGAATCTTGAGCACAAGTAACACATTCAATACTGATGTATACTGGTGTAGGATAGGTGGCAATTTTTGATCTTTGCTGAATGACTGCTAGAGTTTTTACTAGTAACTCCGGGTCTACTGTATTAAGTCTTCCTTTTTATTTGCCTGCATTTTCTGTAGAAATGATTTTAACTTAATCTTATTTGTTTCACAACTTGGTTTGTAAGCAGGATTTAGAACTGAATGTGGATGTATGAAAGCCTGTATTGGTAAAAAGTATGCTTAAGAGATAAAACTGCTGGGTGTGTCAGCATTTCACTGACATCAGTGAGCAGTGCTTCAGAAAATCCTGGGGATTTTTGGTCATATTCTTGCCTTTCCCCTGGGAGCCTGTGTTGAATTGTGGCTTGATATTTATGTACAGTAGTGGTCTCAAATAAATCTGACACCAGGACACTTTAATAGTCTTGAGCTTAGCAAACATTTTCCATGCTAATTTAAAGCAGCTTCCTTTAATAATGTTTATTATACTATGTAATATAGGTCTTGTACCAGAGGAGATGGAGGAAAGTAATGATGAAGAAGCAAACAACGAAGACAGCAAATTACAGGATCTGCCACCATGTTGGGGTTTGGACATTGTTTGTGGAAAAGGAACGGACTTCAACTATGGACCTTGGGCTGATAGGCAGAGGTATTATCATAATTTACACCTTCAGCTTTAGTCTTTTATATCTATTATTACTGAGAAAACATTCTAAAGTTTCCATTGTGCGATTGCGCATTCTAATTTGTAGAATTAGAGGGGTAGACGAGGCAGTCTGAAAAAAGAGTCCTGCCATGATGGTTTAGTATTAGTAAATTCATTGTCATTTATCTTGTTGGCTTTCCAAAGTTAGGATCACTTAGTGAATTTTTATTATTAAATTAATAGGTTATGTTCCTATTTTTTGTGAACAAAGTAGTTTTACTATTTATCAAGTGTTACATACATAAGGGCTTAACCTTTGAATTGGTTTCGTTTACACTTGTGAAGCTATTAGCTCATGGATGGGAATACACTGCATATTGATGAGAAAATTTTATGGAAGTACAAATCCGGCTATGAAAACAATGAGGAGGGAATCATTTATCTCTGCTTAGGAGAATCAACTACTTGATGCTGTCTCCAAAGTACTTATTATCTAGATATTTTAGTGACAAAATACTGGGCCAGAGCCCTATTCTTGACTTAGCTCTCGATATTTTGCACATCAGTATTTCTGGTGGAGACAATAGGATTGTTTAGAGACTAAAGGACTATTAAGTAAAAGTGACATCATCAGTGCTTTCCCTCTTTTCCCCTATTAATTACAGATTGATACTTCTCTTGGCCTCCATTAATTCTCTTGAGAAACTATTATGATTAACTGTCTCAGGAGCCATGAGGATGGTAGACCAAAGAGTAGTCATTAGATATGACAGTGTCTTAGAGAATTTAAGAGAAAATGCCAGTTTCTAGAACTAGTACTTTGCGAGGAACATGAAGTCAGTGAATCATTAATGATATTTTTAATAGTACCAGGAGGCTAGCCTTATGATGGTATGCCTTCTATAATTTTAACTGGCTAGACAGAAGGCAGTTTGGCGCCTATGCAGTGTCCGTAGATACATACCTGGGAACACTTTCACATAGTGCCATGGATAGAAGATAAAATTTTGTAAAGTACTTGAATGTTTTAGAAGCACAGATCTGTAGGAGTTCTATGGACTGTGTACTCCCAATTCATGTAATGGCTTCTACAAATACCGGTCTTTAATACATCATAAAATAAAATCTTGTGTTTCCCCAGGATTTTGACAGTGTGTGGTGTTTGCGGGAGTTTTGTTGTTGTTTTGGTTTTTTTTTTTCCCCTTGTTTATGTTTGTTTGGGTTTTTTATTGTTGTTGGTTTTGTTTTTTGGGGAGGGTGTTTTGTTTTGTTTTTTACTTTTAAGCTGCTATAGTGGTCAGGTGCTGGGTGCAGGAAACTGCTACCCCTCTTAAAGACTTACTTGCACCCCTTTGAGACCTATATAAGTTATGTTCTCTCTGCTTGATTGCTGTGGCTTTCCTTTCATGTAGTTGCACGTTCTGCAAGTCTGCAGAAACGTAGGCTTCATTTCACTCCCATTCTGAGGTCTTAACGTTTTGTATTTTGTTTATTTCCAGGCATTGCATCAGTTATTTATGCACAAACCGAAGCACAAACAGATTACTTCCTACTATGTTTTTGTAGCAGATTTGTAAACCAAAGATTAGGAATAAGAAGAAAAACATAGTTGTTTTCCCTCTGAATTAAAATATTTTTATGCTAAATCATTTATGGCTTTTATGCAAAAGTCACTTCTTGTCATTGCAACTTTTTGGGATTTCAGTAATGAGTTGGAAGGCTCCCATCATGAAGATTTTAAACAAACATTCTTTCTTATCACATCCAGTGGTTGTCTAAAGACTCGGCTAACTGGCAGATAAATAAGTGAACCAAATAGATGCATAAATATATTTATTACTTCTGTGAATAAAAACAACTTTTTTTTTTTTTCTTCCCCACTAGGGATTGCTTGTGGAAGTTTTTCTTCCCACCAGACTACCAAGTTATGAAAGTGTCAGAAATTGCTCAGCCTGGGAAACCGAGGCAGATCCTTGCTTTTGAACTACGGATGAATATTATTGCAGATGCCACCATTGATTTGCTTTTTACCAAAAATAGGGTAAATAACAAAAACTTATCTAGAAGATAACTTGTCTACCGTGATTACACTTTGCTTTTTGGTTGTGCATATTTTTACTTGTCTCAGGTGTTTATTACAGAACTATGGTTTTAAAAGCTAGGAGATTTTTGTTTTACTCTTCCATAACTATGGGCAAACCCTTCAAAGAGAAATATTGACTGAGAGGCATTAATATTTGTTGGCTTATTTGAAGTTTCTTCTAAGCCTTAAACCTACATCTTAAGCCATGCCTATAGACTTGGGAATTCATGATCTGGGCATTTCCTGTGCAATCTTTCATCACAGTGAAGCTCACCATGATGAAAAGATAATTTCTGCTGATATTGCATGAATATCTGATATTATTGGAGAGATGATAGTGAAAGGAACAAAAGATGACTGTGTGTAGGGGTTTGGATTTTTCTTTCCCCTGTTGCTACTCTTATAAATGGGATTAGTGTGACTTCGTTATACACCTGTGTTCTTTTTTTGGTGACTGAGAGCGTTAGAAAGTGTAGTGTTAGAAATACATATTCATCTGCCCTCTTAGGCCTTGGATCAGAATATCTTATGCTGTTCCTATTAGCAGACCTAAGACAGCATGTTAAACCTGAACATAGTGTTATTTGGTATCGTGGAACATAGGTAGTTCATTAGTAATTTTTCTGAAGGCAAGAAAGACTTCAGTCATTGGGTGCCTTAATCCAGGTGTGGATAATGATAGCCAGAGGCATAAAGTACACTGGTAGATGTGGTAAGCCTAGAGATAACGTTTGGACTTTTTTTCCTTTCTTGCAATACAGGAAACTAATGCTGTACATGTAAATGTTGGTGCAGGATCCTACTTGGAAATAAATATTCCCATGACAGTAGGTGAAAATGGTGAGTTAAGGCTAAGCTTAATTTGTGTTCCTTGTGTTTTTCCTGAACAGTTATCTTAATTCTTATGTGTGTGAATGTCTTGTAGTGTTTTTCCTTTGCGACTGTGCGATGTATATTCTTATGTAAAGGAACAAAAAGTATTTCCTTGTGCATTTCATTGCAAGCTATTATAGCATGTGCGTATTTAAATAGTTGTTACCTCCACGTTTTGTTTGGGTTAGGAAACACAAATTCCTTAAGTACTAGACAGTGCATTATTTAACTGTGTGTGTATTGAAGCAGATTACAGTTACGTTGTGAACTCAAAGCAGTAAGAGATCATCAGCAGGATTAGCGTAGTAGTTGAATCGTGGAGAAATGCATTATGAAAAAAAATTTAATAGTAGTTTATTTAAACAAAACAAAACCCAAAATCCGAGTTGAAGTGGAGATAAACGTAAAGTTACGGGTATGTTCCTTGCATTTACTCATCTTGTTGGCTGAAGTCCTTTGTTCTCTTGATTCTTTCTGGCATATTTGAGTTTTATTCTGTAACTTAAACCAAGGTCTCCAGAACCTAAGCATTTTCAGACCCACCAAGAAGGCTGTTGTTCTGCCTTCACGTAGGAGGGATGACATGTTAAGCTCTTCATTGACAAATAGTAGAGGACAGAATTATTATAGTACTAATTTCTGTCATGATATTTCTTGATTGCTAGTGGATCGCTGAAATTACTGGTGAAAATTATTTAAATATTTGTGCAACTCATATGTCTGAATGATTGTGGTTTATATCTTTTGACTGCTAGGCTATTCACCTACAATTAAAGGGCAGCTTCTACATGTTGATGCCACCAGCAGTATGCAGTACCGGACTCTCTTAGAAGCTGAAATGCTAGCTGTAAGTTTGCATTAATAAGCACAAAGCTTCAGTCTCTAGAGGATTTTTAATAAAGAATATATTTATTTGTCTGTGGAGCAGTCCTTTAGGTTCTTAAACAATACAAAAATATGCTTTTTGAATGTATTTTGCAAGACCTTAATATGTAAGGAACTGACACATGTGCATAGCTCTGTGTGTATATGTAACTTTCAGTGACTTAGGTAACTTATATACCAAGTTACATGTATATTGAAAGCAGTGGAGGGATTGGAGTGCCATTTACAAGTCTTGCCTTGTTTACTACGGAGCCATGTGTTCACAAAGGCTTTACCTTAATAAATGATTGCACTTGCTAGCTGTGCTACAGAATATGTGTGCACAAGTACGTGTGATACTTATGTGTGAGTGCTTAAACTACTTGAGGCAGAATACCACATTATTCTTTTGTTTGCCTAGTATTTCACTTCAGCAATACTGTAATTCTGGGTACTACCTTTCTCACTGTTTTTTAGATGACCTTATTAGAGTAATGTTTTCAATGTCTAAATTTGAGCATCATATCAATGACTGAAAAATATTATAGTCTGAGCGATTTTTATCTTTAGTGTATTGTAAAAAGTGGTGCTTTGAATGAAAACTTTGGTTTATAAGTTGCTTGGTACGTCTGCTGCAACAGATATATCAGAAGTTTGTAGCATACTTTTCCAAATAAATGAATACACTAACACTTGACCTTCAAACACAGAAAGAGAGAGAGATTAAATTATTAAGGAACTGGAGAGGCCTTCTGTTCATGCCAGCAGGAGAAGTGTTTTAATTATTCAACAGAGTACATATGTGAAAACTGCTGAGCTACAGGGTCAAGCATTGTCATCTTTTCAAGTAATTCTGATGCTTTAATATCTTGTTCACAGTTTCATATTAATGCCAGCTATCCCCGGATATGGAATATGCCACAGACATGGCAATGCGAACTTGAGGTTTATAAAGCAACCTATCATTTTATCTTTGCTCAGAAAAGCTTCTTTACAGGTAACCTCTTTACTAAATAAGTTGTGTATCACATTAAATATTCTTTCTTTACAATTTCTTTTCAAATTTTGCAAAGGTGTACAAGGTCAGGTAGTCAGATTTTGCATATTTAAGACAAAAAATTTTTCTGAGGACAAAGTTCCTGATGTTTTCTGTTGCCTGTAGGTGCCCAAGTCCACGATGTTCTTTTATTTGAGTAGAATTACCAAATAATTTAATTTTCTAACATCAAAACTAAATTTGATCTGCAGTTACGTTAAGTGATCTTAAATTTCTGATTAATTTATTTATATCAGAGCTATTGACTTGTTTAATATTTGTCACCTAGGATATTGATTTCTCTGATATCTCTCTTTGGCTGACTGCTTTTCAACTACTGAGGCTTTAGGTCATGTGCCTGTGGCTGACAGATGATGAGAGAAAGTAATTTGCTCCGCAGGGTTTTGGCTGTGAGGAAGAATATATGCGCACGAGGCAGTACAATGTGATACAGCATCACCAAACTGTTGCTGAACGTTCCAGTTGCAGTAATGGAAAGAATATAGCCCCATCAATGTGGCACTGCCTGGGCTAATTAGCCTTGCTGGGAGGAAGGATTAATTAGTGCAGGCATAGTGCCATGCTAATAAAGTTATCCTTCTAGTGAGACTGGAGCAATTATCTGTATAGTGCTGCAGTATGCAGCATAGTCTACCGGTCTATTCAGAGCAAACATGAACTTCTATAACACCGGTGTTTTGCTGCGTTAGAAAATATTACTAATGTACACATTCAAAGTATCGGAGTGGAAAACCAAAGGAAAGCAGTTGATAGTCCAGTACATCTAGGTCAATGTGTAACTTTGCTACTGAACAAAACTAAAGTAGAAAACTTGATTGTGCCTATGGCTTTCTGACTTAAAAAGCAGGTGAGAAATGAGAGATGGATTGAGAGCAAGTATTTGCGGAGTATCTGCCTGAGAAATGGATACTGTGTGTTGTTTTCTTCATTTTCCTTTTTACGTAAGGGAGCAAACGGTTAAGATTTACAATTTGTGAAAAGCCAGAAACTTACAAGAAGAAATCTCTCTTGATTGCTACTAACTTGTCTTTTATTACTTTATGTGGATTTAGATTTGATCCAAGACTGGTCCAGTGATAGTGCGCCCGATATTTTTTCATTTGTTCCTTATATGTGGAAGTTCAAAGTCATGTTTCATCAATTCGAAATGATTTGGGCAGCAAATCAACACAACTGGATTGACTGTTCCACCAAACAACAAGAAAATGGTGAGAACATTTTTTAATTTGGAAGAACAGTACATACTAAAAAAATATGTACAAGATATAAAGCATATCTAGAGAGTGCAAGGATTATAAAGTTTTTACTAGAAAGATGTGTGCTCGGTGATAACTACCCATTTTGCTCCTGCTGATATGCAAAAACCAGAACTTAAAACTGTTTTAAGTTCTAACTTACTTGGTACAAATGCATGCCTTTTTGGGGGAGAGTAGAGTTTTAGATCATGTTTTAGCATTGATTTTTCAAGACCCCTTGAATCTTTATTTAGTAGAACAGTTTGCAGAGAGCAACTGTGAGGTCTTGACATATATTCAGTAAGCTAACTGAAAACATTCAGTTAGAAATAAAGTTTTTAAGTAACATTGGGGAAATACCATTTGAACTCCATATAACTAGAAATAACTGTTTCCTGTTCATTTCAGAATAGGAGATAAGGCTGTGAATTCTAGTCAAAACTAAGACCTATGTTTCAGAAAGCCAAAATTTTGCACATTAAACAATTTGGTTTATATGTATTTCAGTAGTCTACACTGTATTAGAATCTTACAATTTCAATGTAGAAAGAGGATGGTGGATTAAAAATCATGAAGTTGTGTTTTAGTTAAAAATAAGGCTCACTACTTCATCAGAAGCCTGAGGAACTTTCAGTGTGTGTCATCTTGTCCAAAAACTGGTGTGTGAAGCAATAAAGTCATAAGATATTAGTTACAGTTGGTTTGATTGCTTGCAGTTTCATTGTGCTAAGTACAGTGTCTTTCTATAAAGGACAAGCTGAGGGAGTAAATACTTTCAGAAGAATTTAATATAATGTATTTTAAATACACAGTAGTTAAATGCCAATTTCCTATGTCACGAGTTCTTGAATATCTTTTAATTGTTTTTAACTGTATGTTTGATAATTTGTCTAAAAACAAAATATGGAGTAATTTTGACAGATTTTTTTTGTTGTTGTTTTTCCTCTCTCCTCTTCCAGTTTATTTAGCAGCTTGTGGAGAAACATTGAACATTGTTTTCTCTCTGCCTTTCACTGACTTTGTTCCAACCACATGTAATACTAGGTTCTCTTTAAGGGTAAGTTCTTTCCCCCTCACCTCTCTTGTGTCTTCTAAATGTGAGAGAGTATCCCTGCTTTTTCTTCTTCAGTTAGGAAATTTTGAATAAACTCTTTCCTGAAAGAAAATTACCCTCTCTCACTTCCAGTTCATAGATTTTTTTTCTTTCCTTCAAGTAACCCAGAGGTAAATGGTTTCTGTTGCTTATACAAAGCATCCAGTCATAGGCTGTTGCTAATTTATATATACATATACATACACACAAATAAAAATATATTTAAAATACACACACACACATATGCTTCATACATGTATACACACATTCAGTATGTATACTTACTATATATACTTAGAATCTGTGTTTATGTATTTTATCACTTGCAAGTGTTCCCATTTATTTAGAAAATGTGAAAATCTCATGTGTGCTCAAAGATAAAAATCAAATACTGGAATTGGTACTCTCAAACCATTTTGGAAAGCCATCTTCCAGATATTTAAGAGTTTCTGTAAAAGAAGTGATGATGATGAAGTGTTTTTCACAGACGTGGCTAATTCTTTGAAAGACTGTACTTCTTGTCTTCTCTAAAATAGAAGCAGTCTACTGCTACTAAAAATATAAAACTAGTTCACGGTGGTGTTGGTAATTTTGTATAATTTGATAGCAAAGAAAGCAATGCTTTATATAACCTATTTTTTCTAAAAAGTATGGATTGGTTGAGATGTAGGGTAGCCTTGGGCCAGTCACTTAACTTGTGCAGTATGGCTTGAACACGAGAAGAACAGGAATCACTGAAAGCCATGCCCCTGTGTTTTACAGGTTGCTCAGGTGTGGTGTTATGTGCAAGTAACTGTTCAGAACTACAGAGCTCTTGGGATTGGACTAAAAATTGGTGGGAGCTGTGGTCAGCAATCACATGTGAAAACTGACATTTCTTGCCTCACTTTACCTGTAAAGTGAAGATTATGGCACGTATGAACATGCAGATAGCATGAGCATTATATATAAAGTGAATGTAAAAATTAACTTTGCTGTTACTGATGTTTGATTTTAGGGAGAAGATGTTGATCTTCATTTGTATCTGCCAGACTGTCATCCTAGCAAATATTCCCTATTTATGTTGGTGAAAGATTGTCAGCCTAATAAAATAAGTCCTGAATCTTGTATTTCTGCTGAATGTCAAAGTGGTCAGAAGACAGGCAAACCCAAATGGAGGAACATTACTCAAGAAGAGTGAGTTTTATTGTGATACATATTTATGTCTTTTTATTGGCTCTTCACATTTACTTCTTTTGTTCGTGATGAAAGCAACCTTATGTGTTCATGGAAGATACTTAATAAATTAACTATTGTACTTCAAGTAAAAGTATGATTTTTTTCTTTTTGAAAGGGCTGGATGGGTTGAATGCTGGACAGTCCCGAGCATTGTGTTTACAATTGACTACTCATGGCACCCAATTTATCCTCAAAAGGCAGATGAGCAGTTAAAACAATCCTGTAAGTGTCACTACATTTTTCTTGTTAGCATGTTTCATTTCAGGAACTGCTGTGACTTTGTTGGATCAAACTGCTTGAATTTGAAGAAAAGAATTTTGAACTGAATCGCTATTTTATGTCACATGGGAGAATGATAATCTTTAGAATGCACCAGGTTTGATTTAAAAACTGACATTGCGTGATGAAAAATTTCAGAAAGTGTCACAATTCCCTGTGTAAAAAAGAGGATACTGTCTGTAGTTCATTTCTCCATGTCCCTAACAAAGTGGATATCTTAAATGTTTTGTTGCATAACATACAGTACCACTTGGTATATTAAATATGAAGTACAATATTTTTGGCAGTATCATGTTCCCTAGCCTTTCTAAGCTTTTTTCCTTTGGATGTTGGGATGTTGTCTTATGACTTAAATGTTTAAATACACCATATATGAGATATAATAACATTGTCTTACCTTTATGGATATGAAACTCTGAGATTTCATTGTAGCTAGCAGTGTTGAAGTGAACCATGGCCATCAGATACAAGTGTTAGACTGGTCAGTGTAACCCTGATTTCTGAGTAAGAACTTTAAAATTTTACGTGTCTAAACAATGTTTCTAAATAATAAATATTCTGTATTTATTATATTATATACATGTAAGTATGTTCTTGCAAAAAAAAGTTATAAAATACTTAAAGACAGAGATAAAAGTAAGTTACTTTAAATGCAGAGGAGGTATGCAGGAAGTTACAGGGTTACGTGAAAGTCTTTCAGGTTGAGATGGTAGAAGCAGAGCTGATGAAGGAGAGGTATTAGAAGAATAATGAAGGCGAATTTGAATGGGCCTCAATCAGCAGGTGTTAGAAGGCATGCTGATAGGGTTTTTAGGTTTTGAGTTCCAACAATTCAAATCTAAAGGAACTCAAATTTTTAGAGGATGAAGCAGAAAAAAGTAAGATTGATCTTGCAGATGTTCATTAAGTGCTCTTGTGAGACTCTGCTTGTGTCAAATTTGCATACTTCAAATCTGAAAACATATTTTTTCATCGTAGCAATTGAAAGTTTGCACATACACAGGTAATTTCATCTGCAGCTTCCTTCAACGAATAATCCAGCACAGTCCAGCTCACTTCTAACTTGCGATGCTGATAGAATGTGTGTTAACAGTAGCAACATCTGTATTTTTCTTTTTGAGTCAATCGATAGAACTCTCTAAGTCTCCGAGAAACAAGTATGTTGCATAACAAGAGATGCAGCTTCCAAAAAAGTGGTCATCTCACTGCGGCTTTTAGCTGATTTATAACACATAATATAATGCAAGCACTGAGCAAGTATTGTAGACAATAATAGTAAGTTAAAGCCTTGAAGGTTTGCTGGCTACAGGTGCGTATTCACTGTAGTTCTGTATGTGCCGATTCTTCCAGTTAAATTAGCACCTGAAATCTTACTCCATCTGGAGCATCCATTTTATATCGTTTTCTCAGAGAGTTCTTTACTTCCCAGCAATCACTTACATCCCCCAGCACTTCCAGTTACTCACTTCCTTCTCATCGCCTTTCCTCACTTAAAAAATACAAAGTGCTTTCTTTTCCCTAACTCCAAATAAAAAGAAGGGATAGGAAATAAGATTTGAATTTCCAAACTAGTTTGTGACTAGAGTAATTGAGTTGTTTGGGAGGAAATTTTGGCCTACAGAGCTTTCGGTTCAGAGTAGGTTTTTAATATAACTACTGCAATTTTCCTGTTTATTCACTTTTGTTTATTCTGCAATAGCTGTGTGGTTGTGGGAAAACACTGAAATGAAAGCATGTCTTTGTTTAACTTGAAAAGCAAGATAAATAAATTGTTGTTTTTTTTTTTTTAGGACTTGAAGGATTGTTTTTCTCTTGTGTAATTAACATTGACTAAAACATTCTATATTTTCCTGTCTTCCCATAGTAACTAGATATGAGAAACCAGTTCTGTAGCATAGACATATTAATACAATTATATAATCCAAATTAGAAAGCTGCAAGAAGTTGTGTATTTAATACACATTTTTATTTGCAGAATTTTGTCTGTCAGACGCCTAATTTGTAATGCAAATCTGTGTTCTTCTTTATTTTGCTCCAAAGTGTCAGAAATGGAAGAAACAATGTTATCTGTGCTAAGGCCATCGCAGAAAACAGCCGACAGTGTGATTTCATCTCCCACAGCATCAACCCGCCTTCCCCTTGACCCCTCAGAGCTGCCCCCTGATAAGCTCCATGTGGAACTGGAACTCTCCCCAGATTCCCAGATAACACTGTATGGACCCCTGCTCAAAGCCTTTCTGTCCATAAAGGTAGGCATGGGAGCACCACTCACAAAATTTGTGGATGGCCACGTGTAGGAAAGGGAGTTAATTTGTTCGAAATGGAAAATGAGAATTCCGCAGAATATGCGAATGTAGATGAAAACTTCTTGTAAGTACTAGTTTGGAATGACTTCCTTTGGTGATATGGCATTGCTGGGATGAATTCATTTGGCACAGGCTTATGAGAAGGCTTCCAATACATATATGTAGACCCATATCAGCATAATTTTCCTTTCAAGGAAGTATATGTTCTAGACTTCATGTGCAGAAAGTGTCGTCTTTGACTTTTGCAGTAGTAAAAATAAAAGAAATTTTAAAAAATCCATTGTTATGACTAAAGCTTATATTAACAACCATTTTTATGCAAAAGTATATCAGAACCCAGGCATTCAGTGTGTAAGTTCTGCAGTGTCCTAATTGTTTGTTTTTGTTTTAATTAAATTCTGTGAAATTTCTGGGTTAGGATCATGGAGGGGAAGAAGGAAGGACATGAGAACAAGTTTAATTTAAAAAGCTATTTCAATCATTATTGAAGAAGCATTTTTCATCCTTTTCTTGATGTTAATCTATTATGCTTGTTTCTGTTGCATATGTTGTGTCTTCTTTCATTACTGATCTTCAGGGTGGCTAGAAACAGTTTAATTTCTTCCCACCTCCCTCACCTTGCCTTGTTGTGACAAAAGCAGAGGCGACTTGAACATATCACTTCTATTTGATGAACAGTGAAATGCTTGGGGTTTTGCTTGGCTTATGTTATTAGGGTTTTTTTTTTTGTGGGTGGGGGGGTGGTTTTTTTGTTTTATTTCTTTTTTTAAGAGGTCTGTTTTACACTACACAGATCTAGGCTAAGGTATTGCTTCTGGAGGCTTTCATTTTGGGTCAGAGGACAAGGAATTTTCTGAGACGTGATCAGTGTTAGGACTTGTACTGAAACAGGAATTTTTACAAATTTATATAAAGTATTGCATGTAAGCAATGAATAGCGGAAAGTAGTTTTTGTAGAGTATAGGACTTGCAAATATGCTCATTATTTTTTCATGTTGCCACTAAAGTAAATGGGACTAAAATTAGGCCAGTATTGCATGTTGAAGACTTCATTTCTTCTGATGCAGAGGAAATGCACCCATGTTTGAACTGTTTATTGAGCTTGTCTTTTGGACCCCGTAAATTCATGAGATGATTCTGTCTTTCCACGCAAAGCAGCACTTCTTCAGTGCTCTTTGCCTCTGGAGGAGGTATATGTGAACAGTGCTGTGTTAGATCCCTTGACTCTATGATGATTATTTTTTTTTTTTTAGGTGCAGCTTTCTCAGATTAAATCTAGCTTCTATCTTCTAAATCTCAAGATAAAATTTAGATGAATAGCTCATTTTTGAAAATACACGTTTATTGTTCTTTTTATTTTTTTTTTCTGACTGTGTTTACATCTTGTCCAGCTGTGCTGGCAGCTTTTCTTAATAGATTTCTAGGGGTTTTTTATGCTTGTTTTGCGGACTTGTGGTTGAGTTGTTGTTTCTGGTTTGTTTTCATTGATCTTTTTTTAATACACGTGGGAGAGATTCCTGGACATGCATCGTTCATGCAGTTTTGTGAAGCTTTCCATTCGTGGGAGGTCAATTTTTGCTGTAGCGCGCTGTGTTTCTTACTGAAGGGCTTACTGCCTGGGAATGAATGATTTATAGGTCCTTGCATCCCCAGCAGAAGGTACCAAGGAGTAAGTTACAGAGTTCCTAGCACCCTCTGCTGGGTCTGCCTTATAAGAAATATTTCAATGTCTGTATCGTAACATCGACCTTTATCTGTTCCCTCTGCTAAAAAGCAAAACAGATTATTTGCTTAACTTCTGAGGGTTTTTTTGGTTTGGCCGCAGAGCAGTGCTTAATTCATACACGTTAACACCAAAAATACTTCGGAGACTCAGTACGCAATGGTAAAATTACACATCCACAGGAGTGGTTATTTCAAGGCCGATAATGAGACTGCATTTTCCGCAGACCTTTTTCAAGGCCATGGGTACCTTGCAGTTGCTTGCTTTCTTTTTGCCGTACGCATCCTCTCTGCTTGCTTGTGCTTAAAAAAGAACAAAGACGTGTTGGAAAGCAAATGAGGCACAGGGAAAGGAAGGAGGGGAGCAAGAAACATCATCAGCTCCAAATCTGTTTCAGTTTAATCTTCAGTCTAGTACTCATTTGTCTGCATCTCAAAAATCACCAGTGGAGTTTATAATAGTTGGAACATTTCTGTCAACGTGAGAGGCCGAGGGACTCAGTTACTTTCTAAGAACGAATGAGGGAGCGACACTTGTGTCTGTGGTGTAATCTCTCTGCTCAGAAAGGCTTTTGCTCCACAGAATGTTTAGTCCCTAACGCTTCCCACATACCCAATTAAGAGGAAAATAGAATCTGCATCGTTCAGAAAATTCTCCTTGGGAATCTAACCCTTTTTTAAGGGGGGGAGGAGGTGACAATTTATCAGAAATCTGATTCTGATGCACTTAATAAATAAAACACAGGGGTTTTTTTAAATTTTTTTTTTTTTTTAATTAGTAATGGATTTTCTGTTTCCCAGTAGAATTTGGCAAAGTTACTTTGGTCTTTAGATGACTGAGGGAGCCTGGCTTAGAAACAAGGTGGGTTTTAGATGCAGGGGGAGAAATGTTTATGAACTAATATTTTATTAGCATGTTATAGACTTTGAAATCTGCTGATAACAAGTTTCAGATGGTTGGATGAGAGTGACTTCCTGCAGGATGTGTTTGGTGTTCTTAAACTCAAACTTATCTTTAAAAGCACAAAATCTGTTTAAAAATGTCAGTAGTAGTACTTCAGAGTAATGTTTTATTGCGTGCATCTGGAATACCAGTGCTGTGAGAACTACTGAGAGGCCCGTCTTTTCCTGCGAAGCACATGGCCTACATTTGCTCACTTAAGTGCCAGGGGCACGTTGCTCCCTTAAAGTATCAATTTTTCATAAAATAGAAATATGTTTCTTCAGCTATAGGTTGTAGCTCTACTGCTTATTTTTTGGTGGACTAACATACAGAAAAAGATGGGGTTTGTATTTTATTACATTCCCCATATGTTTTTGACTTGTTTTCCATATGCTCATAACAATTCTTTTTCCTAGGAAAATTATTTTGGAGAAGATGACATGTACACTGATTTTGAAGAGGTTATTTCAAGCCCTGTTTTGTCACTGTCAACATCTTCAAGCTCTGGGTGGACAGCCGTTGGAGTGGAAAATGACAAAAAAGAAAATGAAAGTTCAGTCAAGCCAGTTCATCCTCTTACTTTACGCCCATGGGATATCACTGTGCTTGTTAATTTGTACAAAGTGCATGGGCGATTACCAGTGGTAAGTACTTCAGAATCTTAAAATATTTTGCTTCATGTACTTTTTTTTTTTTTCCCCCTAGTTTCATAATCTGGAGTTAAAATTTGACTCCCTGGAACATTAAGTTAGGATGGTGCTTACCAAAGTGTATGTATGCTCTCTACTAAAATTGTGGCTATCTAAACCAATTTGAGACAGGATTTATTTTGCTTACGTGGGAGGCAGGACTGGATAATTATTATATGGTTTTTATTCAATGAACTTGATTTGTGTGGTAATATTTGTGATTGACCATTATGATTTTTCTGCTAACTAGAAAAACTATCTCCTAATTGTTCATTCTGCTCTGTGCATCTGTGTGCTGAGGGATGCCCAGGAATCCAAATAAAAAATTGGGTTTACCCAAATGGATTTGCATTGCTGTTTATGTAATTGTGGAAAGAGTTCTGAAGTTGCACAGGTTTCTTTTTTGGTATCCACTTGGAGGAAAATTATCATAATTCCTGCTCACAGGTTTGCTTCTAATCTTACAATTTCAACTGTGTTGTGTATTTTCAGTTTCTGAAACAATTAATTTTTATTTTAGCATTGCAGTCCAGATGGTCCTGAGTGCCCTACAGCTTTCTTGGAAAGGTTGTGTTTTGAGATGAAGAAGGGATTTAGAGAAACAATGCTTCAACTTGTACTGTCTCCAGTGAATTTGTTTCTGAATGACAACTACCAGGTAGTAAGCTGTTTTTTACGTGTTTGTGTGTGTGGGTTTGTATTGTGGAAGTTGTGATGATCTTGAAATTGCATTCTTTTTTGTTAGGAGCTTTCCTGTTGTACACATGCAAAGTTTATTAAGGCTTAGGAATCGTAAGAGGTATTAAAGAAAAATCTGATGCATATTTTTTTAGAATCTTGATTTCTGTCCAGTTTGCATTTTAGTGAAATGTGCAGAAGAAAAGGTTGTATTTTCTTAAGTTTTGCTTTAAATCTTTCTGGAGAAGGTTTTCTAGGAGAGAGTAATGTTCAGACCGGTTTTAGAACTATTGAGTGATCTTGGTTTGTGTGTGTTGGGTTTTTGTTTTTGGTTTGTGTGTGTTGGGTTTTTGTTTTTGTTTTGTGTGGTTGGGTTTTTGTTTTTGTTTTGTGTGGTTGGGTTTTTTGTTTTTTGGGTTTTTTTTTTAAGAAAAAGATACTGACATATAAATTTTGTGCAGCATCTGGATATGTTTCACTTTAAGCATATAGTTTTAAAACTACACGTGTTAGTAAATAGAGTAACTGCATCTTTCACATTCTGTATGACTTTTATTAGACTAAATCACAGAGCTGAATCTGTGTCTTATGGTCAAGATATCGTTATGACCTACGGTCTTCCTCTGGTGGGGGAGTCATGAGCCATATTTCAGAAGGTACTTAATGAGACAAAGTTAAGGGTTGTTTGTGGCTTGTCAGCTAGCTGTATACTACTTTGATTTTAGTAAACTTGCAAAAATTGCCCATATGGATGAATTTAGCTCAAGAGAGGAGTTAGGCTGAAATTTGTTAACACAAGAAGGCATCCTAATTTAGTGCAGGTTATTGAATAGTTTGTTTTTTGTTTATGCATATATTAGTTGCATTAAAAGCACTATGATACTTAGACTGTACCTTACAGATTATATTGCTTTCAATCCCTGTGTCCTGAAATAGTTGCTGCCAATGGCCTGTGTGAAATAAAATTAAATAAAATTTAAATTATTTTCATCTTACACATATTCCAGTGTTTGAAAGCAGATGAAGGTGCATGTCACCCTATTTTTTTTTTTACTCTAAAATGTCAGTAAGCTAATGAAAGGAGTTGCTTGATGCTTGTTTAGTCTTTCCAAATTTGGATCCAGTGTACCACAAGCACAGAAGTACCTTTAATAGAAGCTCTCACTGCAGACTGACTTAAAGATAAAGGAACTGGAAGAAATAATGAACTTTCTTGATGGCAAAAAGTTAAATGACATCTTAGGAGGTTCCACATTAGCCCTCATGTTTTTGAGATGTTATTGTGTTGACCTCTGATTAGTAAAGAAAGCAAGCCCTAGTGAGAGTGTAGAATCTAAACATCTTGGATTTTGGCTGCAACGCTGCAATTGTCTTCAGCAGCAATCTGAAGAAAGCAATGGTGTGAAGTTGCAGGAATTGCAAATGTATAATCTATATGGGATTAATAGGGCTGTCTTTAGAGAGACCTGCAGAAATTGGATGTACTGACAGCATGGTGGCAGACAGAATTCTATATTCCTGATAGCTTTTGTCAGGTGCTAAGTATCCAGACTGTAGGGCTTGTTTTTCAATTGAATGAAGCTGTCAGAAGGCGCAGTTGAAGCTGATGACAATTACAGCTTGAACATACAAACCTTTATGTAATGAAAAATTGCATCCTATGAATTTGCAGTTATGTCATCCAAATCTGCTGGGAGGTTTTTGTACATTATTTTTTGTGGTGGATGGGGTTTTTTGGGGCTGTTTTTGTGTTTATCCTATGAGGAATCCAAGCGTTTGAATAGCTGCTTATTTAAGAACACAGTCTATATTGTGCACTGAATGAGACCCTTAAATGCTCTTCAAACCTGTAACTTGATTATTGTATTGCAATTCATATGTACAAGGAAGCAGAAATGAGCTTGCAGGCAAAACCTTAATTTTTTTTTTTTTACTTTGGGTTTTTTAGTGATTTAATTTAACAGCCCTGGGACTTATTACATGACTTTTTTTCAGTATTCTTACTGTTTAAATTTAGTAATGCTGTGGTTACATATTTTGCTTTAGGTTTTACGTGTTCTTTTTGGTTCAGTGTATTTTAATTCAGAAACATTAGCTCAGACAAATAAGACTTCTGGGAATTGCTATTGATTGAAAGGATAAACATGCAGGATGGAATGTTTTTTTAAAATATTGTGAAGAAAGTTGTGATCAGTTATGTGTGTTACTATGCCTAGTGTTTGACTTTTTATTAATTCTTGCCATTTAATGTTGGAAATATTAATATTTAGGATTTTTGTGGTTTTTAATAAATTGACCCTTTATTCATATTACAGATCTCAAAAATGCTGTTTGATACTCCCCAATTCAACCTTAAAGTGAGAAGTTCATAGTACTAATGTATATAGAACAGGATTTGTCCCTTTGCCTAGCTGGGCAAGTATTGTTGCTACATGTTTCCCATTCATACCGTTTTGAAATGGCTTCTGAATTGAGACGTTGGTTGACAGTGCTATCAAGAGTAGCGCATGTTTCTTCTGCATTAAGCAACTCCAAAAGGTTTGCAGAGAGTGAAAAACAAACCTGAGTTTGTTCACTAGATAACTAGTTGGGAAAACGGAATGAAAGGGAAGTCTTGCTGTGGATTTACTGGCTTTAATCCACATCTTACCTCCATCCAGTCGCAAGCTTCTGGTGTGTGCCTGTGTTGTTTTTCTCTTTTCATTTTCTTCTCTGGTTGGTGGAGTGATACTCTTCTGAAAAATATTACATCTGAATTTTTCATGTCTGTAAACAAGTAGCTTTTGCTTTAGGTTGCCAAGAAATACTTTGGTGGAAGGTGCAATTTAGAGGACAGCCTCTGATGTCTGTTGTTAAGTTTTTTTTAAACTTATTTTTATTTTTATTTAATAATGTGTCAGCTTTCTGATAGTAGCAAACCTTCATAAATCATGTTATTTAAGCTCTTGATCACTTCCATTGTTAAACATGCTCTTCTGCTCTTTGCTTGTATTTTATTGCAGTAATATTTAACAGATGGTGTCTAGATGTCACCGTGTGGAGTTCAGCAAGGGAAGGTTGTTGATGAGAGTTGCTAAAAAGTAAAACAAACTTGGGTTAGATGAACTTCCCTCTCCCCTTTTAAGATTTGCATATATGTTGTTGCCTGTGTTGTGCTGAGAAGTCTCGGGACTGTCTAGCTGTGCAAAAGTCAACAGGATTTTAGAGGTGAAGATAAATGTGTATGAATTATCTCTGGCTACATGGTTTTTGCACTCTCTGTTGGTGTATGCTTTGCAAATATTAGCTTTAACTTACTTGTCCTTAACAGCGACCTGCAGCGGATGAAGTTCTTCGAGAGGGTCACATCAGCCTGTCGGGTCTGCAGTTGCGCGCTCATGCGATGTTTTCAGCGGAAGGTCTGCCTCTTGGAAGTGATACTTTAGAATACGCATGGCTGATAGATGTACAAGCTGGAAGTCTTACAGCCAAAGTTACGGCACCCCAGGTACTGTCAAGAAACTATTCGCCTTGAAGTATTACATTTCTTCTTGTGAAACTGGCGTAGCACGGGTTTTGGAAAGCACGTGATCTCAGCTGAGTTGGGATGCATCTGTGCCTTAAGTAACCTTAATTTTATCGTTTGAAAATGTAACCATTTCTATAAGTGGATAGGAGAAGCCAAACGAGCTAAATCTGATCTTCATCTTAAATGTAGTGTAACAGGGTGGCTAGTGTTATGTGAGCATTTGAAAGGATGATGGTAACAGCATGAACAAATCAGTGGTGAAGGCTGTTGTCCCTACATGTAAACACATGTACGTTACTTCTATGTATGTTAATGTACTTCAATACTGATTAGAAAGGCAACCACAGTATCTATGTGCACTTTAAGTGGTTTAATTGCAGAGTAAATAATACTTCTCTGTAAATAGAGCAGGTGTTCTGGGATGCCTTCAGACATACATTAGGTAACGTGATGAAGAGGAGAAAGGAAAATCTATTCAAGAGGTTTGAATATGAGATGCGTTATTTGTCCATGACTTCCTCTGAGGTTATGTTTATTTTTTTGGTGCTGACTTCTGGAGATGCAAGTTCGTTACCCCTGCTGGCTGACTCTCTGGGAAGGACAAATGAAGTACTCTATTGCGATTGCAGTGTGAACAGCCATTTGATAGCCCTCGGATGTAAGGTTCTTGGAGATATGTAGGCATTTGGACGAAGGGATGCTGCCGGCATTAAGGATGTCAAGTTGAGGATCTGGCAAGAATTTAGCTTGCAGATAAAGTTCTGGCTTTCCATAGGAAGCTGTGGACAAAGCCACGTTTTAAAGTCTGAGACAAATGAGATAATTGGTGGCAGTGTAGTATGGGTAGGCCTCTGCAGGAGAGCACCTGGTAGCTCAGTCATGCTGCTCACTGCATAAATTCTGATGTTTGGTCCCACTGGAACATAGCTTTCACAGTGTTAGATTTTCTTAGGTCAGTCTTACCGCTAACTCCTTTCGGTTTTGCCATTTATGTTACTTTTATTTTTGCAGATACAATAATGGCTCCAACTATACAATAGGCAGGTCACTTTGATTTATTTCCGGTGTGGGGAGCTAGTTCCTTAAAAAGGTTGCTTTGTCAGTGTATTCTGAGACATGAGAAAAGTAAATAAATTCTATTTAGTAATTACTGTTTGGTTTAGTTTTTTTAATTAATTTTTAAAAGACACTTCTACATCCTCTTATTCCTCTAAAAATTGGCATTATTTTCTAGAATTAAACAAGTATTTCATTAGGAGACATCTGCAGCAAATAAAATTGAAATAAGGCATATGAGCAATTTCAGTAAATCTAAAGAATAGACTCCAGATACATTTTCATGCTACATATACAGAGTTTGGGGGCGGTATTTCCCAAAATGCTACCACTGATTTAGATAAGCTATAGTATTTACTCCACTGCTGTATGCCTCAAAATTAAACATAGTTGATTCAAAAGAATCTCAGGTTAGAGAACATTTCTAAATGCTTGATGCAATTTTCTTCCCCTACGAAGGTATTCACAATTGTGTGCTTCATAGAGGATTTTTATTTTATTTTATTTTTTGTTGTCAGCACTGCTGTGGAGCAGAACTTGAATTTGCTGTTTCAGGGTCGTTGGCTTTTTTTCCTCCTGTAGTGTGACGGGTTGCAAGAATTTGTGAACGGACAACACTAACGTGAGGAGGAGAGATTTAGGAGGACAGTCATAGCTATGTTAAATTCCATTTAAATTACTGCTGATTTTAAGTGCCCTTTCCTTTGGTTAGCCAAAGAAAATCCATTTCCCTCTCATAACAGAGACAGTCATGAATAATTTCCTTTATGAATGAGCTAACTATATAAAAAACTTAAATCAACGATAGGCTAATTACTATGTCTAGCAAGATTCAGTGGTGTTTTGTTTAGCCAGTTTCCTCCTATGCTTTCTAAATGTAACTTTGTTATTTATATGCAAGGAAGCCTGACATTTAAGTTATGAATGTTAATAGAGTATTTTGAGGTATTTTTTAGAGGGAGAATGAGGAGAGCTCTGTCTTTACAATGAAGTTCTCGGTTGACTGCAATAGCAAAAGCTGTTTCCTTATATTAAGAAATTATTTGGGAAATTGTTTAATGTCACAGTGTTTTCCATTTAAAAAGTACAGAGACTTGCATGTTTTGGTGCACTCAAAATAAAAACTAATCTTGACTAACAGGAGATAGACTATGGGTAAGCAAGGTAATGCAGCCGGAATGTTATGGTGGGGTCTTTTATTTTTACTCCTGCTCACCTCCCAACCTTTGGTCATGTTCTTTCAGTACTCTGTGGAATACCAAAACTTCATTTTGCGTACTTACTATTAGACAACATGTTGCTACTTGCTTACAGCTTGCGTGTCTTCTGGAATGGGGACAGACCTTTGTATTTCATGTGGTGTGCCGGGAGTTTGAACTGGAAAGGCCAAAATCTGTAGTAATATGCCAGCATGGAATTGACCGTCGGTTCTGTGACTCTAAGGTAACTTTTCATCCGTCTTAATTGCTCGCTATATTTGCACAGGTTCTTTGGAACAGTTTAGAAATCTGGCCTTAAAGTTATCAAGACACATGGGGTATGTAGTCAGATTGGATGTTCCCTTTCATAAAATATAGCTAATTACGCTTTAGAAAGAAAAGCTATTCTCTCTGGATTTTCCTGTGGATATGCACAATGTTTTGTGCTCTATGAATTATTTTGAGAAACAGTATCCACAGAAGTCATGCCTAGTTTCTTATCTCTACTGTGACAGCAAAGAGCCAAAGGGCAAACTCCAGTGTCCCTTAAGAGACAAAGGTCCTACTTACTTCCCTCCATGCTCCTGGCACATTTCCATGGTACTTTTTCATCCTGTGTCCTCTGTTGATGAAACAGGGCTTTGGTGGGAGACTTAAGCTGACAGCTTATAGCTTCCATTAACTTTTTTCTTTTTTAAACATGGAACTCTTACTTAACTATTATGTCATTGTGGATTCTGCTTTTGGTGCTTGTCATGTGCACAGTCACTTGAAACCTGAAGGAGACTTGCCATATATTAAGTATGATTTTTGGATTTAATCTCTCAACATCTTCCTTTTTTGGTCCAGTTTTTGTGATGTTGTCTATTAGCAGACTTGATTTGCCTTTTGCTGGTGGAAGCCAGGAGAGCCAGCTGGGTTCCCTGATGTTGCTGGACAGAAGAATTAAACATGCACTGGTGAAAATGAACCTGAGGGCAGAAGCAGCCCATCTCATACTCGTGTTGATAGTGTAGAATAAGTAACTTGTTATTGCTCTAGTTTTAGGCCTCTGTTAAACGAACAGAAATAAAAAGATAAGCACAAATTAAATTAAAACTCCTTATGTACATTTAAATCTTTATTTCTTCTTTCCCTCCCCTCGCTTCAGATGAACTGTGTTCCTGGGCCATGCCCAACATCTGATGACTTGAAGTACACTATGACACGCTTAGCCATGGATGGAGCAGATCTGTATGTGGTAGAGCATGGCTGTGCCACCAATATAAAGGTAAAAGTATTTATCTTAGCAATTAAAATACTTCTTTGTCAATAGAGTTCTTGTGTATTTTTTGATAGAATAGCTACCTGCAATGGACTAAGCAGAATTTCTGAAACTTTAAGTGATAAAAGGCTGGCTTAGACTAGGCCAGGAGTAGGTCAATTTGGCTTCTCCTTAGTAATTCCATTAGTGATCTTGGAAAATAGTAAGAAGTAGTGGATTTCTGCCAAAATAAGAGTGGAAGCTGCAGGAATAGTGTAAAAAATCTAGCAATATAAATCATAGAATCATTATGGTTGGAAAAGACCTCTAAGGTAATCAAGTTCAACTGTCAACCCAACACCACCATGTCCACTAAGCCATGTCCCAAAGTGCCACATGTACACATTTTTTGAACACCTCCAGTGATGGTGACTCCACCACTTCTCTGGGCAGCCTGTTCCAATGCTTGACCACTCTTTCAGTAAAGAAATTTTTCCTAATATCCAGTCTAAACCTCCCCTGGCACAACTTGAGGCCACTTCCTCTCATCCTATCGCTTGTTACTTGGGAGAAGAGACTAACACCCACGTCACTACAACCTCCTTTCAGGTAGCTGTAGGTAAGGTCTCCCCTGAGCCTCCTCTTCTCCAGACTAAAAAATCCCAGTTCCCTCAGCTGGTTCTCTTAAGTGTCTCTACCTGAGCACTAATAAGAACTTGTAACACAAGTTCTTAACTCAGCAACTGGAAATGATTGATATGGATTGCGTACAAGTCAATGCTTGATAACTCGTGATTGTCTTACGGTGTACAGCTAGATTTGTCTTTTGGTAGAGATGAGAAAAGTGTTAGTGCCATTACCTGACTGAATCTAGAATACTGCATGGTGTATCCTCTGTTCAAAAAAGGATGTACAGAGAAGAGCTGATATTCTTTCTATTATCTTAGAATACAAGAGAAAACTAGAATAATTTATTAAATATAGCAAAATGTAAGTTAAGAGACAACTGAGTTACGGTAACAACAGAAAAGGAGAAAAGTGGTATGTGGGTATCGGTGACTAGTAGTTGTGTTGTCCATTAATACATACAGTTTTAAAAGGTAGACTTGCCGTGTAAGGTTTTGGGAATAAATCACATTATGAGCCAAAATCAAACTAAAGGAAAGCAGTAATTATTTTGGACATTCTTTTAATGACATGATATCTCTTCATCTGAATGGCTCGCTACCTTGTGGCAGTAAAAAATGCATTTGAGTGTCCAAATTCTTTGAAGTCCAATATTGCAAAGCACTGTGGCAAATATTAGCTGTATTTGCAGGCATAATTATGAATGGCAATATTTTGAAAGGCAGCTTAATAACCTGAACCACTCTAGAAAATTATATTCTGAATGTGTTTCACTGAAATTTAAAAAAAAAAAGAAGTTTCCAGTGTTCCTTTGTAGTCTGTGACAGATGAGAAATAATAATTTAATATTAATCCTGTGGGTAGCTCTTCCATGGCCAGGCTCTTTTTCAGCTTTCCTTCCTTTCCCTGTGAAAGTATTTTAGGTACTTCACGGTGACTTTTTGGAGAGGACTCAAGCTGTGCAGGAAACTTGGTCCAAAGCCTTCAGGTGGTTAGAAGGTTGAAGACTAAGAATGTGTGGCGGGGCTATGTCATCTTTTATTGGTGTACACCAGTGTTGGGGAGGTTCGATACTGTGCGGGCAGGTGGGTTAGTTGTACAGTGACCAGTGGGGGTAAAACAAGAACTTCTGGTTCCTTTCTGGAGAGGGTTAGCTCCTGCCTGTACTGTGGTTTTCATAGGAGAGGGGCAACCTCCTGTTTGGTTCAGCAAAACTACTGGAGTTAGGCCAATACAAGAAATAGAGTGTGATCATATAAGGGCTACTGTAACACAATTAATATGGATCTCAGTTAAGGTTTAGGGTTTGGAATTTCTTGAGTTTTGCAGTGTTTTAACATGGTTGTATCACTGTGAGGTATTTTTTAACTATGGAGTTAATACAGCTTTGTATTCAAAGTATATAATAGATGTTTTAGTCTAAGGATGCAGAATTATATATATAATGTAAAATCATATATCTCATTTTAAAAGTTTCAGATTTCTTGGCTGTTAGGTGACATTGAAGAATTTAATAATTTAATTTTTTAAAGGTTCATTACAATGCCCGTCCAAAGTTGAGCTTTCTTTTTTGATCCCCTTACAAAAGGAGACACCTAAATATTTATTTTTGTTATTTAAAAACTGGCTGAAACTAATTTCTAAGCTTGCATTCTTTCGTGTGTGTGCACATGTTTGCATATAAAACTGGTTCTCTGTCTTTTTTGGGAGAGAATAGTTTATTGAGACCTTTCTGGAATGCAGTAGGTGGTGGGTTAACAAGTTTAAGGCTACTCTTTCTTTATTTCACTCATGACTAATCAGAGTTCATGTTTTAAATCACGTTTTCAGATGGGTGCTATACGTATTGCAAACTGCAACCTCCACAACCAGTCTGTTGGAGAAGGTGTAAGTGCTGCTATTCAAGACTTTCAACTGAGGCAATATGTTGAGCAGGTGAACAACTGCAGAACTGGTCTTCAGCCAATATTAAGGAGGGCATATTGGCTGGAAGCTGGCTCTGTCAACTTGGGGCTCATCACTGCTGACATTGCTTTAGCTGCAGATCATCCTTCTAAACATGAAGTGCAGAGACATTTCTTAGAAACACATGATAACCGAACTAAGAGGTAAGAGATGTGATTGAAGGAGATGCGTTTGAACTGGTGGGGGGTGGTGTGTAAGTTAATACATTAATCTAAAGACGGAACTTTGTTTTTTGCTTTTGTGGTTTGGTTGGTTTTTTTGCTTACGTAAATTACAATCTCTTGTAATTTTTTTAAAGTATGTCGAATGCTTAGCTATGGGGTTGGTGGATAGAATGTGCTTGGACTATGCAAAATTGTATGATTACTTTTGCTTCTGCCTTCCCTTATCCCTGCCAAATGAAGATCAGGGAGAGGAGGGAATCGAATTTGTCCTTTGTTCTCGGGCTGAACTGAAAACAGGCCTTAAAGAGTCCTGAGCAAGCTGATGAGCAGCTGTGAACAAGATGCCTGGTGTAACTGTGATTTGTGTGTCTCTCCAAAGAGCAATTGCCTCTGGCATAAGCAGCATACACCAGTGTGGAGCGTGTTTGCAGTGCTTGTGTCCGTGCTGGGAGACAAGGTGGTTACTGTTAGTATCTATTGTGACAGGTGGACATAATCTGCCTGAGCACAGCATATACATTTGTGATTTGTTCCTTTCTGGAGCTAAGCCTTCATTCTATGTCTGACATCTGTGTTTCAGATACAAATCTTATTTACTCATTTCATGCCAGGTGAAATACGAGGTCACCTATAAGAGAGGGATATCTTTTAATCTTGTTTTCACTAAATTTAAATGTACTTGGGCTGATATGGTCATGTTTTTGTTTTGTTTTCTGTTTTTCTGCCTTTGTATAGATTGTGGTTTTTGTGGCCTGATGATAATTTGAGGAACAAGAGAAGCAGGAACAAGTGTGGCTGTCTTGGTGGCTGTCGATTCTTCGGTGGCACATTAACAGGACTAGATTTTTTCAAACTTGAGGAACTGACACCTTCAAGCAGCTCTGCTTTCTCAAGTACAAGTGCAGAATCTGATATGTTTTATGGGCAATCTTTACTGCAGCCAGGAGAATGGATAATTACTAAGGAGATTCCTAAAATTTTAGATGGTGAGAATGCATTGTACAGCAATTTTACTCTTATTTTGCCCAAAAATATGATTTCTTAACTCCACATTAATATTTATAGTCTTTCCGACTCCGGTTAATGGGTAGTACTTGTCGCAATCTTGTGCAAGATGTCTTGTAGTGGCATGGGCCCTTCTGAGAGCAGACAGTAGCTTGACAATAGTGAGCAAGCTTTCATATGCTGAATTTTTATGTTAACATGCAACTCCTTTCTGAGTAAGAAGTAGTTTTTTGACTTCCATCTGTTCTACTTGTATAGAAAGCAGTCTACAAAGACAATTTTACGTTTTGCTGCTATGACTTTATTCGTTTTTGTTAGTACAGCATGCTAGTATGTGTATGCATTTCAAAACAAAGGCTTTTATTTCATAAAGGATTTTTATTTCAGTGGGCAGGAAAGAGACCATTGCAGTTGTGTTACCAGATGTTCAATTTTTCTCTTCTGTTTCTGATCCTAGGTAAAGCAAATGGCGTAAAACGAAAAGATTGGGATTGCAGATCTATGGGTATAGAAATAGAAAGAAAAGCACAACATCTAAGCCTACAAGTGCCATTGCGGTCCCATAGCTCCTCCTCATCTTCGGAGGAAACGAGCAGTTCTAGTGCTGCACTCCCCTTGCTTGCAGGTGAGAAGGACAGCCCATTGTCAACTATGGAGGATCACTTGGGACAGAAGGAGTTCTTGTCTGCTGCAAAAAGGGAAGATGGTCATGGAAGGTTAGTATTCTCTGTGCAGGTAGAAGTATAATTTAACTCTTGAACGCGTCATGACAGAAAAAACCCCTTAGATTTAGCAATTTTTAAAGTGTTGGTTATTTTCTAATGGTAACTGTTCAAATGCATTTCCTAGTTTGAATGCAAATTTGGATCCTTAATAGGGAATGATTACCTGATCTGGCTAGAAAATCCAACATGTAAGCAACAGCACTTGCCATTAATATTCATTTTTACATCCTCTATATGTAGGCAAGTGGACTAACAAGTGGCCGAATTTAGTATGCAATCAGCGTTATGAAAGTAATTGCTATGCTAATAGAAAGTCGTAGAATCACTGAAGCATTTTACACCTCCTATAACGTAAAAAGAGAAGGATTAATAATAAAATAAGCAAACGAACCTTTAATTTTTATTTCCAGCGTTGCAGCTGAGGGTGCAGAGGGCAGTCCTGCATCCCCTGGCAACCAGGAAAGGCCTGTTGGTCAGTCTCCCCTGAGGTCTCCACTAAAACGGCAAGCGTCCGTGTGCTCCACCCGGCTTGGGAGTACCAAGAGCCTCACAGCAGCCTTCTATGGAGACAAGCAGCCTGTTCCAGTTGGTGTGCAGTTCAGCAGCGATGTGTCTCGCAGTGATGAGAATGTCTTGGACTCCCCAAAGCAGAGGAGAAGCTTTGGTTCTTTCCCATACACTCCATCTGCAGATTCAAACTCATTTCACCAGTATCGTTCAATGGATTCCAGTATGTCAATGGCTGATAGCGAAGCTTATTTTTCTGCAGCAGAAGAGTTTGAGCCAATAAGTAGCGATGAAGGTCCAGGAACCTATCCAGGGAGGAAAAAGAGAAAAAAGCAAGCTCAGAAAATTGAATATAGTAGAGGGTCTATTTATCACAGTGTGGAAGGGCCCTTAACAAGCACAATCCATGGAGAAACTAGTCAAGATATTAAAATGTTGCCAATTAAGACTCATCCTTCACAGGCTTCATTTGTTTCGGCTCTGGGAGGAGAAGATGAGCATGTTGAGAACATATATATCATGGATTCTGAGAAGACTGTGGAAAGTGAGCAAATAACTTCCCAGCAGCCTGTAATGGCATGTTACCAAAATTATCTTACACAGTTCCAGGTGATCAACTGGTCAGTAAAGCATCCAACTAACAAAAGAACTTCAAAATCCTCATTACATCGCCCTTTAGATCTTGACACACCAACAAGTGAAGAAAGTTCATCATCTTTTGAGCAGCTTTCTGTCCCAACTTTTAAGGTATGGAGGAAGGAGGAGTAAGTAGAGAAAGGAACAAGAATTCAAAACAAGTTAAAATTGCTTAGTACACCTGTTGTGTAAATAAAGCTATGATAAAATTGGAACTCCTTTGCTTTTGTTGAGGAATACCTTGGATTTCTGACTTCAGATCATGGGCTGTATGGCTGGGGGGTTGTGGAAAAGAAAAAATGGAGTTGGAACTCTGTGGATAAGATGTATGTTCTGAATTGTCATTATTGCACTTAAAAATACTGCCTGTTGAATGATATGCAGCTGAAAGATATTTATGTGAGTTTTGTTTAAAAATATATGTTTCACAGAACTTCAGTAGCAGTACATCTAATACTGATCCAGGTTGTAAATGCTTTAGTTCTATGAATTTCAACTTTGATTTAGCAAGTGATTTTGTAAATGTTTGGGCTTTCTTTCTTTTTTCCTTGTGATGTATGTGGTATGAGCATACATGCTTGAGGAAAGAACTGAAATGAAATATATGAAAAATAATGGAACTTGCTTGGTAGAAAATAGGTGTCTAAGCTCTGGAATTTAATTTCTTATCACTTTGCAGCAAAAGCTTTGTGTTCATGCAAGCCTTCCGTAGATTAGCATTTGGAGTCTTGTCTTGTCTTTAAAGCAATTAGTCCGTATTTTATCTATCTGAAAACTTCGTGATCTCATCTCTCAAGTAACTTAGAAAGAAAAGTGTAGGAGTTTCTGTATACTGTGTTGGAGAATCTGCATATGAGGGAGTCTTTTAAGAAAAAAACTGCAAAGGAGAATCATTATTTGAAGATTCCTTGAGTATTTTTTTCATATATAGAAGGAACGTAATAAATTTATTTGCACTTTTGTCTTAGATTGTTAAACAGGGTCTCACCGCTAATTCATTACTGGACAGAGGCATGCAGCTTACAGGATCAACATCTAAGTAAGTTGAATACTGTGTAACATTATTAGCATATTTTTTAAGAGTAGTATCTTCCTGATGCTGTTGTTTAACACAAGTTTAACAAGAGTTAACAATTTTGGCTCTTGCTAGCCCTTCCAAAATTTGCCTCGTAGCAGTAGTTTTCAGTACAAATCTATTTTAGAACAGAGTGTGCGATTATTTTAAAATGTTTGCTTTTGGTCAAAAAGAAAGTACACCATGAAAGCATTACATTATTTAACTTACACAGATTATGAATTGCTACTGAATTTATATTAATTTGGGAGCTGCTTATGGCAAGTGTCCATTGCATTGCCGAAAGCTGAACTTGAATCTACGGAAGGTCCTTGCACTGGCATTGTATTTGTGTGCTTTCTAAGCTATGCAGTAGAAGAAGTCTGCTATTCATTTTATGAAGAATTAAAATGATACCAGGATGCTTTTGTATTTCTTTTACAAACCTAGATTATTAATATGTCTTTGACTTGTTCAGTACACCTTATACTCCTTTGGAAAAAAAGTCTGCAGAAAATACAGATGATGAAACAATAACGGAAGAATGGACATTGGATCATCCCGTCTTCCAGACACGGACAACGGCAATAGTAGAAGTAAAAGGAGCTGTAGATGTAGTTCTGACTCCTCTTGTAGCAGAGGCACTGGATAGGTAATTAATTTCACTTTTATTACTGCAATGTTCATTATGCTAAAAATTGTATAAAATCAAAGCTATTTTGTTCAGCAGAGGTTTAGGTAAAAGGACTGAGTTACGTGACAGTAGAGCCTTGTACCCAGTGAATGTAATCTGCATTTTCCATGAAAAAGCTAGAAGAGTGTTATGCTGATCTGGGGAGTGCCATTTTATGTCTGTCAGTGCTTAATATTTCTCTCTGTAGTGTTAATTAAACGTTATTGATGGTGTGTCATGTGAAACTGGAAGTTTAAATAGTCTGTTGTGGGTTTGTTTCCTCTCGCAGGTACATAGAAGCAATGGTGCATTGTGCTAGCTCTCGACACCCAGCAGCAATCGTTGATGATCTGCACTGCAAAGTTCTTCGAGATGCTGTACAGAACAGCAAAACAAGCTTCTCGGAAAATGTAAGAAAGGGAACAAGAAAATGCACAGAGATTTGAAAGAATATTGTTTTCTGTATTTCACATAGAAGAAGTTTTAACTGAGTTCAGTGTTTTGAGATACAGTAGCTAATTGCTATATTAATTTGGAAAACATTTATTTTTATCTTGTGCTTAATGTATGAGCATTTTTAAAATCAACTGTTACATACTGTCTTTCGGTGACCAGAAATCTCTTTTACAGGATAGAAGTGAAGTTTTTCTAATTTGGACGGTCTAGTCAGTAGCTACAGTAATTTGCATGAGGTCATACATTCTGTTCTTAGAAATTAAAATAACTGATATTCTTATGTATTGTATTCATATCAGCAATACATGATTTATTATTTTTACAGTAGTTAGGGAGATAGTGTCTGTGAGGTAGAATGAAGTTCAAATTAAGCTGTGAAAGTGCATGTGGTTTTATTGCAGTTCATCTGATACCTTAAAAATTTAATTTAGCTTGAAAAGAATTGTATGGTAGTTCTACGAAATTAGGACTTCTTTCTCTCCAAGTTAATGACCATATCTATATTTTATGATTTCTTAGACTTCACAGTGTAACAGATGCTAATTACTTGCTTCACAATAAGTTGTTCTGAATAACTTACATATGTAGAACTCAAACTTTCAGCTGAAACCTGGTCTTTTTGCTACTCTTAGGGATCTGGACCTACTGTATTTGTAAGTGCTATGGTCCTTGTTCTAGAAATTAGGGTGTTGTGCTTTAAATGAAGTCAGAATCTCTTGCTGCTTCAGTGCTAATAAACTATCCTGTTACTCGTTAGCTCAGCAGCTCTGAGTTTCAATGAGAATGAATTATTTTTCCTCCCTCCAAGTTATCTTCGAAGCAGGATATTAGAGGAACAAAAATAGACACGACCACTACAGGAACAACAAACCAGGGACCAGGGCAGACCAATCTCTCACTTAAGCAAGATAATGTGACAATTAAAGGTCTTCAGGCCAACGTTACTGTACCGAAGGTAAGAACTTTTTGTTTAGCTTATTAGTAGACATCTACCTCACAACTTAAGTTTTTGGGGAACCAACAGGGGTGCAAAATAATGTTAAGTGAAGCTGTGTATTTGTGCTAGATAACTAACATTTTGAACAGGATAGTCTGTTTTGGAGCTGCTCAATTTTATTATGGTATGTGTGTAAGTTAAATAACAACTGTTATAGGGGTAGCTGACTACCATGTCTTTAAATTATGTTTTTACGTCTTTGGGTGTGACCTTTTTTCTTTTATTTTTTTCATTTTACTGATAAGAGTAAGACAAGATTGTATTAGAAACATATACATGTTTCTAATGTATACATAACGTAACATGTTTTCCTAAATTTCTTTACTCTTTTGGGGGAATGTAGGTGAACCTGTGTTTACTACAAGCATCTGTTGATGAATCCCCAGGGGTTTCTTCTGGCAAAACCGTGACTCATGTTTCATTAGTAGCTTTGTGTTTTGATAGAATTGCTACACAAGTTCGTATGAATAGGTAAGAATAATACATATCACTATTTGTGGCTCTTGTTAAGTTAGTCAAAAGACTTAGTAATGCCAATTTTTTTGCAATTCTGAAGAATTATTTGAAAAAGTTGTCATGACTGACTTAAGCAATAAAATGTGTCTGTGTTTGATAAATTAACATCTAATCATAGAATTGTTTAGGTTGGAAAAGACCCTTAAGGTCATCAAGTCCAACCATTAACCTAGCAATGCCTGGTCCACCCTAAACCATGTCCCTAAGTGCCATGTCTACAAGTCTTTTAAATACCTCCAGGGATGGTGACTCAAGCACTTCCTTGGGCAGCCTCTTCCAATGCTTGACAAGCCTTTATATGTCATGGAGGATGAAATTAAATTTTTTAGAGATTTTCTATCACAGTGTATGTATCTTCTACCTTACAAAGAATTCTGCTGTGCCAATTTCACTTAAAATTTTAAACAGAAATAATAAAATGGAAAATGTCTGAGGTTTGCTTAATATTTTTTTCTCCCATATATTCGAAGGGGTATAGTTGAGGAGACTTCCAACAACGCAGAAACTGGGAGGAATTCTGTCACATTTGATCGTTACATCCAAACCAGTAAAATGCAGCCCCAGTCTTCTGGCTCGCTGAGATCCAATGCTGGAGCAGAAAAAGGAAAAGAAATTGCTGCGAAATTAAACATCCATCGCGTTCATGGACAACTTAGAGGCCTTGATACAACAGGTAAGCCTTTTTTTAAATTGTGGAAATGTCAACTTTCTTAGAAGCAAGTGGTTATAGTTGGCCTTGATCTTGTAGTTTGGTTTTGGCTTTTTTTTATCAACACAGATAAAAAGACACTTGAGCCTGCAGATTTGACAGATACTCTAAAAAGTTTAGGATAGGTACTCTGAATTACTTTCCATTATTCATTCTACGAAAGTGCTATATTTAAATGTAGGCATGGTGAAAACTCTCAAGCTCAGAGCCCCGTCCAACCTGACCTGGAAGGTTTCCAGGGATGGGGCATTTACCACCTCTCTGAGCAACCTGTGCCAGGGTTTCACCACCCTCATGGTAAAGAAATTTCTTCCTTCTATCTAGTCAAAATCTGCCCTCTTTTACTTTAAAACTATTACCCCCTTGTCCTATCACAACAGGCCCTGCTAAAAAGTCTGTCACCAAGAGACAGACTTTCTCTAGAGTTATTGAAGAGTCCGCTAATCACGCTCACAATGCTGTGACCAAGAAGGGAAGATGAACAGTCACACCCAGAATGAGGAAGACATGGGCAAAGAAAAAGAAGTTCATAGAATCATGGAATGGTTTGGGTTGGAAGGGACCTTTAAGGATCAGCTAGTTCAACTCCCTTTTTAAAAGCATTTTAAGGCTAGTTCCGTTTCTCATGAAAGCAGAAATAATTGATACTGGAGCTCTCAAGTCTTACTCACATAGAATCATAGAATAGTTTGGGTTGGAAGGGACCTTTAAAGGTCATCTTGTCCAGCCCCCCTACCATTAGCAGGGACATCTTCACCTAGATCAGGTTGCTCAGAGCCCCGTCCAACCTGACCTGGAATGTTTCCAGGGATGGGGCATCTGCCACCTCTCTGGGCAAACTGTGTCAGTGCTTTACCGCACTCATTGTTAAAAATGTCTTCCTTCTATTTAGTCAAAATCTGCCCTCTTTTAGTTTAAAAGCTTTACCCCTTGTCCTGTTGCAACAGGCCCTGCTAAAGAGTTTGTCCCCATTGTTCTTCTAAGCTCCCTTTAAGGACTGAAAGGCTGCAATAAGGTCTCCCCGGAGCCTTCTCTCCTCCGGGCTGAACAACCCCAACTCTCTCAGCCTGTCCTCATAGGAGAGGGGCTCCATCCCTCTGATCATTTTTGTGGCCCTCCCTTCGAGAGGCTAGGAATTAAATTCAGCTGCTACAACTCCTGATCCTGGAAAAGATGACCAGAAGTAGAGGCAGTTTTTGTTAAAACTGTTTCAATTTTGATGGAATCTGTACCAGTTAGTGCTATTTTACTCTGTCCCATAAAGAACAGGAATATTCAGGACATGAGGAAGGGCTCTGTGAAACAGGTATGATTAAAGACCATACAATAAACAAAACCAAAAACAAACACAAACGCTGCTGTGCAAAGATGAGTGAGCAAATAAAGTTGAAGGACAAAAAAAGCAATAAGAGAATATTAAAACGGTTAACTCCATTTTTAATTAGTTATGGGTAGAATCTTAGCAGTAGTGTCCGGTGTTAGGTATGCTACAGACATTCAAGAAGGCCAAGTAATTTTTGAATTCTAACCAATAAAACTCATCATCTTCTATTTAAAAGGTTTGAGAAATGTCTTTCTAGGGATCTTAGCATTTCATGTATACTTCAAAAGTGATTGTAGTTATAAGTTGGGGCAGAGAGAGGATTGGAAGGGACATCAATTGACTCTGTGTAGTTCTTTCTGAGTTTATAGACCATAGGTATAAAATTACTTAAAATGTTCCTTCAGAAATGTCACTAGAAAAAGAGATTTATATTTAAACTACATCCTAACATCAAAGAAATCGAGGTGGCATACTCCACTCCTGGATCTTAGACAGCAAAGATCATAATGAATTAAAAACTGTGCTTGAGCCTGTATTTCCTAAGGAATCAGTGAGACTTAGTGCTTTATATCCTCCTAACACACACACAGACATGCTTCCAACCAAGAAGCAGTCTTTGAATTAAAATTAGAACTTTATTTCTAAATACCCTTCAGGTATGCTATAGTTAATGCATTTGTATTATCCAGGAACACTACCAGTATCACTGTCAGTTGTTGCTGTTAAACTTGAGGTGTTTATTAGGAATGTTTTTTTGGTACAGTAATTTCAGGCCAATTGCCAGTTTCAGATAAAATTCTGAAGAGATTGTTTGTACACGTGCCTTTTTTTAAGAGTCATGGTTCTAAAGACAAAGGCAGCAGATGTTTAAAGGTCCCTTCCAACCCAAACTATTCTATGATTCTGTCTGTTAGGATTGGGAATGCCTCGAAGCTTTAACTTTGTGTTGCTCGCTCCTTGTTTTTCCAAATCTAAAAATTATCCTGCCCACGTTAACATACCAGGAGAATTTAGAAAAATTTAGGTTTTTTTTCTAAACTATGCTGCTTTTTTTTCTTGTTTGTACTTCGATATTTTTTTCTTTTTTTCTTCCCTCCGCTCCCTGTTTGAGGAATGCTGAAGGGGCAACACTCCCAAAACACTGTAATCTTCAGAGGGCTATTTGAAGATGTAAAGGGGTTTTTTTTCATTTTGTAAAAAAGTGGTAAATATATTTCTTTTCACAGATATTGGAACTTGTGCAATAACAGCTATTCCTTTTGGGAAATCAAAAGTTCTTTTTACTTTGGAAGAGTTGGATGAGTTTGCTTTTGTGGATGAAACAGATCAACAACCTGTTCCAGACATAACTCGAATTGGTCCTAGTCAAGAGAAGTGGGGTTGGATAATGTTCGAGTGTGGAATTGAAAATTTAACTATAAAAGGTAAAACTTACATAGGCTTTATGTTGTTTTGTTTTGTGAAACTGCTAACAATTCTTTTGTTAGGTCTTCTAGCTTAGCAATTACATGATTAGAAATTGCTGAATATAAGTGATACTAAATAGTGCACATCTATTGTAAATAAATTATATCACGTAGTAGATTATACAATAAAGGAACCTTTAGTAATCAATACCACTTAAAACAGCGTGTGAAATAATCCTATATAAACCAGTTACAGCAGTTTCTGAACTTAAAATGAAGATAGAAATTGATGCTTTCACTGATCACTTAAATCCTGATCTTGCAATCATACCCACAGTAAGTGTCTGAATATAGAGCCAGAGTTTTGCTGTTGGTGGGGGAAAGCTTCAAAAAGAAAAAACCCAGTATATATGTATTTTGCATCATCCCAGTTACTGTTTTCAGTGAATAATGTTTAAAACCAGTCTTCCTTGTCTACTTGGAACAAACTAACAGAAGCTCTACAACTAGGGGTTAAACCATTGTATAAAAATTGTAGTGATAAGTTGTTGTGTAAAATGGTAATGCACCTTGTTTAACCAAAATCATACGTATTTCTCCTCATAAGTGCAGATCTTTTCAGTGGGACATAACTTATAGAGGTTTATGCATGGCAAACATTTACAGTCTTGGTATGTGTTCCTTTCATAGGAGGAAGACAATCTGGAGCAGTACTGTATAATACATTTGGAGTCATGGGTAAATCACGAGATACAGAGAGAGGTGGATTACTTGCATCAAATAATTCTTCTGATTCTCCAACTGGTAGTGGTTATAATACTGATGTGTCTGACGATAACCTTCCTTGTGATAGAATAAGTCCCTCTTCAGATATTAACGGAAATTCAGTTTCAGATGAGCAGGTATGTACATACTATGTAGAAATGATTGGTCTTGAGTTGTCAATCACTTAAAAAAAAAACAAAAACAAAAACAAAAAAACCCAAATCAAAAAAAACCCAAAACAATTTTGACAGATGTCGTCTTGTCCCAACTGAATTCATACTGTCTACTTATACACTAAACTTCCAGCTTTCTGCAAGATCTCTTGGTATTGTCTTGGGAGAGTTAGTGGACAGCATTTGTTTATTTTCCTTTGCCTAAGTGCATATGAAACTGTTTCTTATGAGCAGTACATAGTATGGTATGTTAGTGCTTTTCAGTGTAATCACTTTGGAAAACAATTTCACTTTTGACTTTGTTTCCTTTTTTAAGGATGAAGGGGTTGAATCTGATGATCTAAAAAAAGATATACCGTTGATGCCTCCTCCCCCTGACTCTTGCAGCATGAAGTTAACAATCAAAGAAATTTGGTTTAGTTTTGCAGCCCCGACCAATGTGCGCTCTCCAGCCCATATATTTTCAAGGTATAATTTTACCTGATTCTAAAAGAAAGAAAACGACAGTTCTGCTTTGCTAAATTGCAGTTGTACTTGTTAGATTCTGAATGTAATCTTGATAATTTTTGAAGCTTCCCTGGAAATGAAAATTTTGGCAGTTACATATATCACAGTAACTCTTGCTTTATTTTTTTATTGTTGTCATTTATATGGAAATTTAGCTAGAAAATTTTTAGTTAGGTATGATTAAAAGAAGAAAAGAAAGATTGAAAACAAAACAAAACCTTCCAGTGAGACTGAAATCTATGAAGGAGAAAGGCAGGGGATGGTATTTGTTGTGAGTAGGAGAGATGCTAGAGAAGAGAACCACTCAGTGCTTTTGGTCTTCAACCTGATGCTTAACCTATGATCTAACTACCCTTGCACTATAAAGTTCCAGATAAATCTTTCTAAAATAGTTTCTCATATTGTGTTTGTAGAACAAGCCAAATATTCCTATCTATCAGTAGTTTAAGCTCAGTATATAACTGAATTTGAAAATACTTTCTGTGGTTTTCTTAATGTTCTTGCCGCAACCCTTTAGCAAAAGTCCTTCGTGACCTATTGTGTAACAATTAATGTGGGATTCAGTCAGTGATGAGAATTTCAAACTGTGTGATTTCAGTAGGGAATACAAATCGGAAAAGGAGGGAATAGCGGTGGCAGGAGTGGATGGAATCGTGAGTGTGCGAGCATGTAAAACAAAACCTGCTGTAGTACTTACTGCCAATTTTAATTTGCTGGGCAATAAGTCTGTGTTTGTTACTTGGTAGCATTGTTCTGTCATATTCCACCTATTTGAATGTCATTCATAATAGCATTTGAAAATCTTGCTAAGTGCTGCTGCTGAATGTGAATACCTCATTCTTTTTGTTTTTCTCAATAGGCAGCTGAACCTCCTGAGTACTGCAACGCCTGCAGTTGGTGCTTGGCTTGTTCCCATTGATCAAGTGAAATCGTCATTAAATAAACTAGAAACTGAAGGAACCCTGCGAATCTGTGCTGTTATGGGTTGCGTTATGACAGAAGCTTTAGAGGTAAATGACCTTTATAAAATCAATAGGCATATCGGAACAGAGCGGTGTAATATGTAAAATATATTTGTTTGCGGTTCTTGATATTTTCACTGACAAACTTATAGCACTTCTTATGACCCTTTACTTCAAGAATTGGTTACAAGAACTTACCACCTGTGCTTTTTGTACAGAATCTAAATTTCAGTGGAAAAAAAATTCAGCTGTTACTAGTGAGGAAGTCTTGCGCTTCTTACAGGAGTGCACTGTAGGTAAAATAACTGGAGATTCTGCCTTTTGAAAGGCAAGAGTAAGAAATGTGGCTGTGGCATCTAGTATATTTTATGAAATATGGAAGAGTGTTGAATTATGAAATATTCAGGGTGTCTTTCAGGAGAAAATGAATTTCTGTGCTTCTGCAGTATATGGAATCATTCTGTTTATTGGACCTGCTTGTGAGAGGGAGGACAAGCATAGCGAGGGTGAAACGCTCTATCAAGAAAGGCAAAACAGCCAATTTTTTTGAGGAAGGCTAGGACTGGTAGAGCTTTTATGACAAACTGGGTGTTACTGTGATTTGCTAAGGAGCTTTCTTGTGTGTAGTTTTCTGCTTCTCGATTACTTAGCACCATCTAGTGGGGAGATTTTGAGGTGTCTTGCATTGCAAGGTTGACTAGCTAAGCGTCAGGCTAGTTTTGTGCTGGACTCAAAAATTATCCTTTGCAGCAGTCTCTTATTGCTACCTCTCTTCCTGTTTCTTTTCCTACCTTTTTTCCAGCGTTAAACCAAACTGGAAAAGCACCTGGTTTTTCTTTAACTAGAAATAGAGGTTTTTTGAAACTCTCAGCGAGCTGTGCGTATATGCCTATTAGTCCAGAAGTAACTTTACAAAGTCTGCGGCTTGAATCCAGCCTTCTCTTTTATTACTCCATATAAATAAATAAGCATCAAATATGATTTTTCACATACCACTATTTAAAATAAGGTAGGCATCCAGGTGGCAAATCTTTGTTGCAGCAGTTCAAAATGGGGTTAGAAGTTTGTGATATCGTAGGTGAAATCTTGTAGTTTATTTATGTGTTTTGTTTGCAAGGCTGTTCATATGTCAAAAATTGTTACATTTAATCTAGAATAAAAGTGTGCACTTTCCTCTGAGGAGCAAGTACAACAGGCTTACCAAAGTGGCTCGTTTCTTGCAAGAAAATCCTTCTTGTTTACTGTGTAATATATTGCACCATTACCTTCATCAAGCAAATTACTCCATTATTGAGGATGCCACCATGGTGAGTTACCCTGTAAAAATGGAAATAACTCGGTGTGTTAGTTTCAAATGTACCAATTCTGACATCTTAATTTAGGTAAAAGTTTAAGGAAAGCTAACTAACAAGAAAATACAACCCAAGCTCCTATGTATCCTTAAATTGAGAAGTAGATATGGCTTCTCTCATTTAATTGTCTTTCAGATCTGCTGTTTTTGTTGTGGCCTGTGTATATGAATAGTTTTTATTGAGCTATGGTATTAGTAAATACAAGAGAAATCATAAACCAAAAAGGCATGTCTTTAAAAACGTTAATGGCCTTTTTATCAAATTTCACTTTTCTTAAAGGTAACAGCAAAGTAGTAAAAATTTGCAGCAGTAGTTTTAAAATTTAATAAATCTCAATTATTAAGGTAAGCGCATGCACTCATCAGCTTATTCCAAGTTCTCTCCTCAGAACTAGTTTTTGTGTCTTTTAGAAATACTTGGCGTAATGCAGACAGTTTAAGAAAAGAGCTGGAATTGTAGAAACTTTAAAGCTTAACAATCTTATCTTTTGAACGGTGGCTTTAAAATGTAAATGGCTGGATTGTAGTCGTAAATAATTGTTTGAACAAACATTAGTTACAAGGAGGAGTGTTTGTTCCTGATTTTGTGTCATTTTCATAATCCAGTTTCACAGCTGTCAGATGTAAACAATACATGTTTCAACATACTCAGCTGAGAACCCAGAGGTTAGAAAGACCACAATTTGTGATATTTTTGTGGCAGAAATAGCACTGTTTGTTTCGTGGTCAAATTAAGAAGATTTTTTGGGGTTTTTTTTTCCTTTAGTACAATTTGATGACATCATTGAAACAGTCCCTATTGTTTTGCCTCAAATTTATGTTTTTAAAATACTGCTTACCAGGAATGGAAAATACCTCAGCTTTGTAATTTCAGTTCTGTTTCTACAGTCAATCTAGTGTTGTGAATTTTAGTCCATAGTTCAGAGCCTTATAATTACTTCAGTACTTTCAGTGTCATATTTAATAAACCTGTTTCCTGTTGTGTATTTTTGGCCCCTTGGGCTAGATCCTCAGGACGTGTAAATGAACGTTATTTACTGTGTTCAGCGAAGCTGTAATTTTTATCTTTTGGCACTATGGCTTCTTACATCTGAATGGATGTTGTGTGGTGCCAGCACGTTTCCATCACAAGTCTCCTGAGCACAAAGATTTAAGTCACTTCTGACTTATTTTTTTCCCCAGTGTATTTAAAATGCTGTGATACGTATTTTTAATTTCTGCTTTTCTTTTTTTAAGAGCGATGGCCTTCCTGCCTTGGTAACCTTAAAGAAAGGTCTAGTTGCCTTAGCAAGGCAATGGATGAAGTTCATTGTGGTGACCCCAGCTTTTAAAGGAGTCAGCTTACACAGGCCAGCTCAGCCAGTGAAATTGCAGACAAACGCCTGCCACGAGCATGAGGACGGACTTGGGTTAGACAGCGGAGGGGGGCTGCAGAGTGACACAAGTGCTGATGGAGCGGAGTTTGAATTTGATGCAGGTATTTTTGTGTTCTTCTGTCTCCATAAAAAAATCACAGGGACAAGTAGCTCCTCTCAGCGCATTTGTATCTTCTTTAGCTTTAATGCTTGAGTACATTGTAGTCTTCTTTTTTAGAATCATCTTCATTTTGAAGCAGCTGCTGACAATGAAAATTATAGTATTATAATAATTCTTACTTACTCAGGGAAAAACAAAACCAGGGGACTTCTTTTCTTTCTTCACTTGCTTTGTCTTATTTACTGCACAAAATACATCAACGTAATTATTTGCTAGCTTGCAAGTAGGATTTTGTTGTGCAGCTTCTGACCTTAGTTAAGAATTGTAACATGTGATTCCATGAACACTCCCAGGAGTAGCATCAAACCCACATTCTCACTTGTTCTTTGCGAAGACATATTTTTTCCTCATTTTTACTACTTCATATGTGGTAGATTTCTTTTGCCAGCTTACACATTGCTAATTTAACATAAGATACTGATTTAGCTTTGTATTTGATATTAGAGCTGACTTCAGAACGACAGAAAGGAAGGACAATAATTAATAAATAAATACATGTTGTTGGACCACTCTTTTTTGCTCCCTTGAGTTGACTTAGTTATTTTGTGTTTGTAGCATCTATGTACAGTGTTACTGTTCTTAGAAATGCAATGTTTGTTTTTTTCTCAAGTAAGAATTATGTAACATTGAGGAAAAAATAATTCGAAAAAATCAGGAGCATCTGCTTTTGATTAAAAGCCAGGCAGCAGGTGGCTGCTTAAAGACAGCAAAACCAAATATGTTTGTGTGTGAAACTTGTATGTAATCATACAGTATGATGGAAATTTTTGCCCCCTCCCCTAAAATATCTGCTTTGGTTGAGCAGCACCAGACTATTAGAACCAGTGAGGTGCCCATGTCTGAGGTTTTCTTATTTGTCTTAAAATTCCTTCAATTCCCTAGACAACTGTGTGTAGGTATGTGTCAGAATTTGGAGTTCATGACTGCTTGTAAATAAATGTACCTAGTAATAGATAATCTTGGTTCCTCGTATATATATACAAATGAGACAAAATTGTTTGCTTGGTTCCAGCTACTGTCAGTGAGCATACAATGCTCCTAGAAGGAACAGCTAATCGCCCTCCACCTGCTGGTGGCTCTTCTGGGCCGGTAACTGGTGCTGAGATCATGAGGAAATTATCCAAGACTCACACTCACAGTGATTCGGTGCTGAAAATAAAGGTAAGTTTCCAGCGCCACGCAAGAGGGGACAGTCATTTGTAGCTGGCCTGTTTAGAAGCAGTTCTGTAGGCTGCATATGAATAAATGCTTGTCTAAAAAGTAACTATAACTGTACCTGTAACACATAGAAGGTATGCTCCTTACCTTATAAAAGCAATGCTCGATCAATTAGCCTATATTCTACATCTGTTCTTTATTGTTTTTCTTGTCAATTAACTTCAGAGCCATGCTTAAAAACAATATGTATGTGCATCATTTAAGGATGTGCATTAACTTTTCTGGTTTTTAATCTATTTATGAAGGCAGAAATGATGATTTAACTATCATTATAAAGAATCTAAGATTGACAGTATACAAAACCTGAGATTGACAAAACTTTCCAATAACTTCTAGTAAAATTAATGTGGTGGTTTTCTAATTCCACAAACTGGTCAGAAAATGGCAAGATTTTTTTATCTATACTTTCTGAACCAAAAGAGTCTATAAAAGTTTGTGGGGCTTTTAGGGGTTTGTTTTGGTCTTGTGGGTTGTTTTTTTTTGTTGGATTTTTGGGGGTTATTTTGTTTGTTTTGTGTTTTTTGAAGTCATTTGTTGTCTTCTGTATGTAGGCAGCTTGGTGGCTTGTACTGCTTCCTTTCCAGCTGTGGTTTTTCATGGAATGACTGAGGTTGAAAGGGACCTCTGTAGGTCATCTTGTCCAACCCCCCTGCCCAAGCAGGGCCACCTACAGCCAGTTGCCCAGGGTTGGGTCCAGGTGGCTTTTGAATATTTCCAGGGATGGAGACTCCATAACCTGTGACAATGCTCAGTCATCCTCAACAGTAAAAAAGTATTTCCTGATGTTCAGGAGGAAACTCCTGTGTTTCAGTTTGTGCCTGTTGCCTCTTGTCCTGTCACCGGGCACCACTGAGCAGGGCCTGGCCCCACTGTCTTTGTATCCTCCCTTCAGGTATTTATATACATTAATAAGATTGCCCCTGCGCTTTTGGTTCCCCAGGCTGAACAATCACAGTTCTCTCAGCCTTTCCTCATATGAGAGATGCTCTGGTCCTTTAATTGTCTTAGTGGCCCTTCGTTGGACTTCCTCCAGTATTTCTCTCTTGTACTGGGGAGCCCATAACAGGACACAGTATTCCAGGTGTGGCCTCACCAGTGCTGAGTAGGGGTGTAGGGTCACTTCCCTCAACTTGCTGCCAACTTACTGCCTAATGCAGCCTGGGCTGGACAGCCCAGCAAGGGCACACTCTTGCCTCATGTTCAAACTGGTGTCCACCGGGACCCCCAAGTCCTTTTCTGCAAAGCTGTTTTCCAGCTGGTCAAACCCCAGCATATACTGGCCCATTTGTTCCTTGTAGCAGATAGTCGCCCACTGCTATCACTTACTGCTCCCTCCTGGTGGTCTTGCATGGCTTAGGGTTAAGTGGCCCAGATGCTTGAAAGCATATCTGGCTCCTCTTTCATTTTGAGGGCAGAGAACCTGTTTCATAGTTTTAAGCCTTTAGGCGGACCAGGAGCCTTCCTCTTGGTGCCAGAAGTCCCCAGCTTCCATTCTTCACCTTCCCTAGAGGCTGTACTTGCTGTTACAGTAGGGATGGAAAGGATTTGGTCTTCAGACAAAGACCAAATGCAAATGAGGCTTATATTCAGTAGTATGTACTGTTCCTTCTGCAAACTTGCTTTAGATGAATTCTGGAGTTCTATTTGTTACTTGTTTGGCTTTTTAAACTGTTTTTACACATAAAATAAAATATTTTTTATTTACATACACATAAATAAAAATATTTACTCAATAATTCAATAGCACCTTTGTGCACAATACCTGTTTTATAACCTGCCCCAAACAAAGTGCTACTTGTCCAAAGGTTTCCAGGAATGAGTTTTTTGTAATTATTGTGTGTCGAGCTCCTATTCAGAGCAAATGTTGCTTCCTTTTTGCAGTTTGCATAGTCCTTCATGAATTGCTTCGTTCTCTCCACAAGGGTATACATCCGTATCATTCCTTAAGTTACACTAGTGGAGATACAGCTACAGATTCACCGGTCCACGTTGGCCGTTCTGGAATGGCAGTCAAAGAAAGTCCAAGAAAAGAGAGTCTGCTCAGCTATCTTACTGGGAGTTTTCCTAGCCTGCATAATCTTTTGGAAGGGACTCCTCAAAGAAGTACAACTGCAGTTAAAAGTAGTTCTTTAACAAGAACAGGTATGATGGAACATAAGTAGGCTGGAAGGGGGGGAGGATTGATTTTTATTTTCATGATTTAGAACAGGTACTATATTTTCACTATGAGTTGTCATTTCTGTTTAAGATACCACCTCCCCTTTCCTTCCCCACCAAATAAGAATCATAGTTTTTAATAGCAGTTCCTAGACATTGCTGCACCATACCATTTCCTGGAAGCAAACAGCGAGTACATCAGGTTGGGAAGAGAAATGACAACTAACAAAATAAATATCTTCCTTTTACTTAGCCTTACTACTTTTTAAATGTCATACATGATCACTTCAGTGAGTCTTTTTGAATGAATAAGGAAATTAAGTGATCATTCTGTATTTGTCATTTTTTCTTGCCCTTGTAAGTAGCTCAAAAAGTGGACTAACCTAATGTTCCGGTAACTTAATTTGTGTGTAATAATTTGGAGATTTTTAGTAATGGTCTTTTGAATGAATGTGTTTTGTAGAAACTTGAAATACGTACATGGACTTTTCTATGTTGTACAGTTCATAGTGCATTGTTATAATTTATATAAAGAAAAACAGATATTTTGGTTTCTTAATGACTCCTTTCCTCTAATTAGTGATAGAGATGGACAAATGCAAAGATACTTGTAGTGCAACATCCGTTAGTGTCATAGTATAACTTCTATGGTAGCACCTGTAGTGCTGCTTGACACATAATTTACTGGAATAAACCTTGAGGATTAGGCTTATTTTAATAGTAAATATGTATTGGCAGTAAAATTATGCTGTGTTCCTGGTTTTTGCTGACTTTGATACAACAAATGCTAAAGCTTCTGATTTGTCTGTATAGGAAATACTGTGGCCACAGACATGTTATCTGAACATCCTTTGCTGTCTGAACCATCATCTGTGAGTTTCTATAACTGGATGTCCAATGCTGTGGGCAACAGAGGAAGTGTGGTACAAGAAAGTCCAGCCACCAAATCTGGACACAATAGTCTTCCAACAGGTATTGCTAATTACAGCCGAATTTAAGACATGATTCTGGGTTGGCTGTTCCTGTATTTACCATGTTCTTTCAGCAAAAAAGCGATTGAGCAAGGGATTTAAGTTCAACAGACGTAAATACTACTTGTGGGACTTCTCAGCAAGCCAGAAAATGAACAAATGTGACTTAGGTAAAACTGTTGTTTTCATTTCCCTCACCACTATCTCAAAAAATTTAGCTTTTCCTTACATTTGGAACTGTAAATGTAGCTTCCAAAAACATGTGTAGCTGCCAAAAGCTAAGCCATAAAATCATCCTCAGTTGCAGAGGTCCTTGGATTTTGTTAGTTACTTTTAATCTAATTTGCATATGCTGTTATTGTAATGAAGTAATTTGTAATTTGAATCCTTGCTCTTTCTCAGTTCAATTTTGAGACTAGACATAAACATCTATTTTGAGAGTAGAATTCTTCTTCAGGAATGGGAAGTGGTCAACTGGTGTATGGGAACGGGGAAAAGAAAAGATCCATTACTGAACGACTTAGGTGTATTAAAGAAACACATATGTAACAACTTATTGCAGCTTATTTATTCTTGCAAGCCTGCTATCATTCATAATCCTCAAATGTGTGTATCTTCATTTTCATTTTCACCAACACTAAATTTGAATGCTTCTTCTATTAACAGTCTTTCAACTGTAATGTATTAATGTTGGGCAACAATAACTTGTTTCAATTTGGTTTTAATACTGAACAAATAGTCTGATCCCAGAAAACATCTTTGTGCTGTACATACTGCTTAACTGGTGTGGCTCCTCTGTAAACTTGAATGTGTTTCTCTGCAAAAAGAATCACAGGGTACAGGTATAGCTTTCAATTTATTTTTTTCATAAAAGCTATGTTTTTCCCTGCTGAAACTGTAACAGTTTTGTTCACAAGCTCACGTTCGCAAAATACAGGACTTAGATGTTTAGGCAGGAGTTAAGTACCCTGTAGAATGCATACAGTCAAAAGGCATTGGGAAGGAGGGCAAAAAGGAGGAGATGTTTCTGCTTTCCAAATAGTGTTGGACTATCTCTATTACCTGTCTCAGCAATATCAGGCTGTTTGTTAATCCTGAATGACACTTTTGTGAGGTTACAGACCTGACAAGGGCTCTGACTTTCTACGTATATGGCATGTGTTTCTATATAATTAATCTTGCCGAATTCACAGAGCTGGTGGTGGTAATTTGCTGTCGTGTTAGTGTTCCATGGGTATTTATTTTCTAGGTGCGGCACCCAATCTTCCTACTATACCCTCTGCTTCAGACTTCAACACAGTTTTGTCTAGTGACCAGAACACCCTGGATGGCACACACTCGCAGCGCAGCACCAGTCAGGACGATATTGCAGGTGTAGAAGAGGGTAACCAGGGGTTTCCTGCTGTCCAGCTAGCAGATGCACAGGTAGGTGTGGCTTGCTGATGTATTTTGGAGTTCTGTAGGGAAAAAGTAGTTATTACTTAAAAAACAAAACAAAACAAAATCTTACAATGATGAAAATGTTACCCTGTTTTTGTACATCTTTCTTATGCGTTCCTATGCAAAGACAAAGGGCTCAAGAACCCTCTGAGGTGTCCCATAACAAGCTTTATGAATGGTGATTAATAGAGCAGTGTTATACAACTTCAGAGAACACATTGGAGCATTTATGAGACTAGCCCAGTTCGCCAGAATATGTTTTACTGGAGGGAACACGAAGAAACCTTGCTCCCATAGCTAAGCATTTAATGCTAGCTTTCTGCGTAGTCAGTCTTTTTACGCAAAAAGTCCATAAGCCTTCTCCTTTTTATCTCCCTTCTTTTCTGTTTTACAGTCAATAAAACTTTAAAATGTTCTATATTATGTAGCTGACATTGTAAATATTGTAGCTCAACCAATGATGGAGCAAGGATATAGGAATAATCTAGACAAGAAATAGTAAATCGGTGGGTTTTGTTTTGCAGGTTGTTTTCAAACCTCTTCTAAGTTACACAGGAATTCAGTCTCAGGATGCAATGCCACTCTGCTACAGAATGTACTTTGGAGAGTACCTTTCATTCTCAGGCACTTTGGACTGCCTAAGAGCAGATATTGTTGATTCAGATACAGCAAAGGAAAGAAAAAGCAAACGAGCTCGAAGGTATGTTGTGAGGTATTTAAAAAAAACAATATTGGCTTTTCCTGTGAAAACATAGAATTCCAAAGCACTTCCGTAGAATAAGGATCAGTCCTTTATTCTTTTAATCTTATCTGTTTTCTCTTCCTGTTAGAATATAATTTTTTTTTTTCCTCTTCCTATGGAAGGGTTTGGAAACTTTTAAGTATTAAAACCTCAGCTACTTTTGAAAATTGGAGATGGGGGAAAGGAGAGCTGGTGGGTATAATAGTGGGGGAAATTTGAGAGGCTCTTAAATGCTATTTTGTAATTAATCCTGTAAATGAGGTTGTTACTTTCAGTGTAAATGCTGAATCTTTCCCCTGCCGATTTTGGGCAAAGCTTTAGGTTATGATGGACAGATTGCATGCCAAACTAAGTTTACATTGAACTGAATGATTACTACATTAGTAGCACATAGAATGAAAGTATAAGAGTTAATTTTTGATATTTAGAACTATGATAAGAAGACAATATCCTGAAGGAAATAAAAGGTTGGATTCAGTAAATGAGATATACCACTGTGTAAAAAGTATTTGACTCCCATAAAAAGAAATAAAGTAGTAACTTGTACCTTCTCTTTCCTTAGGCAAGGAGCTGTGAATCTTCCTCCTCTTGAGTTCAAACCAGCTTTGATGTTGGAAACTTTCAGTATTAGTGCTGTTGTAATGGAGAAATCCATGTGCACACCTCATAACTCCACCAATGCCCTTTCTTTTCATGACTTGAATAAACGCTATTATAATACTTTTCACTGTAATTTTACAATTTCTTGCCAGTCCATAAGCCAGCACGTAGATATGGCCCTGGTTCGTCTCATTCATCAGTTCAGTACAATGATTGATGATATCAAAGCCACGCAGACGGACATCAAACTTAGCAGATACACAGCTGGATCAGCCTCTCCGACACCTACTTTTAAAACCCGCAAACACAGAGACTTCCGCTCTTCTGATTTCAGCCGAAGCTCTCGAGGAAGTCTTAACGGAGGTAACAGAGTGAATAACACCAAGAACAAACGAACAAACAATGAGAACAATAAAAAAGAGTCTCGAAACAAGAATTCCTTGGGGAGGTCAGAAAGAAGAACTTCTAAAGTGTCCAGGAAAGGTTCAAAAGATGTCGTTGACCACATGACTATTCATATGGACGACTCTGACTCTATTACCGTGTCAGAACAGAGTGAACCTTCTGCTGAGTGCTGGCAAAATATGTACAAACTATTGAACTTCTATTCACTCATTTCTGATCCGACTGGGATTTTAGAAAAGTCTTCTGAAACTTTTGGGCCAACAGGTAAGCTAGTTCATGAATCCAGATAACTGAGAGTGTGTGCTTTTGCTCAAGTGTATTTTTCTGAAGCTTGATTATAAGGTGGTTTTTGAAAGTTCCCCCCCCCCCATTTAACTTCGATCAGAAGGGCAAGTGGTGAGGATTGGGGGGACCTTGTAATTAGTTGACCAAGATGGTGTACAAAAGAAAAAATTATTTTTGTGGCTTTATAGTATGCTCTGATTCTTTCAATCCTAGACTTAGTCAAATACGTGTTAAATGATTAGCTTTAAATTCAGTCCCTTGATATTCTTGTGCAGCTCTGTTAATCTGGATTTGCACCGGGTGTGGGACTGTGTTAAAAAGTTAACTTTTTCTGGTTAGTTGTGTACAGAGTGGATTGAGTTTGTTTTTCCGTTGGTGCTATTTTGTTTTCAAGTGGCTAATGGCAATGTTGTATATTATTGTTCTGTGAAAATATGTAAGAGCATACCTAAGCAATCCCGAGGGATATAATTTCTGCCCTGGGAATGACTGAGTAAAAAATGACCTGTGAACCGATCTTCGAGAGAAGAAAAGGTGAAATACTGATTTTGGTGAAGTCCATCAAAGATTACAGGTGTTCGGGCCATAATTTCACCCAAAGCTTTGAGATCCGGGGTGATCATTGCTCTCTGTTTCCAACGTATTTTGGCACAGCAGAGTAAATCTGAGAGCTGACTTAGCATAGTTCTTTTTGTTGGTGAACTTAAATATGTAAATATGCAGGGGATCCTAGCTAGGCATATTTTTTTTGGACTTATTTTAACTAAAGAATGAGAAACCAAGAAAGTGTCAAATGAGAGCTTCTGTTAAACAGAGGGGTGTATCTTTCATGCACAGGGTATCTATCCATAGCTATGATATCAGCACAAAATGCATATTTTCTTAGTTTTTTTTTATGGTCTGTGTGCTGAAAAGGAAAACTTCTTCATCCAAAACTAAATTACTAAAGAACCTTTCGCTGTGAAATGATCAAAAAAGAAACAGGACAACTGGAAACTGTCAGAGCATTTGTATTGTATAACAATAAAGTCACATAAATATGAATATTTATATAACATACATAATAATATGTCTATGAGTAATAATGAAATCACATCACTCATTATTGTCCCCGTTTTGTCTTGGATTTGGTTCAGTTGCAATGTTGTTAGAGTGGAAGCACAGATAATTTGCTAAAGAGTTTGCTTGATGTGCAAGATACATGATCCTTGGTTTCAAATACAAATATAAATCGGGTATGCCAAGGATTTCTTGTAAAGTATCCTTAAATAACTCCTTTGTATTCCTGTAGGTGTTCGAAGCCCAACCGAACCTGCTTGTAGAGTGGTGTTTGAGAATGAACAGGATAATGGCAGAGACACGCAGAGGAAGCGCAGCCTGGTGACTTCGGAGCCACAGCACGTGACTCTCATCGTCTTCGGAATAGGCATGGTGAACCGAACCCACCTGGAGGCAGACATTGGCGGTCTAACGATGGAATCTGAACTGAAGAGAATCCACGGCAGTTTCACCCTGAAAGAAAAAATGAAAGGTGGGGTAAGCTGAAATGTACTCTGAAATTGAATTCAACGGCAGCTTTACATGTTTATGTGTGTGCACATATACCAGTGTGTACGTATGTGGATGTCTAATACATTTCCTTTGTAAATAGATGTACATTATGTCTGTGTGTGGATAGTACAACGTTCAAGAAATTCTTTTAAAAACTATTACTAGGATGCTGAAAGATTTTAATAGGATGCAAGATTTTTAGAAAACGCCGTGAAGGAAATTCTTTTTTAAGATAGTCACTCCTTTCATTTTCTAAAGCTTTCCTCTTGTCACAATTTAAATTTGATATTACTTAATGTTACTACTAAAACTGTAATTTTTCGGTTATTTTCCTGCTGCTATATTTCTGAAAGCAATAGACATACCTGGAAGTATTTTACTGAATGAAATGCTGTTAAGTATCTTTTTTTCTTAAAGATGTACTACATCAAAAGATGACTGAGACATGTGCTACTGCTCACATAGGAGGTGTCAATATTGTCCTGCTGGAGGGAATTACCCCAAATATCCAGTAAGTATGAAGCCTGACAATTTAAAATTGTTCAACTGCTTAGAAGTGGTATCAGTTTTGTGACACTAAAGGTGTGTAGCTTAATATGGAGAAAGCATTGTATTTACGTAGAATCCATGAAGTCATAGAGTTTGGTGGCAGCCATGCGGCTGTTGGAGCGTTGGGCTTGAGTTTGACTTGTAAAGCTAATTGCATGTGCCCGTTGACAGGAGGCTTTTCTATGAAAGGCATATCTGAGTAAGATGAGAAGGAATATGGTGAAGATACTAGTGGGTTTCAGTGTAGGGCACTCAGTCACACAAGTCTTAGCCATAGTAACATGAATATGAATACTCTTGTTCCTTTCTCTTCCTAGTAAAAGATACTAGTAAGTTCGGAACTGATTGTAGGATCACAGTGTGTAAATGGGTTAAGTGACTTGACTAAAAAAATCATAGGTGACAGGTCCTCTTGTAAAAAGAAAGAAATTAAATTTCATGTAATCATGGCTTTCTGCACTAATTTTATTCCATGTGGTGTACACATAGAAACTTTATCACATCATGTGTGTTGTTTCTCTTATGCTTCTAATTGCTTTTTGTAGCTTATAGGTTCCACTAAACCATAGCAGATTTTTAGGGAGTATTTAACCTGTTGATGCTGATTATTCCCATTTAAGATCTATATGGTTTCTTTAATAGGTATCTTTTTGAACTCCTGTGATGCATGATTCTTTCTGTTATTTTTACAGTTTTAACATCCAGTCTCCTCCCTTTATATACTGACAAAACTTTGCAGGGGTAGGGGGGAGAATCACTTTTCATGCATGAACCTCTTGCTCAGCATCCACATTGGTTTGGGTTTTTGTTGGTTTTTTTTGGCCAGGTTCACAAACTCAGAAAGGGCATGCATTATTTTTCTTTGTTTCCAGCTGAACTTCTTTCTGTTTGAGTTGCAGAACAGCAGTTGAACTACAGCTATTTGTAACGTAGATCACCCTCACGCAGTTTGAGCTTTAGCTGTGTAAGCCTCAGTATGTGATCTGGTTTTAGAATATTAATGTTGTAGAAAAGGGGCTAAACAATGTGACTTGAGTCTCTCTTTTTAATTCCTGTTTAGTTTGGACGATGCAATATAGACCTTAAAACATAGGGAATTTTATTAATGTCCCCAGCTAAATTGCTTCCAATAAGCGTGTTTCAGAGGGATAAATAAAAGGTCTAATCTGACAGCCATGTAGGGTTTCTGAGGTTCTTCATGTCTGTTTTATGTCATAATCTTACTGAGCTTCCATATAGGGAGGGTACAAAAGGAAAGGGGGGGAAATAGTGATAAATCTTTAACAACCACAATAGCAAGCAACAAACCCTAACAAAACCAAAACCTTCAACTCGGTAAATTTGAAAGTAAGTGTCGTATTGTGGGTTACAAGTAATTAACTGACTAATTTTGCATGAATGTTTATTCTTTATTTGCTTTGTTTTTGTTTTTCTTGCTTTCTCTTCAATCTTCATCTGTAGACTGGAGGATTTTCCTACATCTCCTACAAGCACAGCCAAACAAGAGTTTCTGTATGTCATATTATTATGTTCAATAGTCTTGCAATTAACTCTGTGTTGTGTAGCTAATAGCTGCATTCCTACTGTGTGTGACTGTGTAGGCAGATGTTGCTTGAATACATTTTAGTTTAACATCTAATATTACCTAGATAAGCTTTTAATGTCGGCTGCTAAATATCTGTCAAAAAAAGCCCTTGTAAATGTTAACAATCTAGCTTTAGGGGCAGATATTACACTATACAGTCACTACTGTAATGCTAGAATGATTTCACTGGCTGTTAAGTTCTTTAGATCTGCTTTTGTGTTTATTTCAACGAGGTGAAATCGTGCTGATAAATGTCAAGGATCAGACAGCTTAGATTTGCTTTGAACTTGGTAAGGAACTGCTGTGCTTGGAGTGATAGTACCTGTTGTGATTTCAGCATGAATAGGACTATTCTTTTTGTCTTTTTACCTCTCTGCTGGGTTTAATTACTAGGCATGCTGACCAGGTTATGCTAACACAAAATGTTTTCCTTAAAACTATGCCTATGCATCCAGTGCTAATGAAGGTGACACTCTTCATGTCCCCCAGGTCCGTATGTGTGAACGTAGGTCTTCTCTCTCACAAAAGGTGCAATGTTTTCTGTCTAGTTGCTTTCTTACTTCCTGATGCTAAAGTCCAGAGGGTCTCACTGGGGTAGTGGTCAAGGTGGGAAATGGTACACTGGCAACCTAGAAGCCCTGTTACACAATGACCCTGCAGCACTCTGAGAAGAAAACTTATGTAGCCAGTGAGGGTCTTTTGTGGTTTTTTTTTTTTCCCTCCGTTTTCTTTTTTTAAATCCCAAAGCAATATTCTGAGCATAGATTTCTTTTGCTGCTTTAGACCACCAGTGCCTATCTTTCAGAAGGATTTAGTACAACTGCTGTTTGTTATGGCATTTGTGTATATTCAGTGTTGTGATAATACAGGATTAACTTTAAAAAGTCCTTATGCCTCTGGAAGGAGAGGTGATGGACTGTAAAGCTGCAAGTGATGTGAAGAAAATAGATAAGCAGTTACTCAGTTTTTTATTCCTTTTTGTCTGGTAGCAATGTTAAACCAGCAAAAGAAAGTACTTTTTTTGCATAGCGTGTCATTGAACAGTTGAATTAATTGCTGTATGTTGTGGTCAATAAAAGCACAAATGATGAAAAGGACTGGACAAATCCATGAAGGATAGGTCTGGTGGTGAGTCATGAACCAATACAGCCTCTGGCTCAAAACGGAAACCCCTGATGGCTGGAATTACGGGAAGGATCGCTTTATTTACACCCCAAGTATCTGCTACTGCCTGAATTTTCATCTGACTCAGTGTGGTAGTTCCTGTGTGTTACACACCTCTTACTGACATTTTTTCCCACCCCTTTTTCTAATGTTCCTAAAAATCTTTTAGGTTGAGTGATGGCCTTGTAGCCAGTTCTATAGTGAGACTAATACTTTTTTCACAAGTTTGCGTGGAGGGTCATTATTTATGAAATTGAAATGAGAATGTAGAATTACTTCTGAATCCATTACTTAAATATTGATTAGTGATTTTAATAATACTCAAACAGATCTGTTATAGGCATATCAACATAGGTAAGCAAACTGCAGATATATAATATGTGGAAGCAGGCTTTTTGTAGACCAGACAAGTGACAGTGAAATTCATTCGCTGCATGAAATAGGGAAATACCTTAGCAGAGAAGCACAGTTAACCTTGCTGAAATCTGATGCTCCTGTGACAGCTATATTGGTGTAATTTTTTTTTTAAATTAAGGAAGTGCCTGAAATGGTATGAATTCCCATGTTTGCAATTGATTGTAAATGCAGTACAGACTTCAACTCCAACTACTTTTACTTTTAACTTCTACACAAAGATAGATTACGACTAGACTGTCTGTCTGGTACGGGTCAGGAAGAGATCTTGCAGCTTCCCTTAAGTTGAAAGTTGTTCTTGTGATGCTTCAATAGCTAATATAGTAGTATTTCGTGTTATAGATGGGGGAAAAATGTATTCTTGATTGGCTTCACAATAATTCAGTCAGAGTGGTAGCAGAAAGAGAGTAGGAAGTAAGCAAACATCAACAGAGAAATAATTGTGATTTTTTTCTTATAGAGGTGGATTAAAATGTCTGCCCTTTTCTTAAGCAGTGTTTATTTGTATAATGTTTTTCTGAAAATACCTGTGAATTAAGATTTGTTTCCTCCTTCATATTTGTGTAAATTATTCAAATATTTTGAAATCATTTCTACTTGACGGTCTACCCTAAAGTATTAATCCATAACCACCGTAGGTCACTTGTAGCTCTTGCATAGCTGTGAAAATCTGAAAATGTTTCTAGAGCTTCAGTAAACTAATCTGCTGTTGATAGGCCTGTGTTTGCTTTACAGTGCTGTGTACTTCTTCATTATAAGCAGAAGGATGATGTCCTTTTTTATTTCCACACCTGGGATGCTTTGGGCTAGCTGATATTTTAAGATCAGAATAAGGAGCCCTGTGTTAGGGCTTCACAGAAGAAACATTGCTTAGGGAGTAGAATGCATAGAATATTGTAGCTTTCACCATGAAATCAATCTGTCTACAGAACAATTTAAATCCTGATACAAAAAGTATTTTAGCTATGCTCCTTAAAATTTAGTATTTGAGAAACTTTGATTGAAGTTTTCCAGACACTTTCGCTAATGTACTGCACCTTCACAGCTGTATGTCTTTGAGGCTGTAATATTCTGTGATGGCTACATAATATATTGCCATTGGGTAACCCTCCAGTAACTGACCTTAGATGAGAAACATTATTGCGTTACCCCATGTATCTGTTTTAATAGGAGTTTAGTAAATTCTGATATGCCAAAATTTCATTTGGACATCAAAAACTGTCAGCTTTGTGCAGTTGTAGTTTTATCTTGGGTAACCATTGTGAACCATATCCTCCTTAGTATTATAATAAAGTTTAGACTTCATATTTTGGAATAGTATGTGTCAATTAAATGTCAGCTATTAGTTCACAAACCCATTTATCACTTGCAATGTATTTATTAGTATTTATTAGCTATTAAGTTAGCTTTTGGATGCTAAAATCAGATTTTACTAAGTGTTCTTACGAAAAGGATGATTCAAGATTATTCCTGAAAAGGGATTGAAATGGAAGGCTCTTATTTGTTTCTGTGTGTGAAAATCTGTCTGTGTATGTGTAGCCTACTGTGTATAAACTCAAATGGTCTTACATGATGCAAGAATAACAGTTCAACAGGTATTATTGCAATGCATGACTTGTAGTTCTCTTAAATGTAGTGTAGTTGTTTGTGGCATGTAGTGCATCTGTGTGTGTAAAGTGAAAGACAAAGGAATGTGGATGTAGTTTATAAACAAAACCACTTATGTGAATGGTTTCAAATTCAGCTAACACTTAAAAACCCATTTTAACATAAAACTGTGACTGTTTTGAAAGATGTGCAAATAAATCCTATTTCCTTTTCTGTTAGAACTGTTGTGAAGTGCAGTATTGCCAAATCCCAGGCCCTGTACAGCGCCCAGAGAGGACTGAAAACAAACAACGCTGCTGTGGTCAAAGTTGGAGCCATCAGCATCAACATTCCTCAGCATCCTGCCACGCTGCACAGCATGATGGTGCGCAGTTCTCACCAGCTCTCCAAGCAGATTTCGGATCTCATCAGGCAACCATCAACTGCGTAAGTGCTGCTTGCATGGTGCTTCTGAGCGCCGCTGGTTGCGATCCGTTTATGGGCTTGGGCTACTTTGAACATACGTGGTAGAGTCAGGCTAGTCGTGGATCGTGTTAAAATAACAAAAATATTTTCTGATCTTTGCCTTGGTTAAATAGGCCCCAGCCTACCAAAGAAGATGTTGCAACTCCTTTGCCCTCTGAAAAGACTCCAACAAGTATTAATCAAACACCTGTTGAAACAAATGAATTTCCACAGCTGCCAGAAGGCTTAGAAAAGAAGCCTATAGTTCTTAAATTCAGTGCCATGATAGACGGTATAGCTATTGGAGCCGCGCTCTTGCCCTCTCTAAAGGCAGAATATAAGATGGGAAGAATGAGGAGTCATGGAATGACAGGTAATGGTTCCCTGAAATGTTAAAAACACTATGGCTTTTACTTTGGCCTTGCTAGAAGCATCCAAGAGGACTCGATGTTTCTGTTGAGTGATAGCTAGAAGTTTGAATCTGTTGCTATTGGCTTATTTTTTTTAACGTGGACTTCAATCAGATGAGGCCATGCAGAGCATTTACACTGTTGTTATCCACATTTGCTAGAAGCAGAATACAAGAGCAGGTGAAGACATGTATGGATTCATATGTAGCTTCCCTCTGCTCAAATCAGTTTATGATCCTTGATTAACTGAATTCTGATTCATAAGGCTGCTTGAGAATACTCTTATAGAGTCTCGGTACAGATGAGGTTGGTTGGATGACTCTCTTCTCCATCTAATTACAGTGAAGTCTTCATTTTCTTTAAAAATTAAGAAAACACAGAATCATGTGGGTGGATATGTATAGCTCTAGAGGTCTCTGCACTTCAATAACATTTTAAAGGTTTTTTTCATTCCAGAAGCATTACTGAATTTAAGGATAAATAAAAGATTCTTTTGCCAGTTCATACCTTTTCTTTCCCTGTCTTCCTCTTACAGGTGCACAAACTAGATTTAATTTTGAGCTTCCAAGTCACAGATTGCGCTTCACTTCAAAAGTCTCTGCCACCGATATGTCAACCATTCCCCCGTCGGCAAGTCTCAACCTTCCTCCTGTCACTATGTCAGGCAAATATATCATGGAAGAACATGATACTTACTCAGACCAAATTTGGAGCATAGATGAACTACCTGCTAAGCAAGGCTATTATCTACAGGGGAACTACTTACGTTGTGTGGCTGAAGTAGGTGTTGAAGTCATCTTTGATAACTTGTTGTTATTTCTATTCTGTTACATTTCTGTATGTGCATCTTCATATTGTTTTAATAATCTGCCTACTCCAGAACTCTCAGGTTTACAGGTTGATCCAAATATAGCATTTGTAAAGCATGACACTGACATAGAACTTTCTCAGCCCTTAGTTTGTTGAGCAGCCAACGTGCTAAGCAGTCAAGACCACTATATTGGAGGATTTTGAATATCACAGAATCATTAAGGTTGGAAAAGACCTTTGAGATTATCAAGTCCAACCATCAACCCAGCACCACCATGCCCACTAAACCATGTCCTCAAGTGCCGCATCCACACATTTTTTGAACACTTCCAGTGACGGTGACTCCACCACTTCCGTGGGCAGCCTATTCCAATGTTTGACCACTCTCTCAGTAAAGAAATTTTTCCTAATATGTTTTTTTGTACAAATAAATAAGGAAGATGTGTTTAGAAACTTTTTTGAAGGGCAGTATTTCTCGTTAGTGAAGTAGACAAAAATATATTATGCTGATGATTCAAATAAAGTGTAATTTTAAACTGAAAGCTTATGCTAACACATCAGATAATGTATATTTTGCAGAAAGAAATACTGAAAATTTTTAAAACAATTTTATTTTTTTATAACTGTTCTATTTTTTCATTAGACAGCCCCATAGACAGGAGAAGCTGTATATAACCTTAATAAATTATATAAATTTTTCTGTTTAACACAGAGTGTTCTACTCGCAAGTTCTAGTCGTGTACCAATTTCCACAGTTACTTTTCACAGAGAGAAAAGTGATGCTGCTTAAAAGAAACCTGGGAGAAGTGGAGATTTTGTACGAACTGTATTTCTTTAGTTAGAAAAATAGTCTAGCATGTTTGTAATTGAGACTTCTAATGTCTGCATCTTTATGGGAGAAGTTTAATTAGATGCTGCTCTTTGCTCAACCCATTTGAGTTACTTCCTGGCTGAAGAAAGACCTTAGGGTCTTTGAATTTTTTCAGCAAATAAAACAAAGGGAGGGGCTCCTTAGCAAAGGCAAAAGCCAAGTCCAAGTAGTTTTAGAAAATACCTGTATTTTAATTTTATTTTAAAAAATCTTAATGGCAAATTTAAGCAATCTTAGGCAGACTTCAGTTCCTTAGGAATATTCTTTAATATTAGATTGGACACATAATAAGTTTACCATTGAAGATACCAGTAAACTTGTTCATCTACAGTAACTAGAATAATGCACTTTTAAAGGTTGACAGCTCATTTCCTTTTTGTTCTGATAATGATTTACTATCTGTAGTTAAGTAGCGTTTTGCATACTTCCATGAACCTTAATCAAGTCCTGCATTTTATTGTCTAAGCTACACTTAAGCAGGAGAACAAACTTTTTCTTATAATAATGGATGTCTTTCAGTTTTCTGATAGGCATTCACAGCAGAAAAATTGCCAGACAAAACTATTTTTATGCCAATAACGATATAATTGGACTGATAGGCCTGAAAACTAAACATGCATTGTTCTGAAAGCGTAGGCATGGTAACTGTTTTACAATATTGTTCTAAAATTTTATATTTCTGCAGGTTGGTTCCTTCGAACATAATCTCACAACTGATCTTTTAAATCATTTAGTATTTGTGCAAAAAGTGTTCATGAAGGAAGTAAATGAAGTCATACAGAAGGTTTCAGGTAAGCAGAACACTTGAAACCAAGTTCAGGAAAGATCCTTAAACCTTGTTGAAGGGCAACATTATATAGCTCTCTGGATCAGCTATTTATTTCATAGACACCATCGTTTCACATCCAGCACTCTAAGCAGCAGCAAGAAGCAAGCAGCAGAGCAGGAGTTTGAAGTAATAACAGAGGCTCTAGAAATTTTTGTAGCTCTATCAGAAACAAGACATTTTATTGGGAAGCAGGATAGTTTGTCATTCTGGACACTAGCCTCTGTATCTATCTATGACGTGACCTTGGCTGGGCTACTTTCTGTATTCACTTTGTTCTCCTCTAAAACGCAGATCGTGGTAGTGCATTTTGTAAAATAACATCAGTATATTATTTTACAGGAAAACAGTTCTGTCCAGGGAAAATAGTGTCAATATCGGTATTACTTAGTGTCTCCTGATTCCTAGCTCTTCTATTCTTTGCAGATAACGTGTGTCAGAACTGTATGAAAAAGGCATTTGGCTATTCATTAGATTTGTTTTGTGTATTATGCTGTATACTGCAGAAATGACTGTGGTGTTTCTGTCATTTAAGCTGGCTTCTGTTCTCAAAAAAATTTCAGAAGAAAAATAGCGTTGTCATTAAAAACCCAGTTAGAGAACAGTTGCAAAATCACTTGGTGCTGTCTCTTTTGCAGTATGCAATGGAAATAACATACTGAATTGTGTGTTCATCTGATTGAGTAGACAGACAAAGTTACAAAATGTTTATTTTCTTACATAAAAAAACTCTCTCTGACTGAATCACAGTTTGCACAGCGTTTAAATATAGATCCACTCGCTTTCTAGTTCTTACTGTTAGAGACTTGGTCTGTGTTCAAGAACTGAAAGCAAACCAAAAAACTCATAACTTGTGCCATGCAGTGGTATTTCATTTCAGCAAACCGGTTCTATCAGCCACAGAGTGGAAAAAAGGGTACAAAATTATAGTATTTTCTGACGTGTGACTACTCCAAGAGAAATGTAAGGGCTGGAAGCTTTGTTTGACAGATTAGTTACTGTTTGGTCGTCTTAAATACAAATACAGGTATATAATTGACTGTGAATATTACATGACAGATGAGGAGATGAACAGAAAAGCAAGTAAGTAAAGAACTGTAGAAGTGTTTTGTTCTTAAGGTCAAAAATAAGAATTGGTAGATGGGGATAAACAGGAAATTAATTAGAAAAAGGAAAAGCAATAATTAATAAGTATTATTATATCTGTCTGCTAAGAAATAATAATAAAAAGGTCAAAAAGAAAGTAAAATGACCAGGGGAAATAAAGGGAATATTCATTTTATTAGTTAAGTTTTTAGAGGAAGAAGGATGTATGTTTGAGAGAGAACGTTACAGGATGACAAATGTGAATAAATCTTCAAACGCAGGTGAAATTTAATGTAGTTTGATTTTAGCATTTTTTGAGTTATTTGAAAAGGCTATTGTAGAAATATAGCTAATTTTTAGTGGATCCATTAATAGTTGGAAACATCACGAAGAAAGAGAAACTAAAAGTGGTAACTAAGTGAAAGGAGTGTCTGTGTGTGCATCTACACACTCCTTTCGTATACCTCTGTGTGTATGTACGTATAACGTACATAAAAGAACTGTGCAGGTCCAGGTGACATGCCCTCAAGGGAGTTAGAAGATAGAGTGGAATGAAACTGGAAAATGTCAGAATCCCTGAAGGGTGTAGGAAGAAGCAGATTTTCAACACCCTGATGTTTGTTGCAGGCAAAAATATATTAGCATTGGGTAGTAAGAGAACCAGGGGAGGAATAGGGGAAGAATTCTTCTTCGGGGAAGAATAAACCTGCAACAGCTGTCATAATTCTATTAGAACAATTTTTATAGAGGAGCATAAAGTGGTGAAACAGGAAAGCTATATTAGATTTCTTTTACAACATTTCTAAGTCTCTACAGTTCAGTCTCTCCTCTGTTTTTATGTGAGGAATTTATTGCTATTGCTAGTTCTTTACTTTTCCAGACTGTAAATTTGTATTGCTCGTAGGAGCTTGATAGTTTCTTAAAATGTGACTGCTACCTTCCGTATTGTGGTGATTCAGCAGGAGCGTGGCCAGGTGCCAGCAATCCATGGGTCAGGGTGCTGAATGCAGAACAACGTGGGGGAGAATAGCTTTTCTCCTTCTGACTTGCAGCAAAATAATTTACGTGGCTTGAAAATTCCAATTAGTGTAATATACTAAAGTGGTTTTTCTAATTACGGTTTCTGTTGCACTAAAATATTGATTGCATATTATCCTTATATAAAAACTGCATATGTACCAATTACTTAAGGTGCAGTTGCACAGATTAAAAGCTAGTTAATGCACAGAGCAATCCATAATAATTCCATCTGCAAGTTGAGGGCAGTGTTGATGTAAAGATAGCTGGTGTCCGCTTTCAGAATCTTACCACTTTTTGCACTGGGTTATGTAAAGATTCAAATCCACCTTCTAATTTACTTTCATTCAAGAAAATTATGCTCCCTTAAGTGACAGGGTAGATGGAAAAATTGTATTTAAAAGTAATATTGCTTTTTTCTTTTTTTTTTTTTTTAACTGGAAGATGTTTTACAAACTTCATGAAGAAATGTTATTGCAAAAAAAACATCTTAATATGCATGTGGAGTATATATGAAAGACGAGTTAGTTCTCTTGCTCAGAACCCTTAGGTTACCATTGTAGCTTTACATGATCCTAGTTAAAAATATTTGGGGGGGGGGGGAAATAAACAACAAAAAGAGGAGGAGGCTTATTAGGACTATTTGGGGAAGAAAAGCATCCAGCTACAAAATGGAGTGATAAAAGTTTACTGTTACTGTTTTTTGGTTTTTTTAATCCCTGATTTAACTGCCTATTCTTACCACCAAGTAACTGTAATTAGAAATGTCATATATGGAGATAATTAATGGCTTCGCCTTTTCCAGCAGCAAGCCCTTCCTATAAACTAAGACTGAATATAGATCAAATCTCAAGGAGAATTTTAGACAGGATTGCTCCTTCAGGTTAGGGCCTATGGGGATAAATAACTTGGGGTGAAACGTGCCAGGATGAGGAAGAAAACACAAAAATAAAGTAACTGCAGAATACTCTCTTCTCCTGTCATTGAAAAATACTGATATAATTTCAATTCCTCTTTTCATGCAATTTGCACAGTATTCAGTCAAGTGATTAATTTTTATTGTCAGATATTTAGGAGGTACATTGGTGTGGGAGATAAAGAGTATCTTTTTGAAAACTAGGTGTTACTCCTCGTAGGATTTGAGCCTTCCTGGGGGAAGCTTCCCAGGAGGGACAAACATGACTCTGCCTGGAGTTTTAGTAGAGAGCTATTAACTATATGTAACAAGCTGAATCTGCACCTATATTTGTTTTTATAAATCCCTGTTTAAAATGAGGCTTAATTCACTGTCACCTGTTTTTAGATCTGTTTGTTTTAAAATGTTTTCTTTGTTAAAACTCTGACTGTGTATATTTAATGTATACAGGAGGGGAGCAGCCGATACCCCTTTGGAATGAACATGATGGCACAACTGATGGAGAAAAACCAAAAATTCTTCTTTACTCATTGAGCCTACAGTTTAAGGTAATCTTATGATGACAAAAGAGTGGTGCTGGATGCTATTAATGGCTTTTGGGTTTTTACCTCAAAGCTTATTGAATCAGGAATGTTCTGCATGAAGAAAAAGACCTTGAATTTGGTTCCTGCAATCTTTCAAAATACCTTAGTGGCATTGCATTGTGAAGAACTATTATGTTTTCTTCTTTTGCTGCACAGTGAAAAGGGTTTTTTGGGTTGGTTTTTTTTTTTTTCCCCTCCTTCTTTTTCTGTCTCTGAACCAGATTCTAATAGCTTTGTACCTTCCTTATTCATTAGGGAATTCAAGTGACAGCTACAACTCCCTCAATGCGAGCTGTGAGATTTGAAACTGGATTGATAGAACTTGAACTCTCAAACAGACTGCAAACCAAAGCAATGCCTGGAAGTAGCAGCTACCTCAAACTGTTTGGGAAATGCCAGGTGGATTTAAATCTGGCACTAGGACAGATTGTTAAGCATCAGGTTAGTGCTCAGCATCCTTGCATGTGGTGTTCTTAATAGTGTGTGGTTAAAAAAATACATTTTTTTCATGCTATTAATATGTTAGAACTTATTAGCCCTTTGCAACAGTAATGGCCTTGCTACTAAGTCATATTCAAAATTTTCGTTGATATTGCTATTATTTTTAGGGTATGTGGATGAAATAATATGATCAGACAAGACCCAAACTTGACTAGACCTACACTTTGACCTAGTTTGTCTGTATTAGTTTGACAGTTGTATCTCCTGGATTCTTAAACCCGCTGTTTCCTGGAATCACTAATTCTATGATAAGAAAATATTTTGTGATGCCTAGAAACAAACAAATACAAATCTTAGAACTGTCACAGTAGAGGATCTGGACTTATAAATAGTTATTCTAGTTAATATTTTATGATAAATAAGAAAAATAACACTGCGATGAGGATTTAATGTAAAAAAATTTAATATCCTCAAAGGAGTCTTGCCTGGAAAAGAAAAAGGGGAAAGGAGACATCTTTACTTCTTCTTGTAAATTTTACATTTTGTCAAATGTAGTAATTGGATTGTTCTTCCCCTGGCCCTGAACTCCTCCCTTCTCCCATTTTTTGAACATTTTAAGGTGTATGAAGAAGCTGGCTCAGACTTTCATCAAGTTGCCTATTTCAAAACAAGAATTGGATTAAGAAATGCTCTCCGAGAAGAAATCAGTGGCTCATCGGATAGGGAAGCTGTGCTCATTACTTTGAACAGACCAATTGTTTTTGCTCAGCCTGTGGCCTTTGATAGAGGTATTGAAGAGATAATTGCTACAAATTTGTTTTCATACTGGGGAAGATATACTTTTTTTTTTTTTTTTTTCAAAGAGGCTTGGTTATTCAAGATTTAGGATATTTCATGTCAAATCAAAGTGATAAGTAAAATGAACTAGCTGAGAAATTTAGATCTACTGCATGCCAACAGGTTAATAATTCTTAATGTCAACAATTCCATTTGCTGAAGTGATTAGTTTTTAGGTGGTTTGGAGGAAGTTGCTTTTGTAAATCTTTAAAAATGAATAATGCTGAGAACAAGCATCGATTTCTGTATTTTTATGTGTTAATTTTGATGCTAAATGATCGGTATTGTCCATCTTATCCTTTACAGCATGAACCTCTTCACTACATCCTGAATATATGTGTCCATTGTTGTACATCTACGGTCTTAAGGTTATGGAGAAACCATAAAAATGAAAAAAAAAAAAATTAACTTTATTTAGTGAATGTGTTTTTTTTTTTTTTTGTATGTGTTGATTTCAATTAAGCATTTCTGGTTTCTTCATAAAGCTGTGCTATTTTGGCTGAACTACAAGGCTGCATATGACAACTGGAATGAACAGAGAATGGCTTTACATAAAGATATTCATATGGCCACAAAAGAAGTAGTAGATATGCTGCCTGGAATCCAACAAACCTCTGCGCAGGCTTTTGGGACCCTCTTTCTTCAGCTGACTGTCAATGACTTAGGAATTTGCCTGCCCATCACAAACACACCTCAGGTAATCAAAATGTCTGAAGTAACGTGACTATTAGTAGTCTGTTGAAATACCCATTTGTATGTGGTACATGGCTCTTATGTCCATAAATGTAATTTTTCATCACACCGACACAGAAGCCATAGGATGCTGATAATTGCACTAGTGACGCTGCTTGTAATAGAAATGGTGTTCTCATTTATAGAACAGCTAGGTTATGCATGTTTTGGGGAAATGTCATGGATTCTTTTTTATACCATATATGAGCTCAGCGCTTTGGAAAGTCCTTGGAAATGTTTCAGCTGGAACATATTTTCTTGAAAGCTTCCATCAGAAATTCCAATTAATCCTTTATTTTTCATACGATAGAAAAAGAAAAACTTTGAAAACTGTTGGCTTTAACGTGATGTTCTGACTTGTTTGTTTGCTTAATTAAAACAAGGAATGAGAGTATGAATAACTGTTTGAGATACATAACAGCGGCTGATTGCTGATGTCCCCAGCAGGGGCCACTTTGGGCAGTGGGCACCTCCAGTGTTTTGGAACTTCACTCCCGAACAAGTGCAGAATCCTGATAAACTAGCAGAATATTTGGAAGAAGCATGCTGTCAGCCTGGCAGCTCCAAGGAGACACAAATCACTGCAATGTGCTGGGGCCTGGCCCGTGCCTACCGAGCTCTATTTAACACTGTGCAAAGGGGAGAGGGGCTCTCTGGGTCTGATGGCAATGTGACAGGCACTGCCACTACTCCAGTCCCTGTGGCAGGCACTGTGACGTTAAGGAAAGCCAGCCTGCTAGGCATGGGAGGGGGCTGTGGGCTCCAGCCCCTAACAGCAGCCCAGGGGCTCCATGGAGCATCTGCCCCCGGTTTGCAGGTGGCCCAGAAAAGGGCAGTGGCTCTGCATTTGCCCTCTGGCCACAAGCCCAGACCAGCTGCCTGCAACAGCGAAAGGGCGAGGACTGGTCTGGGCTTGTGGCCAGAGGGCAAATGCAGAGCCTCTGCCCTTTCCTGGGCCACCTGCATGCTGCGGGGCGGGCTCCAAAAAAAAACCCCCCAATGGCCCAATGGCCTGGGCTCTGAGCCCAGCTCTAGGACTTACAACCTGGTGTCCTCAGACACAGCAGTGAAGCAAACACCCCGCTCAGCCAGGCTAGAGCTGGTTTTCTTCACAGAAGCTAGTGTGAGGCTGTGTTTTGGATTTGGGATGAGAAACTGTTGATAACGTGCTGATGTTTTGGGTTGTTGCTGAGCCGTCAAGGACAGTCCAGCTTCTTGTGCTGGGCTGCCAGCGAGCAGGCTGGGGGTGCACGAGGAGCTGGGAGGGGACACAGCCGGGACAGCTGACCCAGGCTGGCCAAAGGGATATTTCCCACCATACGACGTCATGCCCAGTACATAAACTGGAGTGGGCCGGGGGGGCGGAAATCGCTGCTCGGGGACGGGCTGTCGATCACTGGGCGGTGAGCAATCGCTGTATTGGGCATCACTTGTTCTTGTACATTCCTTTGTCGGTTTTATTGTTGTTATCGTTGTTTCCTTCTCTCTTTCTGTCCTATTAAACTGTGTTTATCTCAACCCACGAGGTTTTTTTTCTAATTCTCTCCCCCATCCCACTGCGGGAAGGGGAGCGAGCAAGCGGCTGCGTGGGGCTTTGTTGCCGGCTGGGGCAAAGATACATGTTTTTCAAGCAGTTACTTTTATTTAGGAACTCACACTGGGTTAAAGAAAGGTAGTTAAAACGCAGTCATTGACAAAAAGCGTATTGTTGTAGTACAGGGTAAGTATAATACGTTACACAGGATGAGGTATTCTTTAATGTGCAGTTAACTAGTTTCTGTATTAAAGTAACGCCTACACAGTGCACTGTGCAGTGTGTTAATGCAACTCGCTCTCTAGGGGAATGTGCACTGCATTATGTTTCTGGAATACCTTCAGATCTTAGTTTAATGATGAATGGCTCAGTAATACGTTCACAGGGTGATGCTTTGTGGCCATGCAGCTTCTCCTTCACTGGCTGTGCAGTTTGCTGAGTGTCAACCAGCGCAGCACGATCCAACATATTCCCCAATTTGACACCTAGCTCTGTGTATTGATTCTTTCTTCAGATAGATGAGAAAGTAGCTAAATCAGTGGGCCTAGCTTTCTTGAAAACCCGTGTTTATTGTCAGTTAAGAAACAATTTTGTGCAGACCTGTGTTCCCTCTGTTCTTCCTTTCTTAAAATGACTGCGGTTATGCCTGTCTCATCATATTTAAAGTGAAGGTGTCATCTGCACCTCTTAAGTATAAAACAGAAAATATTAGATTGCCAGTTGACAGCAGTTTAAAAAAATACATGAAGCACTGGAGCATTATTAAGGATAGACAATGGTAGATGGCTTTGAGAGAAAACCTTGGATTCAGAGACTGTTCCTATGTCAAACTGGGAGTATTTTTAATGGGGAATAATTCCAGGAATGAATCATTTTAATGGTGTAGAAGGAAATCGTCGCAGTACATAGAAATGTAAAGGATTAATGAGGCCAATAATCTAGAAGTCATAATTACATAACATTTTGATTGTGAATCTTCTCTCTGGCAGCTAGGGACAAAGCAGGTGGCATTTTATGCTCTTACATATTACAAATGATAGTAAATTAGGAAAATGCATTCTGTCGTATGAAGTCTTAAGCTGTATATAGAATAGCATGTTTACAGTATGTATGCTGTATCAAAATTTATGAAAGTGAGTAGGTGGGCTTTTTTGCAGATGAACAAAATTACAGACCTTCATGTGCAAAGGGCTGGAAAATAACTAGACAGTCAATCTGTTTGTTTAAGACTCTGCATAACTGTAGATATCAAAAGAAACACAAAAAACTACACAAAAAAGTTAAAGCTACTTTTTGTCGTTGCTCAATCAACTCATGTGCAACCCTTCTTGGAGAACAGAATCAATCCTGGTCTTGTGTTCTGTTGTCATGGGGCCATATGGTTGGTAGCGCTTGATCATCTATTCCTCGATCAAACGTGGATTTTCTTTCCTTTTCCAAATGAGCTTGACTCCTGGTGCCCTACTATATTTACAATGTAGGTGCTGCATTTACTAGAAAACAAAACACAGGACGTTGTACAGACAGACGTGATGCTTTTGAAACTTTCTGCAGAGAAGATAAAATACAAGAAGATACACCAAGGCAATCAGTTTTCTAATAGGGAACGCTAAACAGCATTTAACACGTGTACGATATCACTTGGACATTTGCAATGACCAGTAAATTCTCCCTGTGATTTTATTTTCCAGTCTAACCACACTGCAGATCTTGACACTGGCTCTGCTTTAGTCCTGACTATTGAAAGCACGTTAATCACTGCCTGCTCCTCAGAGTCTTTAGTTAGCAAAGGTCATTTTAAAAACTTCTGCATCCGCTTTGCTGATGGCTTTGAGACAAGCTGGGATGACTGGAAACCAGAAATAAGAGGAGATCTAGTCATGAATGCATGTAAGTGCATGTGATTTCATCGCGGACAATGGTATTTCAGATATGAATCCACTTTTACCTTTTCCCATGGTTTCTAAAACTGCTAAACTTCCCCTCCCCAAAAGATAAAGACAAGACCTTGGCCTTTCGAAAGCAAAATAGTATGGATCTAAAAGGTTGTATTCCTTTGGTTTTTTCGTTATTTATAACTTTGTTGCTCTATGTCTTATTGTAAGCATTTAAGTTCTGCCTGAGAGATGTTGGAAGAATTTAATGTGTTGCTTTAATATAATTTCGTAAGATCCCAGTAATTTTTGAATAGTTTAATACAGATTATTTTCATTTTTATATATATCTTTCATTATGGTGAAGATTCTAGAATTCATACGGCATTTTAAGTTTTTATAAACTTTGATGTTACCAAGTAGATTCACTTTACTAAATAAGAGAAGTCATTAAATGGAAATTTAAACTAAACCTCCTATGCAACACCACTCATGCTTTAATTGTGGAGGGCAAGAGACTGAGATGGAATTTGGAAGGGCTGGTCTAAAGCACCTTTGACCGTCTGCCTAATCAGTGTATGTGCTTCATATGTTTCATATAGGTGTTGTGCCAGATGGTACGTATGAAGTATGTTCTAGGACAACAGGACAGGCTGCAGCAGGTAGTATACTTTTTTTAATAAATCGAGTCCTATATGAATAAGGCATTTATAAAATATGAAATTTAAATCCTTTAACTGTGTTGTAATTTAATTGGTGGTTTGGTTTTTCGTTTTGCTTAGTATCTTGTTTGCCAGGTTTTGAGTCACATTAGCAACACCGGTTTTGGGTTTTTATCTGCAGAAAAACGCATGGTGTATATGTGTTTGTTTCTTGGTTGGAGAATAACCCTTTATAACAGTAATGTTGTCCTACTGCTTCCTGTCCGAGACACTACTAAATCTTGCAGTCTTCCTAATGCCGAGACTGTGCATCCTGAGCTCCCATTCCTCCCTCACCTCTTCCAGAGACGGTTTCTCTTCTTCCCAAACTCCTTCTCTTCCCAGCCTTTCCTACTGAGTTGTTCGGATGTTCTCCAGAGGCCTCAAAATACCTGGCACGCTCTGTCTTGGTCATCATACCTGCTGCTTGCTACTTCTCATCTGTTTGCCCAAATGTTGCATCTAGGTGTCTCCTGTCCCCGTAGTTTTGCTCATTGTCCCTCGCTTGGTTTTTTTTTTTTTTTTTGCACTGAGGAGACATAAAAATTAAGCAGATGCTGCAACTATTAAAAACTTATCTCATGTGGAATTGTGAGTGGAGAAAAGCAGGATGCATCCCTTCAGAAGGAAAAACAGTATCTTGTGTAGTTCTGCTTAAAGTAAGTGCTGTATTTTGGTGCTGAAAAGTGGCACTCATTAGAAAAATCCTGGGTAGACACGGTAGTCAGTAGGCCCATTACACATATATTATAACAACTTCCAGAATCATTATTCATGACTTGAAAGTGTAAATAGGCCAGCATTTTTACATGCAGATGGACGTCCTTTAGGTTTCTTGCTGTTAGAAATCCTGTCGGGGAACAGTGTACTTGGCTGCAATTGTGAGAGCTGAAGTTCGAGATGCTCTGTCTCCTGGTGATCAGCTTGGCTGAAGGGAATGTATTTTCATTAGGTTTGTCTGTGTACTTCTCTTGTTAAAGAAGTATTAACTTCGTAGCTGCAAAGTACTTCCTGCAAGCATTTCCGTTGTGGAATATGTTTTCCTCAGACTTGGCAGAAAAGACAGTTCTTTGTAACTGATAAACACTGTTTTGGCCGACTAATACATAACTCAGGATGGAGGATTTTTAAAAAGAGGAAAAACTGGTTAAACTTTTTTTTTTTTTTTTTTTGATACAGAGAGTAGTAGTGCTGGAACCTGGACACTGAATGTGTTATGGAAGATGTGTGGTATTGATGTCCACATGGATCCAAACATCGGGAAAAGACTGAATGCTTTAGGCAACACCCTCACAACGTTGACGGGAGAAGAAGATATTGATGATATTGCTGATCTCAACTCTGTAAACATAGCTGACCTTTCAGATGAGGATGAAGTTGACACTATGTCTCCCACTATACATGCGGTAAGTGAATCAACCAAAATAAGTGCTGCTAATTGGAAAAGGCCTGACAAAGTCTTCAGTCAAATGGAAAGATCGTAGTCTTGAGTCCAGCATGCTACTCCTTATAGCTCGTATAACTCCTGTTGCAAATCAAAAAAGTTTGTGTGTTAGTTTTCTAACTCCATATTTCAAAGGCAAGAAATCACAGATCATATTTCTGCTGGTGTTATGTGGAAATGCTGATCTGGATTTGAAAATATGAAGATACAACACCTAACTTCAGGTACCTGAATTGGAAAATCTGTGGTTGTAGATAGGTTTTCTTAACGGGAGAGTAAATTACTAACATGAGCAAATGAGAAAAAATTATTTTTCGGTACTCTTACCCAATATGCTGCTGACCTTGCTTTGTGGTTTCCCATAAAAATGTTTTAGCAGATGTTCTTTAGTGGCTATCTTAAATGTCTCTTGCCTGCCAACAGTGAAAACGTTATACCAGAACACTAATGTTCCTGTTTGTTGTTTAGAAATCAGGTGGAGGTTCTTTATGTGGAGATGCACGCAAGCTAACATTTGGGCAGCGGATTGTAAATCACCTGCTGGGTTTGAGCCCCCCAAACCACCGATACTCTGTTCCTGTAGAATATCTATTGGGGTCAGCGAAGTGTGATTCTCTTCAGTCTAGCAGATCACATATGAAAGCAGGCAGATCCTGCTCATGGGGACATGTATGTAGTAGTTAACAGTGTGTCTTAACTGAATGATGGGGTTTGGATCACTGGAAAAAATCCAATCAACTGCCTTTTGAGATGAAACTGATTCTTTTGCATGCACTAGTCCAAATTTTAAGGTGTGAAATTCACTGTGCCTATTGTTAAATCGCACTAATGTCCAAGTTTTGACTAGGGCATTAATGAAGTGTTTATTTTAAATAGGAGATTGTTGATCACCGACGGCAGGGAGCTTCTAGTATCCAAACTGGAGAACAGCGAGGAAGAAAATTCGTGAAACGTTTAGTCGATATTAGAGAACTCAATGAGCAAGCTAAAGTTATTGATGACTTAAAGTAAGTTGAGTTTTGCTTTAGCTCGCACAGACTTTGGGAATAACAAACTGCAGCTGACTTTTTTTCTTTTCTGTTCTTACCACATATCTTGTGGCGTTGTGATGGTCAAGTGGAAATCGTTGTCTATTTAAAAATAAAAAATTGTCCTTTCGGATTCCATAAGAAAAAACTATGTATATGCAAAACTCTCACAAATTTCTCAAGCTCTTCCCCAAGTGTCAAATTAGTCTATGTATTCTTTCTGGTTCTGCATTATAATGGCTGATTATAATCAATTTCTTACTGATTCAAAATCGTAGTTCCATCTTGATTTGTTATCATGGTGATACTTTAACAGAATATATTACTTTGTAACGGTAATAAGCTTAGTCTCAATCACTGGAAGAAGAAGAAAAATACTGAAATCGACTATTTTTGCATCTTGTAGGTGATATTTTAAAATTAAATCTCCTATGCTGTACTTGAGAAAACCCTGAAGAAAGAATTAATTCAAATTTCATAAATTTCATCTGAACTTCTGTGAATTTTATTAACATATTTTTTTGCAGTCATGGTTTGTTGGGCTTGCTTTTTTTTTCCCCCCCTCTTCCCTAACACAGACTTAGTATAAATGGATCTGTGTGGGATGGGAATACAAAGCTTGGCAATTATGTGTTAAATAAAAACGAGGAGACAGGTTTTACTGCTTGTACTTGGAATAAAATTGTGTTCACCATCCAGAGGGCAATTATATCTGATTTTAGGTTAAATGTTTCTTCTAATACAGGTTCAAGAATCAAAATTATGTTTTGTGCCTGTTTTTTTCTCAGTCTAGGAATGCTTCAGTAAACTGTGATTCTTTCAAAATAGCAGTTGCTTTGCAGAGCGTTTTTTAAATTTAGTGCTGTGTTTTTTCTGCGGAAGGTAATCTGCTACAGAACGCTGGCATTGATGTGACAGGGCTTTGGACTGTTACAGAAGGAGGATTTTTCTTCATCCTGCTGGGGATTCTCAGATATGCCCATTGTGTTTGTTTTTAATTAAACAGCTGTCATGTGATTGAAAGTGTATAGGAGGTCCTTAATCTGGTTGTTACAACAAGGGCTTTTTGAAACAAGAGAGTTGCTGCATAGCCATTCTTATTCTCCGCCTTCGCTAGCATCATGGTAGCGCTGTTGTTTGGGGGTCTCCTTGCACACTAGTTTGTTCTACATCCTCTATCTGCTCTGGGAAGTCACTCGGAGACAGAAACCTTACAATCAGAGAGTCCAGAAACCTTACAATCAGAGAGTCCTCTTAAAGACAAAAAGTTATGGCAAAAAGTTGTATCATGAAACAAGAATAAATCTTCTGCAGCTATATTTGTCACTGGTCCTAAGTAATTACTGAAAAAAATGAGAAAAGGGGATAATTCCTAGGGAAAGTAGAACATCGTTGCAACAAAGATTTTGAAATGGTGAAAATCATGTCACCTATTTGTAAGATAACTCAACCATTATTTATTCCCAGAAAATTAGGTGCAAGTGAAGGAACTATAAATCAAGAAATTCAGCGCTATCAGCAACTGGAGTCGGTGGCTGTGAACGATATCCGCCGAGACGTTCGTAAAAAGCTACGTAGATCCAGTATGAGGGTGAGCAGTGTTAAGTTACGTTAAAAATATGGTAGCACTTGTGTTATGTATTTCTTTTCTGCATGTTGATTAATACAAAGAAAATATTAGTAATGGAAAAGGAAGGTTAAGCATATCAAATAGTTCAGCAACCCCTTTACGTTTAGGAGGAGGCCGGGAAAGGTTTGTTTTCCCTTGTAATAATGGTGATAGAAAAATTGAAATTTCACAGATACTATAACATAAATGGGTTTATTTGCACACTGACAAGAAATAGTCAGAAAATGTGTATTTGAAGATATCATTTACTCCTTCTTTCTTCTGGTTTTAAAATGATTCCTTATTGGACTGGTGAATGCAGATGCAGAGGCAAGCACGTTAACTGCCTGGGCAAATGATAGATACCTGTTGTATTCCACTTGGCACGTGCGCTTTCTGTAAGTGTGTTCTATATATAAACATACAGTATATTTGCAGAGTTAGGTGATGTAAAAATAAAAACAAGCTACTGAGCATAGACATTGGAACAAACTGGACAAAAAACAAGCAGTGTTGCTGGTAATCCACAAACAATATGTGGCTGTTGTCCCAGACCCCGATAATGAACCTGGCAAAAGGTTATTTTCAGTGTGTCCTAGTGCATGAGCTCCAAGTGTGATGCTTCATTAATAAGAAAAGATCTTTCAAATAGTAATCTGTTTGCAGCTCTTTCTCAGGTGCTCTCATTTTAGCTCATGTTCTTCTGTTATTGTGGCAGTAGCTAGGAAGGATGTCTGTTGAAGTGCTCAGATTATTAGCTTTGGGTATACTTTTCTCCCGGCAAGAGGACATTAACAGTTCCAGCAAGTAAGAAAAGTGAACATGTATCCAGAGGCAAGATGAAGACACTGGCAAATGCTGCTAAGAGGTGCATTTTAGCTATTATGGAACAAAAACTTTTTACTTTACTGGCATACCTGTGTAAAACAGTGTTTTAGCTTGCCAGAGTTTTTCTCCGTGTTCTCAGTTGTTGCATTCTGTGATTTAAATACTATTTCTGTTTTAGGCTGCCTCGTTGAAAGACAAATGGGGTCTCAGCTACAAACCCAGCTATAGCCGATCTAAGAGTATTTCAGCATCGGGAAGACCACCTCTGAAGAGAATGGACAGAACAAGGTGAGCTTCTGGGAATCCGAGATCTGTGATGGCAACAACAGCATGTGTGACAGAGGAAACATTGGACTTTGGCCCTAACAGCCCTTTTACTATAGGCAACGGCTATGTGTGGTGGAACTGGATAGGAGGAGGTCATTTTGGGAGACAGGCATGTTCTAAAAAGCAACTTTTTGCCTTTTTTTTGAAATTTCTTTTTTGACAAATGTGGTAGTATGTCAAATGAGAAGTTTTCGCTTCTACAACGACTTAGAGTTTTCTACAGAATCCTGCTTTCAAGACATACTGAAGAAACGTATCTAAGGAAAAATAGCATAGTGTAATTATTTAGATTTCTACACTTGACTTGCAATTATCTGCCTTAAAAAAGGGCTGTTGTAATGAGAAGAAAAGGAGATTTCTTTTTTTTTTTTTGGTGAATGATAGTTTTCTTTTAATCTCTTCAGCTGTATAATGTGTGTTGGTTTTGTTTCATTATTTAATAGCTGCTGAGCAAACTGTAGTTGTGTAATGATGCCTCCTGGTGAAGTGTTTGCTTTGGGTTTAGAATACATGTGTTTGAGTCTATTGTTCCTGTAGATCCAGCCAAAGCATTTGAACTTTGGAATTAAAAATGTGATGCATTATTATGTATTAAATATAAAAGATTTGGAAAATAAAAAGGTGGAAAGGAATGTTAGACTTCTTTTGGACTTTTTTCTATGAGAACAGATATTCTTAATAGAAATTTGCTTCAATTTTGAATACTTCTGTAGAAGTGAATGGAACTTTATAAAAAATCCAGATGTGAAAATACCGGATAGCAGATATTCCAGGATAGAAACAGCTTTAGAAGTACTCTAAAGTGAATTTTTCAAGACACCTTTGAAAAGGAATCTTTCTTCTGAATGAATTAGCATTCTTGATAATTAAAGCAGAGGAAGCGTTGAAGGCATGAACGTTCTAGTTCAAGATCTGTCAGATGAAAACCACTTTCATTTTATCTTTTCGCAAGGTTATCTGAATAGAACCAGAAATTGTATGGAAAAGATAATGGGGCTTTTCTGTTGCCATATAAGAAACACAAAGTTCTGAAAAACTTAATGAGTACTTTGGTTGTGAATGAAAAGTAGTATGCATATACTATAAGGCCAAATAATTCATATCAGTTGCATCAGAGAATACATAATCTGCCAACTTGCTTTATGTCCCATGTGGTAGATCACAAATATCTTAATTTTCTACAATTTCTGCATCTTGGCTCAGGACTGAAAAACTTGCATAAAGAAATAAGCAGAGAATGCCTTGTGATAGCCTACTGGCCAAGTAATGTGTAGCTTCCTTCTCTTTCCTTCTCCCCCTCCTTTTTCCTTTTCATGTACCCTAAGTGCTTCAATTACGATTTTCTACTTTATCCCGTAACAAAATCATTAAGTTCCGACTGTATTTTTTTTTAATTGCCTTATATTTGTGTTGTTAAACGTTTGCATGAACGTAAAATCCTGCAGTAAAACTCAACAAACTGTTGTGTTTTGGTTTTGCTTATAGCTCTCGACTAGGAGACAGTGAAGACCTCCCAGATATCCGTGTAGATGCTGCATCTCCTGGGCCAAGAGTAACTTTCAACATACAGGATTCTGTAAGAATTACTTTATATGCCATATAATTATATTTCCTGTGCCATTTGGTCACAAGCTCATGAGATAGGTATACGTAGGTAGACCTGAATTGCTTGTATGTTTTTTTATGTGCCTACTTCTGTTCGGGTGTGCCTCAAATTATGGATGTGTTTTTGCAAGATAGATTTGTTTTGGTAGAAGACAGGTGTGTTTTGGTTTCTTAATCGAGAAATTAATCAAATCATTAGAGAAAATACTTGAAAATGTTGGGGTTTGGGTTTCTTTTTAGGCTGACACAGTAGTAATACAGTTGCTTTGGAATTTTTATTAGAAGTGTGCAAAAAATCATCTAGTATTTTTTGTGTTTAGATAGATTTAGAGTTTTGGAAATGGGCATTAGTTTGCTGTAGCCCTACAGGTATATCCTTCTATGTGTTTGAAATGGATTGTTGAGTTTTTGGGTTTGTTTGTTGCTATGTTTTCTCATTTTTAAAATGTTCCTATTATGTTGTTTTTGCATGGCTAAGATTATTGTAAGTGTGTTAATTTTTTTTTTTTTCACTTCTAATTAAGTTGAATAAAACAGCTTTGGGGATTGCACAACAATCCAGCTGTCCAGGGGAAGGGTATTTTCAGGTATTTCTGAGAAGAAACAAGTATTCTTTGCAAGAGAACTAATTTATCTCACAGGGAGCTGCTTTTCAATGTTTCATCTCTTTTGCACTCAGCTAAACAGAATGTATCTCAAATTTGAAAATATTTAAAGTTGAATAAGTAAAGTAAGCAGAAGAACATCATTGGTTGTTGATGAACTTCACAGAGTGTTTCTACACCTTTATGTAGACCTAAAACTTGCCAGTTGTTGTAAAACGAATTACTGGAATTTTGTTTGTATATTTACGAAGACTGATCAAGGCTGATCTAGAGTGACGTAAGACTAGCCTTGAAATGTGCTTTAAAAGAGGATTTTAGTGTGTGTGCCTTCATCTGTTACATTGTGTTCCAAGATTGCAGACATCAAAACCAGTACAAAATAATTGCTAGATGGGAGGACATCTTATCACACTTTTACTTCTGTTGGAATTCCTTTATTTAATGAAGAGTAAAGACATTTTCAAGTAATCGTGAATAGGGAATGTGCCAAAACTGAATACACAGAGAACAAACGATGGAGTTTTTTAAACCGTTTTGAAAAATATGTTTTGGGAAAATAGTAATTTTTTTTTCTTAAAAAAAATACAACCAAAAGCAACAAAAGCAAAACAAAAACAAACAAAAAACCAAACTCAAGAGATAGTAATGTACTTTTTCTCTCTTCCAACTAACTTCACGCTCCCAGGAAACAAATCCCTATTTCTGAGAGAGGTGGAAATGAAACATAGAAATGTGCTTTGCACATTTAAATATGCTCATGCTTAAAAGCTATCCTACCGTTGTTGTTGCTGTTGTTATATATAAGGCCAGTTAGCTTAAGTTTTGCTGGCGTAGCAAAATGCTAACACTTAGAGGTGTCAACTGTTGACTGTTTAAAAAAAAAAAAAAATCTCACTGACGTTATAGTGCCAGTTCTTCAGCAGAGCTCTAATCTGAATTTGCAGAAGACGAGTGTGTAGCTCTATAGTAACACTGCGTAGCTAGTGCTGGTGTTAAACTAACACTTCCAGACATTTTTCACAGGCATTTTAAGAAGTTAGTGTTGAAAAAGTGCTTGTGTGGCGCTTGTGGTGTGCTTCTTGTGAGAACCAGGAGGCCCCTTTTGGAAGGTTGGCCTGGAGTTTGTTTCGTGTTAAAGCACAGGTACCCAAGAGCGCGGCCCAGAACCGCAAACCGGTGCCGTACATTCTGTGTTAGCATTTGCATGCACGCCTCGCTAATGCTCCTGGGTGCCTCACCCCTCTACAAGGTTCATGGTGATTTTTGCTGTCTTTCGTTCTTTGCTTTCAAAATGTTTTTTAAATTTAAATGAAGTGTTTCCATTCCTTCTGGTCCTGCGAATTGGTCAGAGCATGATACGTATTTAGCTAACAGACTGAGCTCAATCGCTAGACAATGGCAAACATCTCCAACCAAGCTTTCATTTCTTTCTTTTTCATAATCCATCTTGCAATTTCTACACCTGCTGTCTCTGTATTATGAGGAACTTGGGAGTGAGAGTTTCTCATGGCACACTTGCTTTTTTATTTCCAGAGCTATCTAATGCATTCTCAATGGAAATGATATCTGTGGAAATTTAATATCTCTTTGTCTTTTTATAATCAGTTTCCAGAGGAGACAGAAATGGACCTTTTGTCTGTAACTATTGACGGTCCCTCCCATTACTCATCTACTAGTGAAGGCTCATGCTCGGTATTTGGTTCACCCAAAACTCCAGTAGTCTTCTCACCCGGCATTCCCTTCCAGCCTGAAGAAGGACGCCGGGATGACAGCTTATCATCAAGCAGTGAGGACTCTGAGAAGGAGGATGACCATGAAAGAGAGAGGACGCATTTTTATAGGAAACCACCGTAAGTAATGTTCTTAAGGAAGAACACAGAAACTAAGAAAAGACACTTGAAATACTGACTGTAAAGCTACAAAACCTGTTGCTGATGAAGGATTGAATTTTGCCTGAAGTGTGTGTGTGGAAGGCAGGGGAGGTTGTTTTCGGCAGAGATGACTGTGAGGGAAGGAGGAATTCTGATCTGAAAAGGAGGCAACTGTTAGAAATTTCAGGGCTTGGAACAGAATAAAAGAACTTGGAAAGTGAGTTTTTTGAGGCATGGGGCAGGTTTTAGTGGGACCAAATGACAGATTTGTCAAATACAGCATAACTGTCAGTTTTATCCAGTGATTATATATCCACAAAATACATGTGATAATGAAAATATTTAAAAATATGAAAATTATTGTATCTATCTTTTAATTCGTTTTCTTGATTGAGAATTTAAGAACAGCTTAGTTCTTTGTAGTACCTTTACTAAGTATCCTTTCTTAGTATACGTGTTAATGGAAGATGGATCACTGTTTTGCTGTGTATCAGATAAGGCCTCTTCCAGAAAAGTTCTTAAAAGATTATATGCTGAGTGTGGACATAGTCTAAGAATGCCTGCTACTATCTGTTCAGGTAAATGTCATGCTACTGTCTAATCCACAATTGTGCCTGTGCAGGAGTACCTCTCGCAAGAAAGCAACAGGCTTCGCTGCCGTCCACCAACTATTCACTGAGCGCTGGCCAACAACACCTACCAACAGAAGCGTGACTGGCACAACCACAGAGAGAAATATTGACTTTGAGCTTGATATCAGGGTTGAAATTGATTGTGGAAAATGTGTACTGCACCCTACAATGCTTCAGCAAGAACACGATGACATTAGTTTACGAAGGTAAGAAACGTGTTACTTGATTGCCTTGTGAAGAACAGGGTATGAGTACTTTATTCTGCTTTAGCTGTTAAGTCCATCTGATACTTCCATCACTTACGTTATGACTATATGCACAATAATTAATGATTCTTAAGCACTGACCTGTTTGAAAAGCATAGGTGTATGCGTTAGTTAACTTTATTCCTAGTAATTATCCCTACTTCATAGCATCACCATTGAGTTGCAATTGTTATGGCTGAGTATGGCATGGGGAGTTGCGTTTGTTTAGCAAGAATCAGCGTGTGCCTCACTTCCAGTTTTATTTTTTAAATCCCATTTTATCTTTCATAAACAAAATATTAGGCTTTCCAAGCACTTGGATTACTTTTCTTCAGCCTCCAAAGAAGTAACTTGACAACTTAGCGAATCCACATAATGGTTTGACTAATAGTGGGATGCTGTTGTGTTCCCTCATTATCTCTGAGGGCTGCTCTTATTTTCTGAGTGTAAAAGCATGCTGATATTTTGTGATTGTCTTAATAAAAGTATCATCACCATCATCATCATCTGAGGTGACAGAAGTGCTTTACTTCTGATCTTAATGAGGTCTGATCTCATCCTCAGTTTTTAAATTCTCTCCTTTTTTCATGTGTATGTGGGAATCTAATGGCAGATTTACATTACTTTTTAAAATTTGATATGTTGTTAAGAAAACTGTGAATTTTAAGAAACATTTGTCAACAGAGATAATTCTTCATAAGTATAGTATAAGGAAATGAGATTTACTTACTTTAATTGTAAGAAATAGGAACAAATGAGAAATTCTTACTGAGAGGTCTTCATTGGAAATATCTAATTAGAAAGCAATTTGGTTTCTGTCTTTCTAAGACACTTTTTTCTAAGAATTGATACAGAAGGGAAAAGAATCTCTTAAGAATTTGTATGAAGACAGGCTTTACAGCAAAAAAGGAAAATTGATAAGTGTTTTCTGCATATCAAGGAGTTTTCACAGATCGCGTTGTGTAATGTGGATGAACTTGGCTGTCAGAGTACAGAGCATTGGAGTGGTTTTCTCTAATGACATAACAATAATTTTGTAGATTTTACTGCCTGAAATAATCACATAATGAAAACAGCAAAACCAGAGCGGGATGACAGAAAGGGAGTAGAGGTCACAGAAAGTAAAGACTAAAGCAGAGACTGAAATGCTTCCTCATATAGTTGATACTACAAATCTGTTTTAGACATCTCTAGGTCTTTTAATACTAGAAAATAATACTTACGAGTATTAAGCTTGTTTTAATAACATGCAGTGTATTTATTCTAGGAGTTATGATCGGAGTTCCAGAAGTTTGGATCAAGAGTCTCCTTCAAAAAAGAAGAAATTTCAAACTAATTATGCATCTACTACTCACTTACTTGCTGGCAAGAAAGTGCCGTCATCTCTACAGACAAAATCTAGTGATGTGGAAACAACTGTGTTTTATATTCCTGGGGTGGATGTAAAGGTAAAAGGAGTGTATAATTCATCAGGGAAACACTTGCTCTTTCTTTATGCTCAAATGTGATTTCAAAGCAAATACACTGTTATAGCATGTATAGGTTCATATATACATAACACCTCGGGGAAAATCTCTTTTCGGTTCTGTAGATACTGCTAAAATAGGAATAATGATTTCTGTAATACCACATTGGAAACTGATAGATGCTTTTACCCTCATTTTCTTAAGGGAGGGAAAAACCCGAAAGTTTTTATGTACCATCAAAAACAGAGCTATGCCAAATGACGCTCCGTAACAAAACAGTGTATGTGATATTACGTAACGAAAAGAAATCAGTGCCGCTAACATTTTGGTGTCCAGAATTAGACATTCGGTTTGGATACTTTCTTCTCTGACAAGTAGTTTACATTGTATGCCTTTTTTAAATAAAGGAAAATCTGTTCACTGTCCGTAATTCATGGGAAGGGCAGCTTAGTAGTTGGCCCACTAACATGTAAAGCTTTCTTAGTGTGTCTTCTGTGTTGCTTATTATGGCAGTCAGAGTCTTGGTATAAACACTGTTTTTTTTAAGACAGTGTTCTCTCAAACACCATCAAACTGTACACTCTCCTGTTTTTTTGTTTTTAATCATTGTTTCTATATCCCAGTAAGAAAGGGTCTCAAAAGAAACGTTCTGGTATTTGTGATTTGAAATCCTGTGGAGTAAGAAGAGGAAAACCAGGTCACTGCTGCATGGAAACTTCATGCAGTTCACTTGAGGCAATGCCGTAAATCAAATGCTCTTCACTTGGAACAACCTGGCTTTTCTGGTCTTTCCACGTGGAAGGGCTATGTGTATCCATTTTCCAGTATTCCAGGCTGTCTTCAAGGATAACAGCTGCCTGTTGCTTTTAGTCAAATTTAGGAATAACTAAACATTCTCTGTAGCTTTTGTTATGTCCTCTACTTTCATTGGTAGTGTGTTATGCTCATATAGGAGGTGTCATTTTATTATTGATGCAACTTTCTGTATGCTGGTGTTTAGTAGTGGAATAGTTCCACCGTGCAGTAAGACAGAAAGCAAGCTATGCGGACAGGGACGAATAGTTGGTGGCACAGGATGCGGACAGTGTAACGGAGCGGAGGAGCAAGCTTTAGGCATTGTTCCTAAGTAGTTAATTTCCTCCGTTTCTCTGTGTTTCCTTGATTATTTTTTTTACGTTTATTAATTTATCTATGTTTTTGTAAAAATATTTCAGATCTTTGTGCCCCGGCTATATCTACAGAATGTGAATTGGAATGTAACATACCTTACAGTGATATTTTTGTAAATAATGAAAAAAAATTTTTTAAGGGAAGGAGCGACACCAAACTGCTGTATAGAAATTGAGCTACTTGTGTGGAGTAAATTGATCTTTCTCTGCTTTCCAGTTGCACTACAACTCTAAGACTTTAAAGACTGAATCGCCAAATGCTTCTCGAGGATCCTCTTTGCCAAGAACCCTTTCCAAAGAGTCCAAGCTGTATGGTATGAAAGATACTGCCACATCTCCTCCTTTATCTAGCACTATCCACAGCAAGACTAACACCTTACTTCCTCCCCAAACCCCACCCATCCCATCAGGTACTTATAGACAGTAACCTTCTAAAACTGTCATGGGTATATATCTTTCCTTCATGTAATCTACTAGCTTTAGATCTGCCTGCATATTACCTGAAGCACTGTATTTATCAAGTCTTAACTTTGGCTGCAGAAACATGATCCCAGAAGCATGAATTCAGTTCATAAAGCTGCATTTTTAGAAATCTCTTGCCAAACCAGTCTCAGTAATTTGTCATAGTCACCATATCCCAGGGATGGGCTGCCACTGCCTTCTCCCTGTTTTCATTTAACAAAATAATGCTTATTACTGGAAAGCAAAGTTTAAGTATCTGTATAAAAAGCAAATGCTGACTGCTTTATTCTTCATAATCCAGGAAAAAAAAATTCAGGTGAATTGTTGCTTCCATACATTACACTATTGAAAGAATACCTTCAGCTTTTAAGTGCCTTCTGCCACACAAGTAATGCATAATTATTGCTTCCTGGAATCGGGTTATTTCTTGTAATACTGAAGCAGCTGTTTAGACATATTTGTATTAACCAAATACCAGACTACTGTCCTCAACTGTTGCAGGCCCTTAAATAACCCTGACTTGGAGTAACACGAGGTCTAATGCTTTATCTCCAATGATTCCTGTTTTCAAGCAGGAATCTGTTGTTAAATCATGTCAGATCTAGAGGTATGTAGATTGCACCTCCAATTTCCAGACATTCACTCTTCTCTCCTTTGGCATTTGAATATCACTTTAAAAACAGCCAAAATTTTGTCAAAATCTGGTGAGCAAGCAAAATTAATAACTGAAAAAAGTTGTGTGTGTGTGTATTTGTTTTTTGGTTTTTTTAATAAAACCAGCAGAGATGCTGGGAGAGAACAAGGAAATGAGGACACCTTCTTCAATTAATCCATGCTGCTGAACCATTAGCTCTTACTCCTTTAAGTGTCCATCCTCTTTATGATTACCAAATGCTTTGTAATCTTGGTTTGTAATACTTTTCTTCAATTTTGTTCTGCATTTTCCTATCCCTTTTCCAATCTTTGCCTTTAAATTTTTACCATGTCACGTCCAGTTACTGAGTCTTGTTTTCATGTCTGTAAGCTCTACATTTGGCGGGGGGCTTACGGAAATTGCGGTTGTATGATAATATAAATGTCTCCTCAAACTAGGCATTGCCATTACTACATTTCTTTATGTATTGTATTTTTGTAAATATTTATTAGTTCTGAATTGTTTTGAAACACATTTATTGTTATTTATATTACTTTTTTAATATTGCTTCTCCTCTGAAATGGAAACCACCTTGTCTTACTGGCTTTGGTCTCCAGTAAGAGCAAGATAGGACAATCTAGTCAGAGGCACTAGACAGAACAGTTTGCATAGAATGAAAATTCAGTGCTTAGTTTTTTTAGCTAATAAAAGGATTTTTAAGCTACGTTTTAGTTGTTTAGTTAATGTTTATATTTTTCTTGGAGAGTTTAAAATCGGTGTCTTCTTTTATCTCTATTCATTCTAATAGCTGTAATTCATGGAGACAGAAATTGAGCTGGTACTGATACCTTCTGTGCATACTTACAGTTTGGTGAGCGTGGATCCAAGTGCTAGCCTCTTCCACAGATCTACAAGACAACAGTCTTTTTATTAGTTTATACTCTGGCTAGCTCCAAGCTTTTAAAAACACTGATTTAGAATCTCTTCTTATTCTTTGCATAAATATAGTAGGACTTGCCATTTACAGTTTTAATTTTGTGATGTATTTTCTCAGTTTAAACTGACATTCTTCCCAGACTCATGTATTTATTTTTCCTAATTCTGCTGTCATTTCCAGTCAGCTGTGGTTACTTTGCATTGTGTATTAGGAGAAGAATTGTGTGTGTGTCTGATTTCAGAGCTATTTTTTAAAAAGCAAAGTGGTGACAATGACGTAGGAGTGCTTGGTCAAGAACGTGCACAATGGAATTACAATCAAGCATGACAGTCTAATAGTTGTTTCTGCACAGTTTTCTTAGTGAAAACTTATGGCTTAATTTCTTCTAACCCATCTGATTTATGCCTTTTCTGATGATGATATAGAGAATTAGAGGAAACAGCTGTTAGTTATGAAGTATCCTCGTTATGAAGTATCCTCTAATGGTTATCAGTTGAGAGGTATTACATTAGACAAATTTCTCTTTTAAATGTTGCAGCCAAAGGAAAAGGAAGTGGTGGAGTGAAAACTGCTAAACTATATGCATGGGTTGCACTCCAGTCGTTGCCGGAGGAAATGGTGATTAGTCCATGCTTACTGGACTTCCTAGAGAAAGCTCTTGAAACCATTCCCATTACACCCATCGAAAGGAATTACACAGGTAAGTTGCATACTTGTATTCCAGTACTCTACGCTTTCTCTCTTTCGTCTTCTAGTGGCATTGAGCTGCTCTTCCCTTTTAAATTCCACTTTCTAATGAGTTCTCGTACTTGTTAAAAGCTGTTAGTTCACAGGATGAAGACATGGGACAATTTGATATACAGGATCCCTTAGAAGAGTCCACAACGTCATTAGTATCGTCCTCGACATCAGCATATTCATCCTTCCCTGTAGATGTGGTGGTTTATGTACGAGTTCAGGTGAGGTTTTAACTCAACATTCAGTATAGTAAGTAAATTCAGTCACAGTCTTTGAGACAATCCGTGCTTCTAAATTTGCTTTTTAAAAAATATAAAAATATTTCTAAGTGTCCTTTCTGAGATACTAATGTGTAGTATGGTAGATGATAAACGTCTAGTGCCTAAAATGATAAAATAGGACTTATTTCAGCAGAAGTTCTGACACATTTTAGTCCCATGGAGACCAAAGAAATTATTTTGAAAAGTCACAAAAGTTCTGAGCATTTTTAATCACTACTTCTTCCTTGTCTCTGACTTTTTTTTAAAATATCTATCATAACTAGTATTTCTATCCCTTGCTTATAGGTACCATTGCAAAACAAAAGTAATAATTGAAGATCTTCTCAGTTTATATGGAAAATGTAGGAATGTACAGTTATCATTCTACAAGGCATTATTCATACTGCTCAATATTCCACGTGTCTGGGCTTTTTATATGTGAGAGAGAGAGAGAAGTGCTACCGCTGAGTGATTCGGACCACTTGAGCTTGATCTGAATGTTGCTATTATATTTTTCCACTTTGCTCAAAGATTATTTTTTTTTTTCTCCTGGTATAAATTTGATTACGTTCCCAAATTCAGCAACATATTCTAACATATGCTTTCTTTTTTTTTTTAATGCCTATGAAAATTAACCGCAACGATCTGTAGCCTCTCTCAGCTTTTACTTGCAAACTCATTTGGCCAAGAATGTGTTGAGGGGAGTTGAGGCTTTCGGCATCAGCTCAAGTGATTCTGCATACTTCTTGCATGAGATGAGCTATGAATTGACTAGGGGAGGAGGAAGACAGGGGGGTGTACACATCCTCTGCTGCATCCAGGCTTCCTGTGTCCAAGTTCTCCAAAAACTAGTCCATATAATAACCCTGGTGTTGGAGGGCTTGAAACTAATCCATCTATATCAACTTGTATACAGTTATCTCACTAATTCTAAAATGCGTCGGGAAAGGATGTAATTTGCTTAGATTTAAAGAATAGATACTTAGAACTTTATAAGCCAAATTCAGGATGTGTTTAGTGTTTCATGTTTGTTCACCGAATGCTTTATTTTCTTGCTGTCTTTCAGCCCTCTCAAATCAAGTTCAGTTGCTTGCCCGTATCAAGAGTTGAATGTATGCTGAAGTTGCCTTCCTTGGATCTTGTTTTCTCTTCAAACCGAGGAGAACTGGAAACATTAGGCACAACATACCCATCAGAAAATTTGTCAGTCGGTGGCAATACTTCACAGAGTGGCTCAAAGAATTCAGTTAGTAAATCTGGAGCACCAGGTAATATGTATATGAATATTTATACTCTATACAGCTTGTAGCATAAATAAATATAATGTTCTGTTGTCTAAAATTAGAGCAGAAGATCAGCTTTTACAAACCTTAGACATTTATGTATTAGTGAGTTCAGTAGGATTTCTTCATGTTGTATCAGTTTCGTGTAAAAGCTTGCACAGATACAGTGTATTGAAGTTTCTCTTGCATTGGTTAAGAGACTTCAGTTATCTCTTAGAAAAGGCTGGCATCAATACATAGAATATTTAAGCTACGTTGCTGCTACAGTGGCATAATTTGATATGCATTTGGTCTGTTTAATATTGCTGTTAACAGTATTATTTCACATTTGAAAATGCTTTCATACTAGAACTAACTTTTGCCAAAAAAAAATTGTGACTTCAGGTTCATCACCTGGACTAGGCAGCCCTCTTGGCAGAACACGGCACAGCAGCAGTCAGTCAGACTTGACTACTTCTAGTAGCAGCTCTTCCGGCCTGAGCTTTACCGCCTGCATGTCCGACTTTTCCCTTTACGTGTTCCATCCATATGGAGCTGGAAAACAGAAGACTGCTGTTACCGTTCTAACCCCTGGATCAGGAGCCTTAGGTAGAACACGGGGTTTTTGGCTTTAATGAACATTGTTCAAGTTTGGCATGGTTTTCTGAACTGAAGATTTGAAAAGGTCACAGAAGAATAATCTTTTTCCTTTCTGTTTCTAGGTAATGTGGATGAGGAACCAACTTCGGTCACTGGCCGGAAGGATTCTTTGAGCATTAACCTTGAGTTTGTGAAAGTCAGCCTGTCACGAATAAGGCGTTCAGGAGGTTCCTCCTTTTTTGAGAGTCAGTCTGCGAGCAAAGCTACCAGCAAGATAGATACTACATTGATAAACATATCTGGTAAATGCTTGCTTCATTTTAATCCCATCTATTCAGCTAATTAGAGAAGTGCTGTTCCAGTGATAGACTTCACTCTCAGCAGCTTTTATAGATATTCCATGAGAGCCATCTACTTGTAGTGTGTAGTAAGATTTTTGTTCTTTTTGAGTGAAGTATGGATCAATACATTAATTTTCAATGGTACTTGGAGTACCTGTTTGCGGATGCACCTTTTTAGCCTCCTGATTCATGTCATGTAACTAAACGGGCTTGCTCAAACACATCACTGGCATCAGTCCATGTGACTTAATGTGACCCTTGAATATTTTGAGATTGTAGTGGCTGTGGCTAGGATGGAGTTAACTTTCTTCATAGCAGCCCATATGGTGCTGTGCTTTGCATTTGTGGCTGAAACAGTATTGATAACACACCAGTGTTTTGGCTGTTGCTGAATAGCAGTTGCACAGCCTCAAGTCCTCCTTTCTTTCCCACTCTGCCCAGGAGGGGACACAGCTAGGACAGCTGACCCAAACTGATCAAAGGGATATTCCATAGCATATGATGTTGTGCCCAGTAATAAAAGCTCGGGGAAAGGAGGAGGAAGGGGGATATTGGCAGTTATGGCATTTGTCTTCCCAAGCAGCTGTTAGGTGTGCTGAGGCCCTGCTTTCCAGCAAATAGCTAAACATATGCCTGCCAATGGGAAGCAGTGAATAATTTTTTTTTTTCCTTCACTTGCATGCACAGCCTATGCTTCCCCTGTTAAACTGTTGCTACCTCAATCCACAAGTCTCCTTGCCTTCCTTCTATTTTCTCCCTCTCCCACAGGAGATTGGAATGCATGAGTAGCTGCGTGGACATTTGGCGGTTAGCCGGGGCCAAACCACAACGGACATAAAGCCTGAATTGTTTGTCTTTAGTCAGCATTAAGTTACATGTCATTTTAGTTGTATTGCAGATATTTGTCAAGTATTATCAGAAGGAAGTGATTTCAAGTCATTATTTAGTAGTAATCTTAGTATGTCAGCTTTATTATATGGTCTTAGCATGCAAAAAGAGGTTGATTATTTTCCACCAACATGTATTTTTCTTCAGATATAAAATCCCATAGTATACATCAGTTTTGTACCTGAGAGACCAGAGGCTTTGAATAATACTGTCTGTTGAGCAGTATCTATGCCCTTCATTTTTTAGCCCTGTTTCTTGAGAACCCCAAAAGTCTGTATGACTGCAGTGCAGTAACATATGACTACATGAATGGCAATGAGACAGAACATGTAATGCTAATCTGTTCTCAAATAATTTGTTTTAATGACGAACCTGGTAGCTTGGTTAGCTTTTAAATATTTTTATATTAGCTATACCAGTAGTTCTTGCTTCCCACTCAAAAAAAAAAAACCAAAACCCACAAACCTTCTTCCTAAAATACTTCGTTTACTCCTCACTGTCATGCATCATTACAGTTAAAATAGTGGTTTTGAAATTCTCAAACTCTAAATACGCCATTTCACTTTGGTGTGGCCATTGTGAATCTGTTTCACTGCTGGTAATCAAAAAGAGTGATGGTAATCCAAAAAAATGTATGTTTCTTAGAGCAATCAGTTGAAGGGGCTACAAATCACGAAGGGAAAAGTGTACATTGAGGGTTGGGCTTGGGGCTGGGTTTCTTTTCAGCTTGTTTGATGGAGTTCTGCTGTGTTTTCTCAATGTGTTACGCTGCACTAACTTCCTTGCTGAAGTTAGAAAGCAATCATAGTGTCTATATGGTAGACCTTCAATAAGTCCCGACATACAGGAGTGAGCAACAAGGGAATGAACTGCAGCAGGCCATCCACTGCCCTAGTGTGAACGCTCTCTTATGTCACTGTTCCATGAGAACAGAAAGATGAACAAACTCAAGATTCTCGTCGCTGATTCATCTCTTAATACATTTTATAACAGAGATAAACTAGTATAATAATAGAACTTCGTTAAATTTATTCCCAAGGCTGGTTAAGCTTTCAGTTGGACCAAGTTTGTAAACACTAACCACCCATTTTCATAGTCCTCTCTTCAGGTATTTCGCAGCTCTTCCATTAACCAAATAGGACAAAATCTTTTAGACACTCACACTTTTTTTCCTTTTTGATATGAGAACTAGGAATAGTCTAGTTTTCAAGCAATCTCCCCATAGGGGGGGAAAAAAAGCGCAAACAAAATGCATTATGTAGTACAATTAAATTTGGTATTAACAGAGATGATATACGGTGCTCATGAAAAATGACAGCTGTATCTCCTAGATCACAAGCTGCCTTCTTAGTGTTCTTCATGATTTTTTTTTTCCTGTCTGACACTTGCTGTGTGTTATTATCTTAATTCTGCCTGCACTGCTGCCTGTCTAACTTGATGATGCAGTTCTGCAGTCTGTGCTCGGTTACTAGCTGTCAAATTTCACCACCTTGTAACTGGTGCCTATGAAGCTACAGAGAGAGCTGGACTCCTGAATACTCAAGGAAGCTGGAAGTAAAAGTGGGGTTTAAAGAATTGTTATTTATTTTCCCCCACTGCACATGGAATCCTGACTTACAGGCAAACAAGCAGAATAGTTGTGATTAAACTGCCATTAAAGCCCTCAGATGAAGAGTCTGAACACAAGTAGGACCCAATATCAGTGTTATTCTTAGGTTCCATCTTGCCTTTATGAAATGTGTTTGTATCTAATACTGGATTTGGAGAAATGGCAGCACATCAGGAAAACTAGTTTTTTCATTACAGCAGAGACTATACTGCTAGATAAAGAAGTATCAGACTATATTGAACACTATTAATTAAATTTGATTACCAAAACCTGTTACTACTGAGAGTTTACAGTTGTGTGTATATCCTTTTTCTTTTTCAGCTGTCTGTGATATAGGATCTGCTTCTTTTAAATACGATATGCGCCGACTGAGTGAGATTCTAGCCTTTCCAAGGGCTTGGTACAGGAGAAGCATTGCTAGGCGGCTTTTCCTAGGTGATCAAACAATAAATCTGCCAGGTAAGACATCGCTTCTTACAATGAAAAAACTTTTTGTACGAGGGATCGTAGTAGGAATTTTACAAACATTTATTAACTGTGTATAGATATAACTGTGAGTAGATATAAATGTATTGTAATTTACTCCATGTGCAGTCACTCTCATAAGATTAATAGAAATCCTAGAAAGAAGAAATGGAAAATTTCTGAAGTAGGTAATTGAATTATTTAAAGGCTTATATTACGGAAGACAGTAGAAAACCTTTAGTTATGATCAATTCTATTTTGACAATCTCCAAAGACTTCTTAGCATATGGGAGGATATTGTTAAAGAAAAATGAAATAGTTTTTCTGCCTTTAATATGTGCTGCTTTTTTTTTTTTCTAGTAGCATCAGGTCCTGGAACACCTGATTCAATTGAAGGGGTAAGCCAGCATCTTTCTCCTGAATCGTCACGGAAAGCATATTGTAGGACGTGGGAGCAGCCCTGCCAGTCTGCTTCGTTTACACATATGGCACAGTCACCTAATGTTTTTAGTGAACATAACGCAAGCAGCAGTATGTCACCTGGGACAGCATCTCACAGCTTAAAGTCTCCAGCTGTTACGAGATCCAGGAGCGTGTCTGACTCTTCAGTGCCTCAGAGAGGTTAGTAGACAATGATTTCTTCAGGTTTTTCAAGGTATTTCCATCGGTTCCATGAAAAATGCCATTACTGCTTTGTAGAAAGCAGCCATGAAATACTCTTTTTCCACTGTGCCTGGGAGTGGAGAGTCAGTGGCTTAGAGAAAGGAAAATGTCTGAAATGGATGGATCAAAGTCGTTTATTAGCATACTTTCTGTAAAATTGCAGTTTCTTTTACTAGAGCAGGAGTTGTTTAGCTGGGATTCAGATGAGTTCTCCAGCTTAATTTGATTGCATTGTCATCTTGGCGCTCTATTCTCATCCAAGCAATTACACACTCTTCGCAGAAGGTCAGTATCGCAGCTCACAGGTGAGGTCAGTTACTGCATTTCATCTGAGACTTTGGACTTGTACTAAGAGGTCTAAATAAGGGTATTTTCTGTCTAAGAAATAAAGTAACTTTTCCTTTCTTATACTACAAATGTTATGGTATTGTATCTTATAGCATTGTAGCACTGTCTGTGTGGAATATTTATAGCACTAGATATAGATAGGAGATTTAGAAGTATGATGCTTATTTTAATCTAGGAAAAATACCCATGAGAAAAGAAAGGACAGGTATTTTGTCTATGTAGAATGCAAGCAAGATGTTATACAGGAACAATTTTTAGGAGAAGATAGAGTTGGAGAAGGATTTATGGCTGGTAAAGTGGCCTGTGGATAGGAAAAGCAATTTTGCACAGACTTTTAAGAGTATTGCCAGGATGTTTGTGAAACGAGCAAGTAAAAACCCTAATCCTTGAAATTCTGAATTGGTGCTTTTACAAATAACTGCTACCTGAATATTCAAATACTAATAACTTGTTTTCTGAATACACTGTTGTTTTTAAACAATTAAATAATTTTAAATATGCTCTTGCATGAGTGACTGCAAATTCAAAGTTGTTTCTCTTAAAGATATTAGTAAAAATGACTGTGTAAAATAAGTCAATTTCTATGATGACTAAAGCAATGCATATTGCAAATCCTCTAGTTCCCACTTATGCTCACTTGTAGTTTTGTGACACTCCTTGTATATGGTGTTAGTCTGTCCTTTTGTGATACGTACAATGTATATACTCTGCCAGTTTTTCCTAGCATGTGGCATAATTTAAATTTTTTTCTTTTTTGTTCAGATACTCTCTCAAAAACATCAACTCCATTTAATAAGTCAAATAAAGCTGGAAGCCAGCAAGGAACACCATGGGAAACACTGGTTGTATTTGCTATGAACCTAAAACAATTAAATGTTCAAATGAATATGAGCAATGTAATGGGCAATACTACGTAAGTATAAAACAAGACCAAGCATGTTTTAAGAGACGGTGTTATTTTGGGGGCAAAAAACCATTTTCCCCACAGACGGTTAACAGCCTCTTGTCATCTAGTTTTTGAAATCCTAACTTTTCCAGTTTTGAACTGTGAAGCCCCTCATGAATACTGATAGATGCTTAATTCTGAGGTCACATATGCCTAAACCACAATATTTGCTGCTTTTACAGTAAATAATTTTCAGTTTCTCTTTTGACAGCCTGGAAAATTGTTGTCTATTTTCACCTCTGTTCTAGGTGGACTACCAGTGGTTTGAAAAGCCAGGGTCGTCTATCTGTGGGTAGTAGCAGAGATCGGGAAATTAGCATGTCTGTTGGTTTGGGAAGATCACAGTTGGACTCCAGAGGGGGAGTTGTTGGAGGTACCATAGATGTTAATACCTTGGAGATGGTGGGTAAGTTGGAAAGCTGGCTGGTATTAGTATATGCCCCAGACAATAAATGTGAAAAACTGAAGAATATACACAGTACCTCGTTTTGTGAACCTGCTAGTATATAAAAACTTTGGATTCGTACTTGTGCATTCTGACTATGAAACACACTTTGAATTGAAGGCCTTCTGATCAGGGGCTGATTCAGTCTCAGCGTTGCTCTAAAATTACACTACCTAGTTGTGCAACACTCCAGCCCCCTTCAGCTGTCGGGACCGATGGTAACTGAAAGGTTTGATAGCATTTCAGCTCCTCACAGATTTTCAAAAGTGTTTACAGTTTGGGAAATGCAGAACTGGCTTTGGAAAGAGGCTGGGTGTTCTGGTGCTACACCAGGGTCATGACTTCCCCATGCATCTGGAAAAAAACAGTGCTTTCTCAGTCCCTGTGTATCAGGTGGATGGCATAAGGGCCTGTCAGCCTGACCTCCGTACCGAGAAACATCATGGAGCGGTTCGTCTTGAGGTTGCTTACAGGGCATCTGCAGGACAACCAAGGCATCAGGCCCAGCCAGCAGGGGTTCATGAAAGGCAGGTCCTGCTTGACCAACCTGATCCCCTTCTATGACCAGGTGACCCGCCTAGTGGATGAGGGAAAGGCTGTGGACGTTGTCTACCTGGACTTTAGTAAAGCCTTTGACAGCATCTCCCACAGCATTCTGCTGGAGAAACTGGTGACTCGTGGCTTAGACAGGTTTACTCTTCGCTGGGTAAAGAACTGGCTGGATGGCCGAGCCCAGAGAGTTGTGGTGAATGGAGCTGAATCCAGTTGGCGGCCGGTCACAAGCGGTGTTCCCCAGGGCTCGGTTCTGGGGCCGGTCTTGTTAGGTATCTTTATCGATGATCTGGACGAAGGGATCGAGTGCTCCATCAGCAAGTTTGCAGATGACACCAAGTTGGGTGGCAGTGTTGATCTGCTGGAGGGCAGGAGGGCTCTGCAGAGGGATCTGGACAGGCTGAATCAAAGGGCCAAGGTCAACTGTATGAGGTTTAATAAGGCCAAGTGCAGGGTCCTGCACTTGGGTCACAACAACCCCATGCAACGCTACAGACTCGGGGAGGAGTGGCTGGAGAGCTGCGCGGCGGAAAGGGACCTGGGGGTGCTGGTTGGCAGCCGGCTGAACATGAGCCGGCAGTGTGCCCAGGTGGCCAAGAAGGCCAACAGCATCCTGGCCTGTATCAGAACTAGTGTGGCCAGCAGGAGTAGGGAAGTGATCATGCCCCTGTACTCGGCACTGGTGAGGCCGCAGCTTGAATCCTGTGTTCAGTTTTGGGCCCTTCACTACAAGAAGGATGTTGAGGTGCTGGAGCATGTCCAGAGAAGGGCAACGAAGCTGGTGAGGGGTCTGGAGCACAAGTCTTCTGAGGAGCGGCTGAGGGAACTGGGGTTGTTTAGTGTGGAGAAGAGGAGGCTGAGGGGAGACCTTATGGCTCTCTAAAACTACCTGAAAGGGGGTTGTGGCGACGAGGGTGTTGATCTCTTCTCCCAAGTAACCAGCACTAGGATGAGAGGAAATGGCCTCAAGTTGCGCCAGGGGAGGTTTAGATTGGCTATTAGGAAAAACTTCTTCACTGAGAGGGTGGTCAGGCATTGGAACAGGCTGCCCAGGAGGTGGTGGAGTCGCCATCTCTGGAAGTGTTCAAAAAATGTGTGGATGTGGCGCTTCAGGACATGGTTTAGGGGACATGGTGGTGCTGGATTAATGGTTGGACTTGATGACCTTGAAGGTCCTTTCTAACCTTAGTGATTCTGTGATATCACTGGAAAAACTGATTTTCTTACGTTTAATGCTGTATTTCTGTATTGCTTTGGTTCCATTTCAGCTCATATTTCTGAACACCCAAACCAACAGCCCAGTCATAAAATTCAAATTACCATGGGTTCTACTGAAGCACGTGTTGACTATATGGGGTCCAGTATCCTAATGGGAATCTTCAGTAATGCTGATCTTAAACTACAAGATGAATGGAAGATTAACCTGTATAATGCTTTGGACTCAAGCATCTCTGATAAAAGGTAATACTGCTTCCTGTGTTTAAAGTGTATAATGTCTGATAAGGTCAAATTCTGCCTATATGTCTTCTGTCCGGTATTGCTAACCAAAATGCAAGCACCTGCTAGAAAGCAAAGGGTTTGTTGGTTTGTTGTGGGGTTTTTTTTTTTATTGTCAGTAGGAAATAGATGAACTGCTAATGTTCTTGCTATTTTTAATATCTAGCGAGATATTTGTCCATGGGGACTTGAAATGGGATATCTTCCAAGTGATGATTTCAAGATCAACTACACCAGACCTCATAAAAATAGGAATGAAACTCCAGGAGTTCTTTACTCAGCAGTTTGACACAAGCAAGCGAGCTTTGTCCACCTGGGGACCTGTTCCTTATCTCCCTCCCAAGACAATGGCCAACAACTTAGAGAGAAGCTCACACGAGCAATGTAAGTGGTACAAAAAATACTATGCTTTCCAAGTAGGATGTCTGAATTGCGAAAATTCATCTGAGCAACTTCATACGTGCAAGTATACCTATTTCACTTGAAATAGTTTCTTCAGTACATTTTCCCTGCAAATTTGGGCTAGCAGTAACCTTTCAATGAAGAATGCAAGTATGTCAAGTACCCTACTAGACCTGGGGTACAATAATGAACTCATTTATAGGTTTTTTTTCAAGTTTTAGTTTAAAATATGTATTTTTGTTCAAAAAAAAAAATCTCTTTTGCAGTTTTCAAAGTATTTCAATAGAGTTGAAATAGTTTTCAAAGTCTATTTCCTAAAAAACGATTTCTACTTTGAGTAGCAGTGAAGTGTGATGTTATTCTTACTTTCTGTTAATCATGAGCTGAAATCATAATTTGTCTGAACACACTGAGTTATTCATTTCCAAGTATGCTTGTCCAGGTGCTCTTAAGCTACAACCGCCTTAGATCACAGAGATGAAACAGTGTCAGTGAAATAGATTAGAAAATATCGCTCATAATTCCACATTTTATTAACTATACAAATATGGCAGCAATCTTACCTTTCTCTTTCCTAAAGTTTGTTCTTCCTATTGTGTGTTTAATTCCTAGTGTTGGATGCAGCCCATCATCGCCATTGGCCAGGAGTTTTGAAAATGGTATCTGGGTGCCATATATCCTTATTTCAGATGCCACTGCCAGAAGATGGAATGCAATTTGGAGGATCCATGAGCCTGCATGGAAACCATATGACGCTGGCTTGTTTTCATGGACCTAATTTCCGCTCAAAATCATGGGCCTTATTTCACCTTGAAGAACCCAATATTGCATTTTGGACAGAAGCTCAGAAAGTTTGGGAAGATGGTAATTTAAACCATTTCTTCACTTATTTAAATTCCTTTAAATAGTTTTAAGAATTTATTGATATGTAAGAAGAAATCAAAGAAAAACTTAATTTTCTTTAAGTCTGAATCAAGATTATTTCCCAAAAATATACAACTTGCCTAAAATAATAATCTGTTCCCTGTCCATCTTTACCACAATTTGCTTTATCTGTGGAATAATGCAAAGTGCATTTTCAAATATACTAGGTATGTCCCTGATAATATGCTTACAAAGTGGGCTGTCTGCCTTGTTCACTGCATGTCTGTGTTTATGTGGCCCTTTGTTTCTGTATGATGAATTTTGATGGTCTTATTGCTTATATTTGTCTTCATATTGACAAGTTTTTACTGTCTGTGACTACTGAGGATTTAGTTTTTCTATTGTTTGCAAGCTTTATGCCCGTTTTTTAACGCCACTGGCATACTAATTATTCACGTTTAATACCTGTGTGAGAGGAGAATGAGATGACAAACCCTACTACCAAGCTGCTTTTTCCGTTTTTCTTTACCCTCTTGCCCCACGCCGCCCACACCTTCAATGCAGGTACTAGCGAACACTCCACGTACATCGTGCAAACCCTGGACTTCCACTTGGGCCATAACACCATGGTCACCAAACCGTGTGGAGCCCTCGAAAGCCCTATGGCGACAATCACAAAGATTACGAGGCGCCGCCATGAAAACCCCCCACACGGAGTTGCCAGCGTGAAAGAGTGGTTCAATTACGTTACAGCAACAAGGAATGAAGGTTAGATTCATGTTCATTACGTTTTGGGATTGGCCTGCTTGCCAGGCAGTGCAGATTGTGCTGTTCAAAAGCTGCTAAATTGCAAATGGGCCACAAGGAGAAGTGAATTTGAAATAAAATGGAAGGTGTTTCTTCTTGAGAACCTTATGCTGAACTGTGGAATGAAGCATAGCAAAATGCTGAACAGCTGGAAGGGTTAACTGAGCTATGTCCTTCTTCAAACTGTGTGGTAAAGCCAAAATGTTCTTTCAGTGTACAGGACGTTTATGTATCTGGCGTTGCAGTAGTCGTAGTCTTTTCCTCCTTGACTATATGCAAAAAATTTTCTTGCTTCATGTCCAGTAACAGGAGGATCTATTTCACCCTGTAGGAAGGATTTATGGATTAAGTTGAGGTAGGAATATGGTTTAGGCTTCTGTCACCACTTCTGGCTAACACTTGCCCATCTGCCTGAAGTTTTTCAACCTTCAGCTGCTTCTAGGCCTTAAAACATTTTGAATCATATCTTTAAATCAGTGTTAATTGGAAAATAAAACTTTCAAGATAATGTTAAAAGAAATCTTAAGATAAAGCTGTTGCTATTTCATTCACAAACCGTAGAAAATGAGTAGATGATGTCAATAGAACTTCTCTGAAAGGGCGAATAGCAGAATATGGCATATAGTCAGAAATGAGCAGAAAAGTTTCTTGAAAAAAATACTTTAAAATTATTGCTATACTATACTAATATTTTCCTTTTGAAAGACACAACAGGATGTAGTGGTTGAAGTTCACAAATAGAGGCGCTGTCTGTTAGATGTTTATGTAGCCCTGTTTTGCTACATCTGGAGCATTTAAGTATATAAACAACAACAACATTTGATTGTTTGACCTTCTGTAGGCATGCTTTTGGGAGCAGGATAAAGGATATAATCTTCTGTATAATCATATACCAGCAGTTTTACAATGAAATAGTAACCTTTCTTAACTTTTTTGTCTTGTCACAATTTTAACAACTGAAAACTAAGAAAACTAATTCAAATGATGTTGCGTGTGTCCTATGGTAAAAGTCTTGTGACAAAGCTGGATTCCTGGTCAACAGTGATTTCTGACAGCAGTGCTGCCTCGGTGAATTTAGGTATTGCTTGTAATAATCAGAAACATTTCTTTTCATTTTAAGTGCTGCCATATTTTCAAACACAGAGGGCACACTTTGAACCCATACAGTCTATACCTCACTTAACTGAAGCTTATTACTACACCAGAGTTTTGATAGGGTGGTCAGATGAATAAAATTTGGACTTTGAGCTTCCAAAAATCTAACAAAGATTCTCAGAAGTGCTTAGATGTTATGGTACTGACACCTATTCCCTCCCCCCTTCTTATTATGAGATGTATTTCATGAAAATTTGTCACCCTCTGTGCTGACAAGAACCTTTTTTTTAATAAAAACTACTCAATTCAGGAATTTTCCATTGTTCCTATAGAGTTAAACCTGCTTCGAAATGTTGATGCTAACAACCCAGAGAGCAGCACAACAGTGAAAAGCTCAAGCTTGCTAAGTGGCTTCAGAGGTGGCTCCAGTTACAACCATGAAACTGAAACCATCTTTGCATTGCCAAGGATGCAGCTGGATTTTAAATCCATTCATGTTCAAGAGCCCCAAGAGCCTTCATTACAAGGTGCAGTAAACGTCCTTTGTTTTTTTCTTGATCCAAAGCTGTTTCTCATAAACGAGGAGTTAAATACAAAGCCAGTGGGCTGATAGGAGGATCTGAGTGATGTAATTACTGCAGATCTGCAAGAAAGGATACCATTTCATAATAAAATGTAGACAGAATTCTGATTCTAGTCTAGAATCAGAATTCTGATCTAGTCCAGACTCTGGTCACCATAGAAAAAAGCTTACTAAGAGAAATCAATATGAACATTTCAGCTAGGTTGGCTGGTTTCAGGGGGTTGGTTTTCTGATTTTTATTAAAAAGTTAGCGAGGAAAGCCATTCTGCAGAAGGGAATATGAGATAGGAACTTAAATTTTATGCTCTTGTTTTCAAAATGTTATCTTCAGACTGCAGTTGCAACTGGTGGGAAATAAGACTTCTGAAGGTATAAGACTTTAATGTAGATGTTTATCTCGGCTGAACTGTGGTTTTACTCCATACCTAATCTTGGACAGTACTGCTAGATAAGTCGACCTGTTGGTTTTTGGTTAGTTTTTTTTATAGCCAAACTAGCAAAATCTGCTCTCAGCTTTTCTTATTGTCTAAAATCATGCATTGATAACATAGCACAAGCTAGTGATACTTCTCCAGGCTGACTTGCCATGTTGAGGATAATCAAGGTTGCTACGTGGTAGTATTTCTTTATTTTCACCGTCTTTTATAAAATAACAGAAGTTACTGTGATGGGAAAACTTCAAAAAATGCTGAGGCTGCTAAACGCATATGTTAATTGTGGTCCTTCCTCTCTTTTGAATCTCTGGTTCAGTAACAGCAATGTCATTTTCAAATTATTTGTATTCAAATTCTGTGTACTTTTATGTACACTGAATGTACTTCTAAGTGTATTGGTATTATTTTTATCTGACTGTAGATACAAGTGCTAAACCAAAGGTGGAATGCAGTGTAGTAACTGAATTTACAGACCACATTTGTGTAACTATGGATGCCGAATTGATTATGTTTCTACATGACTTGGTATCTGCTTATCTAAAAGAAAAAGAAAAAGGTAAGTTGTTATTTATGAGGTAACACTTGTCTGACAATCTGCAGTTGCCAGACTATTTAATAGTAAATATTTGCATGCTTTTTAATAGAGTTGACTTGTTAAAAATTGATCTAGTTTTTTAAAAGTTAAGCCGAACTTTGCTTCCATTGAAATCAACAGAAGTAGTATTAACTGTTCTTGAAATCTGGGCTTAATGCTGTGAAATGCTAGTTATCTCTTTCAATCACTGGCAAGTGAAATTTAACTGTACAATAACAAAAAGTTTTTTCTGGGTTACTTTAGACTGACCTTTTTTAGCCACCTATTTTAGACTGAAAGGTCACCTCCAATGCAGCACCTGTGTGCAGTATGCTGCAGAGAACAGACTACTTCTAGACTTCTGTTCCTTACACGCTACTAATGAGCTTGTGCTAGTTACTCGAGGTCATAATGTTGCTCCTATTTTGACACCTGGTGTTTAGTTTAACTTTATTTTTCTAAGATGGTATACGCAGATGAAAACTGTTTTAGGAAGCTACATTACTTTTATTGCAGTCCTTTCATCAGTGGAGTTTCTTTCAAGACATGCATTTTTCTGACTTCAGAATGCTTTGCTTTTCCACACAAATACGTTCAGTCGCAGCATTCAAGTTTGGCACACGCATTCTTAAGTAATATGTGGTCTTGTGAGTTTGCTGTATACATAAAGTGCGCCAAACACAGAGTGATTTCTGTTGTTGTGGGCTTAAGGTGAATAAACAGTGTGGTACTAAATGACTGACTGTGCTCTAGGATTACCCAGACCGTTCTATGATTCTATGATTACCTGCATGTTGAAGGGAAGGTCATCATCTAGTGGCCTTCATGTTTTAGAAGTACTTATTGCCATGAGTATCTAAAACCTACTAAATTAGTTAACACTTGGAAAAGATTCGAACGGCGCTGCAGGTATTGATCATAGATAAAATTATTTCAGATGTTACATTTACTTAGAAGTATTATATAATTCTATATTATATCTGATGAGATGTCATCAAGGAAAGGAAAAGCTGTTTATTTGAAGTTTTACAACTTCTGATCTTAAATTAAGATTTTCCAAATTTTGCCACAGCAATCCTACTCTAAAATCTAATTTCTGTACTTTTTTCTTTAAAGGATGCCACAAGAGTAATGTAGCACTGTAGTGTAAATGATCAGTTGGGGCCACAGTGAAAGTCATGTATTTTGTTTGTAGCATTTGTGAAATTCAGTGTTGTGTGTAGTAGTTTGTATTTATTACTGAACTGTATAGAAAATGTAACATTTATTCATGCATTGTAATATGATGTGATGTATAAATGTAACACATATGATGTAGAACACAATAAATTCAGTATTTTGAAAGCTTATTTTTATAACTAACTATATCAAAATCCGTTTACATGTAACTCTGTACAACAGAGCTAGGAGTGCCAATTTTCCTAAAAGCACTTTATAGCAAATGTCCAACAGGTGCAAAAAACAACAAAAGGGGAAGAGAACTGCTTTTGGTGGAATTTTTTTTTTTAAATTTGTTCTCAGGCTATCTTAAACTAAAGCAAAATTCAATCCAAATTAATAGATTTGTTTTTATTTTATAAAATATGTTGTTTGGAGGAGAAGAAGCTGCTGTTCCTTTTCTGTCTCCCAGGACTTAAACTCAAGTAAGAGCTGGGTTCAGGTCCCCTTGATGCCTTTGGACAAAGATTTACCTATTCCCCCACCATCCTCCTCCTCAGAGACTACTCTGTCAATCTAAAAAAACATTCTGAACTAGGAATGTGTCTGAATTTTGCGTATGGAATGTGATATGCTTTGTGGAATGCCATGATGAATTTGAAAGAAAGCCCTTGTATATGGATGCTTTGGGCTGGCAGAGAGAAGGAAGAATTCCACATCCCAGTGTTATCCAGTGTCTATGACAGTTTTCGTAGGATAATTTTTACTAGCACTTTGTTCAAACCAAAATTGTTTGCCAGAAAGTCTGTAAAACTGAAACACAAGGTGGGTCTCTCTTTTGTGATTTGTGCTTGTGTTTCTTTAAACGATGTACAAAGAGAATCGAAGTGAGATGCTGGTGCCTGACTGGTGTGGGGTTTTTCCTCTCTCCATTTTGTAGCAATTTTTCCTCCTCGTATTTTGGCTGCTCGTCCAGGGCAGAAAAACTCCGTTGGTGTTCTTGAGGACAGCTCCACTGACAAAGAGGCTGAGGAAAGCATTACTTACACTACAGTCGACTGGAGAGATTTTATGTGCAATACTTGGCATTTGGAACCCACACTCAGGTAACAGGCAGGCTTGTCTGCAGTCTCTCTGTCTATGATTTTATCTGTTGGTACCGTCCTGCAAACAACAAGTGTTTCCAAGTAGATGCTGTTCAGCTCCTAAGGGGATCATCAATCATGTGGATGCTGTTACAGGTTCATCTTTGGCTAATAGTGCTGCCATGAAAGCTGCCTGCTACAGGACACGACAAAAGCTGGATAACGCGAGGATCTATTACATCAGTTAACTTCTAAATTAGAACTTATGCAGATTAAAGATGTTGGAGGCTCTTCAGAATTAGGATACAGTAAAATTAAACTCATTCAAGACCAGAGATTACTGTGTTTCACTCTGTCCTACGACAGGCCATTCACCTTCTGCCATAGTTTTTCATCTTGCAGTTTTCTATTTTTAGCATTCTATTTTTAGTAGTTTTAGTTCTTCTTTAAGCAGTCATCTTAAAATAAGCTAATAAATAATAAAATAATTTATTAAATTAAATAAATTAAATTAAATTTAATTTATTAAATAATTTAATAAAAAGCACTATATACAAGTTGCTATATGGCAGTTTAAACTTAGCACAAAAGAATAGTGTGTATAGCAGCAACTTACTGCTCTCAATATATACTTTTAATCACGGAAAATTACTTTTCTCTATGTCAGGGTTTGTTTGTGGTGGTGTTTTGTTGTTGTGTTTTGTTTTTTTTTAACCTCTGCTAATGCTGCTGGAGAGCCTACGTGTTCATTCACATATCAAAACAACACATCAACCCAGGCCAAACAAACCTTGGCAGCTGGCATTTTGTGTTAGCAGTAATAATAAATCAATTTAAAGACAGTCTGGAGGCAGCCCAGTCTGGGGTTCCCCCCCCGGAGCATCCTCTTCCCTTGCGAGAATGTTCCACTGGTCATCTTCAGCTTACCTCAAAAAATTAAGTTTGAAGCAATGCCTGTTGGACTTAAGCTGGCAGAAGTAACAATGGTAAAAATGGATGTTGATTATACAAATGCCAGTTGCTGTATTTATATATTTGAGATTGAGGCCAGTGTTTATTGTTTTTTAGACTGATATCCTGGACTGGGAGAAAAATTGATCCCGTTGGTGTTGACTACATCCTCCAAAAGCTGGGCTTTCACCATGCAAGGACTACTATTCCCAAGTGGCTGCAGCGCGGTGTCATGGATCCTTTGGACAAAGTTTTGTCGGTCCTTATAAAGAAACTTGGTACTGCACTACAGGATGAAAAGGAAAAGAAAGGCAAAGACAAAGAAGAATACTAAAAGTATAATGTGACAACCATAATTCCGTTTGATTTTATCAAAGTGTTTTATTATATTTTAAGAATTTAAATATGGTTTAAAGAGAAACCTAACAGCTTTTTGCTACTCTATTTAAAACTTACAGTGTGAGTAACTGTTTACCGTGGTACATGATACCATTCTGTATTTGAAGTTATTGCATGGTGACGACCAATGTATATTCTGTGAAGGAATAGCTGGAACACTGTCAATCTGCTCCTCAGAGTCCACTGTTTTATTATGTGCAATATGATTCCTGCATCTTTAAAATACTTGCGGATTAACTGTGAATTTTCGTAAACTTTATTGGCTGTAACACAAACCCCTCGTTGATGTGACTGGTAATTGATTTGTCAGTGTAGACTTGTGTAAATTTTATATATATATAACTTATAAAGCTGTGATTGCCTTAGTGCTAAAAAAAATCATTAAGTTTATTACACTTGTAATAAAATTTAACTACTGTACAGGGCTTTTTGTTGTTGTTTTTCAACCTCCTTGATTTAAAAAAAAAAAAAAAAAAGGTGTTGAAGTGGAACTTGCCTGGGGCCGGCCTGCCCTCCGCGGGCCCTAGAAAGCGGCGACGCCCGCTCCCACAGCCGGCGCCTCGCAAGCCGTGAGCGGCGGCACCCGGACGCCCCGCTGCCGCGGAGGGGGCGGCGGCCAGCCGGGCGGTGCTTCCCCGGGCCCCGCTCCTGCCGCAAGTGGGTGAGGGCGCGGCGGGGCCCGCGCGGCCGATCCTGGCGCGTGACGCCTCTCGCGGTTTCGGGTGCCGCCCTGCCCGCCGGGACGCTCCGGTTGGCGGCAGGGGAAGCCGACGAGACAGCGTGTGGGCAGGCTCGGGGCCGGCGGCCGTTTGCTGCTCCGGGACCCGCTCGCCTCGGCCGCCTCGCGCCTCCGGGCGGCAGGGCTCTTCGCGGAGGGATCGCTCCCCCGCCACAAAATGGAGGGGCTCGGCGGATGCGTCTCCTCCGCCCCTCAAAGCCTGGCGGTGAGAGGGCTGCAGCTGAGGGGCGGTTGTGTGAGGCGGCGAGTGGGTCCCTCGGCGGATAGAGTCTCCTCTGTGTGTGTTGCGTATCCCTCAGAGCGGCGTCGCTGCGGCTTTGCCGGCCGGGGGGCGCCCCCGCCCCTCGTCCCTCCTTTCCCCTCAGGCGTGCTCCAAGCCCAACAGGTGTGGGTTTTCTCACAGCACTGGGGGAGGAGAGGCGAGCAGGTACCAAAGCCTTCAACTCCAGCGAGCCCTGGAAGCTTGAGAGGGATCAGCTGTGCTGCTTTGGTTTTTGCCTCGCTCCCTCGAGAGCCGGCTAGGGAATTGCCCTTTGAGCCGGCTGCAAGAAGAGGTTCAGAGCCGTATGAAGTCTGGCTGTAAAGCGTGGAGGAAGGCGGTTAACTAACCGGTGAAGTGGCTTTGACTGTTGTGGTGCTGGCTGGAGAAGGGGGGGGAGTGGAAGGGCGCTGGGTCTTGGTTCATTTGCCGTGGTCTGTAGGGAAGCGGAGCGCGAGTTGTTCAAAGTGCTCTCGTGAAATGGCTTAACTAAGAAAACTGGAGTTTGTCGCATGCTTGTAACATCTCATAACTTTACCGTTAAACTTACTTAGGTTGATCAAAAATGACTAGCAGCAGTGGCTGGTTTGAGAGTGCTGGAATACCCACCCTTGACCCCATACAAAAGACGACTTTGCCAGCTCAGGCTCCTAGGCAGCCGCGTTTAAAGAAGCTTTCTCAGTCTGTGACTGTAAGGCCAAAACTTCCACCTTCTGAGAGGTGCAGTGTACCGAAGGTACTGCAAAATCCAGGTATAGTTTTCAGTTTCCACACTAGGAATAATATTAAAATACACTGTTAATGATAGTGGAAGTAACTTTGTGATTTTCTCTTCTTTGAAAGGTTGCAACCCTCAGCTGCTTTTTCTAACTGCTGTATTTTCTTAAGTGACTTCTTTAGCATCTGCTTGAACTTCTTGCTCTTCTTCCTATGGCCTTTCATACCGGAAGTGTGTTAGAGTAAGAGATGTGTTGTAGGGCAGGCTATATAGTCTGCAGTGTTTCATAATTATAAATTCCAAGTTACACATCAAAAGTGCTGTAGAGGTTGCCAAAATACAGGGTATGTCCTGCTGCATGAATTTTCGTAGAGATCACTGAGAGAAGGTTTAACTGCTGTTCCAGATGTCCCAGGATGTATTTTGAATCGTCACTTCAAATAGTTGTATTGAGGTAAAGGCACCTATTTATGAGACTTGGAGATACCAGTTTATTTTAGTTTTTCTTGGCTGGGACATACTTGTGCCTGAGTATACTGCAACCCTGAAGCTGAATATTCCACCCATGCTAGAGCTGATACAGGGAAGATTTAATTTTTTTCTCTTAAATCTAAATGAACACACAGATCTCCACAGAAGTGGACACTGCAGGAAATGTTAATTGGTTATTCTGTAGGAGACCTCCCAAGTCAAAGATGACTGTCCAGATACCGCGTGCTCCTTGGAAGAGTTTGTCGTTCGAATGAAACTTGGAAGTGTGGGTTTGCCTCAGGACTCCTTCTCAGAATTTACAGAAGTCTCCTATGAGTTGACTAAGTTGCTTCACATGGCCCTGTGAAGACCATAAGGGCTCTGTGCTAGGAGAGATGAAATACCCACTCACCTGCTGTCCTGGTTCCAAGTGTGCTTAATGGTGGGTGTGGGGGGGACCTGCAGGGTTAGGATGAGTGTGCAGTGCAGCTCTCGGTGTTTTGTCCTGGCCACCTCAGCCAGAGGTGGCGTGTCTCTATTCAGCAGCGCTCTGTGGGTGGGTTTCTCTTTCTTTGAATGTTACCTCCCTTTTGAATAATGTGTGTGGTTGCTAAAACTTCTATAGTGTCTTATGACAGGGAGTTCCACTGCTTCGTAGTTTTGCGTGAAAACTCACACGCTCCATTGTTTGAATCTGCCATCAGCAACTTTCACTAATCACTGGTTTGCAAAGGAGGGGAAGAGGAGTCTATGTTGTATTTACATGTACTATCTGTCTATATTCAGAGATTAATGGATTTAGTACTCAAAGTAAAAGCTTTGATGCTTTTAAGAGGAGGTACACACTGTTTCAGAATTGCTAGTATTGTTAATGTAGGATTTGGTGCACAGCAATACTGCTCTAGAGTAAATGTTTTTACTTTTTGTTCTTCTAAGGAGCCTCTGAAACGCATTTATTGTAAACAGATTTAAACTGTTGGAGACTGTGTTCAGTTCTTTTCTTAATTTTGTTTCAGAACCTTTTCTTTTGAAAGCAGCCCGTGCACCCCCATTATCAGCACTTCCTCCAAAGAAAGAACTAGAGGCGTTTATTGCAAGATATGAACAGGGAGTAATAAACCCAGTATCTGCCTTGCATCAGTTTGCACAGATGCACCATGCACAACTTGAATTGAAAGAAACTGGTGTGGCAGGTAAATACTTCCTCTTTTCTTAAATAAAATAATATTTGTTTATCCTTGAGATGATCTGAATTTATGCAGTTAGTGTTGATGGCACAAATACAGATGAATTTTTTTATGGTTGGTTGCACTACCCTCTACATATGTTGCTTTTTGGCTGCCCTTTTATTATTGACACAGCTGTGTCTCATAATTAATTACTACAGAATTTGATCAGATGAATTGTATAAGATTCTGGCTGCTGCCAGAACTTTGTGGAAAGTGCATCAAGGGAAAGCTGCCAAAATTCATATGGAAGTGAAAGTTTTGAGTTGTATTTTGCTGAAATTCTTTTTGTTTTGTACTTGTCCTCAGAATGAATGTAAGCACATAAAGCTATGGATAAAAGCACCTTAAAATACTTTCACTAATTGGGTTTGGTTTTTTTCTCCTTTAAAGGCAATATCATAAGGCCTTATTTTGCCTTTTGTGCTGTGGTAGATGGCATTTGCTACAAGACTGGACTGGGAAAAAACAAGAAGGAATCTAAATTAAATGCAGCTAAACTGGCTCTTGATGAGCTACTTAACTTGGAGTATTCAGGGGCAAAGGCTTCTGACAAGTCAGGTAAATACTCAAGCAACATCTAATTAAAATTTGAAAAGCTTGGCTTAAAGGTTTCTTATGCAAAATCTCTGTAGTTTTATTAAATGCTTCTGTATCAGAGCCGCGCTCAGTTTTCTTGAATCCTTTGGGCAGAGCTCTTTGTCGCATGGTTCTGAAACTGGCTTTTTTTCCTTTGTCTTTTGTGTATTAGGAGTTGTGTCAGTTTGTAGCACAGAGTGGAGAATACTGAAGGAATTTATTTATTTGTTGCTGTTGCACTTGATTAGCTACTGACTAGGTAACAGCAACATGAAGTTGATCCTATGTGGTTTTGAATTTTTATGATTAAAAGGTTTCAACACTGAGTTACTACTTTCAAAAGAATTCAGTTACCATAACACTTCTTTTAAGGGTTGCTGCGTAAATGGTTCTATGCTTAAAAGGACTTCAAAATGAGAAAAGAAAACTCTTAGAGAATTAGAAACTTTAACTTACTGGAAATAGTGTGAGATCCATGTTTTGAAATGTAGACTGTCCATCCCAGTTTGAAATTTTGTTAAATTCTTAGAACCTCACTATATTCCCGCTGAGCCCCAAACTCCGGCGAGCTCTGTTCGTGTTTCGAGGATCTATTTCGGTAAGGAGTAGTCTTGTTTTTCTCTCTTGATTCAAATTATCCAGCAAATGCTTGCTTTTGTTTTTTTTCTTTTATTTAATTCTTCTTTTAATACATTTAGTGATCTGTATGAAGTTACTGTTATTTTAAACATCTTCTCTTTGAAGAACACTGTAAGAATTAGTGTCACTAAAGTAGATGTACCATTGATTCTACAAATGCATCTAACTTCAGTAAATTGCTTGAGTTTAAGTGGTGAATTGGTGACAGAAATAGGAACAGCATTTCTGTCCTTACTTGAAATACTGTGCGCAGTAGGTGATCAAAGTTGATCCATATCCATGATTGATTATCATGAATAATAAAAGCATAAAGTGTTTAGGTATTCTGTTCTTTATATATCCATGTCCATCCTGATAATCTTAAGAAGCCCAAAAGTGTGTTTTGATAGTAATGCTTTTACTATGTGTTCAGATTTATAATTGGGCAAGTGTTTGATCATGTCTGGTTCCTCCTACCCCCACAAATTTGTGTCTTGCTGGCTTTTATTGTTTTATTTAGAAGGAAGACAGCTCATGTATCAAAAACTTTCACAAACACTTGAAGCCATATTTAACAGCCTGACTACCGGACATCCTGAGTACCAAAGTTGTGGCCGTTCGCTAGCTGCCTTCATCATTGAAAAAGGTAAGTCTGTTTTGATCGTGAGTATTGGGGAACGGAAAACCTAGGCTGTGTGCTCCCAGAGAGCCTTGATTAACGCGTCCCTGACCTGGTAAATAAGTGTAAAGGTAGCTCTCCTTTGACATGCTCTGTTCTGATGGCTCTGTCACATGCATAATTGTGCTACAGTCATGCAAATATCCAAGACCTACATAAGCATTTCTTTGTGCTGCCTCAAAGAGGAGTAAGGCTGCATAGACCAGTATAGGCCAGAGCAGGTGGATATGCCTTGAAGGAAGCTGCAGCTCATGGAGAACCCACACAGGAGCAGCCTTCTGGCAGGAGCTTTGGTCCGTGGAGAGGACCCCACACTGGAGCAGGTTTTCTAGCAGGACCTGTGACTCCATGGGGGACCAGTGCTGGGGCATTATGTTCCTGGAGCACAGCATTCCATGGAAAGGACCCACGCTGGAGCAGTTCTTGAAGAACTACAACCAGTGGGAAGTACCCAGGCTGGTGTGGTTCGTGAGGGGCTGTATTCTGTGGGAGGGACCCTGTGTTGGAGCAGGGAAGGAGCATGAGGAGGAAGGAGTAGCTGAGACCAGGTGTTAGGAACTGGTGCTTCCCTACACCTCCGTACCACTCAGGCAGGGAGGAGAGCAGTCGGGAGTGAAGTTGAGCCTGGGAGGAAGGGAGGGGTTAGGGGGAAGGTGTTCCTCATTTTGGTTTTGTTTCCTCACTATCCTACTCTAATTGGCAATAAATTAAATTAATCTTCCCCGACTTGAGTCTATTTTGATGGTAAATGGCAAGCAATCTCCTTGTCCTTATCTTGACCTATGAGCTTTTTAATTTTATTTTTTCAGAAAATCGTTTAGGTTGGAAAATACCTTTAAGATCATGGAGTCCAACCTGCTAGGGGACAGCGGGTAGGAGAGAGCACCTTGGTGGGCACTTGGCAGCCAGACAAAGTTAACCCACCACAATCACCTGAAAATCAATGTTTTCTTTTTAGGTGGACAGCATGAAGTTGTAGCTCTGGGAACAGGAGAATATAATTACAGTCAGTGCTTTCAACCTTGTGGAAGAGTGTTGCATGACAGCCATGCCATTGTTACTGCAAGACGTTCTCTACTTAGGTGAGAATGTGTGTACAAATAGGTACCAGTTCTCTTGCAGCCAGTTCTTCTCAGTTTTACTTTTGCAAATGTAAATGTAAGTGCACTTGCATTTTATAGTTAGTACCTTCTGTATGACTTCCAAACCACATGAATTAAGTATGAATGCTTGTGTATTTGTAAACAAAGTAGTGTCTTTAACATTTACTGTTCCGTAACACTTTCTTTTAGATATTTTTATAGACATCTTCTGCTGTTCTATAATGAAAATCCAGCGAGGACAGAGAAATCCATATTTTGCACAGCACCAGGCTCGAAGCTGCTTACCCTAAAGCAAAACACAACTATCTTTCTCTACATGAATCAGCTTCCAAAAGGAACTGCTCAGTTAAAATCACGGGTGTAAGTACCTTGGTATTTTCAGAGACGTTGTAGTGGAAGATCCAGTTTTTTTTGCAGTGACAGACACATTGTGAGTGTGGAAAATAGGGATTGTTACACGTTTCTAAGATGGGGGTTGCTATTATGAACTTTTTTTCATGTTTTGGAAGCATTAATGTACAGGGTGGTAGTGGTAAGTGTATGAGATACAGCTCAACACGACAATGCAAAAAACTTACGTGGGTTACAGCTTCAGGACGATGCTTTGTTTATTACACATATCCACTTACCTGTTAACCCCCCTCCAAAGATACTATTAAAATGCTAATAAATCATTAATTTAACCACTGAGCAAGTGGATGTGGTGACTTACTCTAGTCCTGTGGTGTACAGGATGACATTATAAAAACCCTTGAATTGAAGCAGTAAGCTTCTGCTCTGCTGTGTAGGAAAAAGGTAACGAGAGAAACTTGATGGGACAAACACACTCCTGTTCCTCTGAAAGTTGGGGTTTTTTAATAGTTTTGACATTTAACAGCAGCAGTCACTGGTTTACCAAGTTACTACGAACAGTGTTATTTTGTGACCCTTATAGTGGTACAGTGGAATAATGTCCCTGAAAGTCGTACAGTCATAACTTTATCATATATACAAGACAGCTAGCTGCTTTCATACTGTATTTGGGTGTTCAGAAGGCAGACTTGTGAACTGGAAGTCACCGCCAGTTCATTGCAAGTTGTGCTGACTGAGGGAGACCCTCCTGTTAGAATTGCAGAAGGTTTTAAATCACTTTCAGTGTCATAGCCTGCTTTTACAAGGAAACGGTTGATGAGTCTGGATGCAGTTTGTGAGCTACTCTGTAGCTGACCATAGTTGACGGATCACAGATTCAGCACTTTTCCTCTTGCTTTTTGTCCTTTCTGGTGTGTCCTCTCCTGAGACAAACTCTGGGTAGTATTTGCTTCTAATACAGCAGATTTGCTTATGTATAGAGTTATTTAAAGATAGTTTTTAGAAGGGAGCAACTTGCAAGTAATACATTGAGCAGAAAAATGTGTCCGCTTATTAACAGGTAGTAGTATGTTACTGAAGCCAAAATTAAATGGTTGCCCTGTAATAATGTAGTAAAGCAAAAGCACCTTTGATCATAACATTGTAAGATAGGATAAAATTGGGGAGAGTTAGTTCAAAACTTCAGGCTTTGCCTTCTTATCCCTCTCTAATTAAGGGGGAAAACTGTGTTTTGGTTCAGAACAATCACTGTTTTGTCTCCCTAATGTGTTGCACCTGCTTGTTTTAAATATTTTGAAGTATTGTCGTGTAAGTTATGTTTTAAAGGAGGTGTAACAACCTTACAGCTGCTTTTTCACAAGATGAACAGTCTCCAAGTTAACTTCTGTCATAGTGTAAATAAACACAAAGTGATAGCTTTCTGCAGCATATGCTGATCTTTATTAATGTTTGCACAACTGATGGCTACGATTAGATTGAATTACTATTCTTACTTAAATACTGATTTCGGTATTCTGGTCACTTGAGTGGATGAGTGGGGTGTTTCTAAAATGTACAAATATTGAACATTAATGGGAGGCCCAGATCTATTGATAATTGTTTTCTGAGAAACAGTATTAGATACCACCTTACAATAATCTCTGATTAGAGTATTTTCTCACTGAAATTCATTTTCTTGTCTTACTTTAGACATCTCAATCCACAATCTATATCTGCTTATGAAACTCATGAAGAACTGAGCCTCCATGTTGCTATAGAAGGCAAGATTTACCTAACTGTTTGTTGTCCACCTAAAACTGTTAGAGCAAGCAGTATGTCAGCTAGTGACAAATTAACAAAATGGGAAGTGGTTGGTATTCAGGGAGCATTGCTGAGTCACTTCATTGAACCAGTGTATATCAACAGCATTCTTGTAGGTAAGCTTAATGCAAATTTCCGGTGGGTTTTTTATATGTCCTCATGTCCTGGTTTGATAACATTTTATAAAAAATGAACTAAACCAGGATGGTTCTTTAAAGAATTACAGTAGTTTTCTGAAAAATACTAAGTGTGTATATTTTTTTTTCACTCATCTTTGAAATGCCATAGTGTAAAACTCAGTAAGGCTCGCTCTTTTGTCGTTGTGGCTTTGTTTTAGCTTACTGGATTGCCCTTCCTTTACTACGTATTAGAGCAGCAGAAGAAATTCACCATTGTTTTATAACAAATTAAATTTTAAATATTGAGGAAATATCCAGGGTGGCAAATGCTGTGTTAACTGTTCAGTCAAATGTGGTGCCTTTAAGGTGACAATGTTAATCACTTAACTATAGAAGTGCACAGTGGTGGAAAAACTGCCAGTATTTAACTGAAAATGTCCAGTTTCACCCTGGAGTATTTCACGAGCTCTCCTGGAAAGTCTTTGTTCAGTTTTGTGTTGTACCCGTGATCTGCACCCCTCTCTGTATTGGTTAATGCAAATGTTGAGGAATCAGGATTACCAAGGTGATAGTGAATTCTCAAGATTTTGTGGCAGTCAGGAATACCATACTATTATCAGAACTCATTTCGGTAGCTTTTATTTATGTGGTGGGATTAAATTAATGGGTGCTATCCTGAAGGTTTTCATGCGTTTCGTCCTCTCAGTATTTGCATTGCGAGATATAGTAGACGGATGTCCAAGTTCCCCAGGCATTGAAGACGTAGCAACTTTTCCTTTTCTAACACAGAACTAGATTTTTTAAGTACTCCAGAAGATCTTGTAAGAATTGGTGAATGCCTGCCTGTTCCTTCTGAGGAAGTTTGGGCGCTTTGAAGTAAAAGTGATAGAAAAACTTCTAATATGCTCACTTAAGCGGTATTCAAAGTAAACATAACAACCTATAATGTATTACCCTTCTATTTAATAGAAATTCGGTGACCATTCCTTGAGTTGCTATGGACCAAAATATGTTTATTTAGTAGGTAGTCAGAAATACCTGGATATGGAATAATGTGGGCAAGCTCCCTGGTGTATTTTCTAATCTAGAACATCCAAGTTTGTGTTGCAGCTTCTATTTTAATGGTGTCTTCTGCAAGGAATGTAAAGAGTTGATGAAGAATAATTGTTCCAAAAAGGGGGCACCCAGTGAAAATATTGATGCCTCTGGAGAAGAAACTATAATCAGTTCTGTTCTGCAAACTGAATATTGCAGCTGATTTTCCCAAATATTATTGTGTATATATAATTTTTATTTTATAATTAATTGCTGTATATTAATTTTGTGAAAATTAGCAATAAGTAATATTAATTAGTAAGTAGCTAAATACAGATATTTACTATCTATACAGATATTAACTAATATCTATATAGAAAAATTAATATAATGTAGGCCAGTGGAAACATCTGTGTTCTTAGCTTTTTTTAATTTTTATTAATTTGATGTACTTATGTGTGACAAATCTTGCTTTGTTTAATAGGAAATGGAAATTGCAAGGATACAAAAGGGCTAGAAATAGCTATAAAACAGCGTGTTGATGATGCACTTACATCAAAGCTTCCCATGCCTTATCTGGTCAACAGATCTCATACTTACTTGGTGAATGCTGCACACCCAATTGAAGAAGACTTTAAACAGAGGTTTCTTAGTTTGAATTGGTCATTGTCAGATGCATCACTGGAGATTGTGGATGGGTTAAATGGAAAAACTGCTGAAAGGTTAGAATTTTTCTTCATTATGTTGGAAATAATGTTTAGCCTTGCTGTTTTGTGTTGCTTCATTGGAGTATTCATTATTTAAGCTATGTATGGAGGCCGCTGCATTACCCAAATGGAAGAGATTCTCTCCTGTGTTAGGTAAATGCGTCCCATGATTAGATGTAGTTTTAGAGATCTTGTAACTTTACAGTGAGTACCAAGATACGAAATTTAATAGTTCTTTGAATTGAGATATCTTTATTCCATTGTCTGGTGTAGTGAATGCTTTAGGTTTCATAGTACATAAAACCAGTTAGCATCCTAGTTCAGATGAACTCCAGTTTGAAAACTGATTTTGGTTGGCTTGTTTAAATTCTCACAGCTGCTGATTTGCATTAACTTTGCTCATTGAAAGTGGAAGTAGAATCCTATGATTGTATTCACAAATCATTAGAGGGGAAAAAAAGAACCCTGTGATGATCCAAGCAATATACCTGTAATGTATTTGTTACTGAGTTTTATTATTCTTTTTTCATTTTGACTATAGTTCACCATTTAAAAGTGGCACATACATGGCAAGTCGGCTTTGCAAGGCGGCAATGTTTAGTCGTTTCAGATTGCTTGCTAAGGAAGCAGAACGGAATGATTTGCTTCAAGTTGCAACGTACCATGAAGCTAAGGTGAGCTGGTATGGGGGCAGGGAAGTTTTAGTACGGAGTCTCTTAATGGCCACTCAAAGCTGGTTTGATAGCCAGAGGTGACTTTCTGTTTTGGTGAAAGCTTCACCTGAACAGCGTGATCTCCTTTATTGCCTATAATCTTTGCCCGAGAATGTCTGAAATTGCTGTTTCCAAGTAGAATTAATCTACTGAATTAATCTTGAAACATTCTCTATGAACATCTGCCATGTCTTGTCTCAGCATATGGAGGTTGCTGGCCATTTCCTCACATAAGATAGCTTCACATTAAAAAGGTTGGGGATTTTTTGTTTGTTAGTTCGATTTCAGTCTTACTTTTTGTATTTTGTTTCATACATATCTAGATACTTTTCTACCCCAGCGTAGTCTTGTGCGAGGATTCTTAGGTCATACAGGAGTAGGAAAGTAGGAATCATTCATCAGAAGACAGCATTAGGTCCCAGGCTTTCCGTTGTGGTATAAAAATACAGAGAAATTACTTAAAGGAGCTACTGTGATTCTAAACACAATTCACTCACTTCTGTCCATAGTTGGAAATATGTGGGCTCATCTTACCTCTCTGTACTCTTCCAGATTTCTCCTCTCCTTGGGTCAAGTGATATATTTTATTTCCAAAATTGTTATGTGACACTTGAGCTTTTATAAAGTACATACCTTTTTTTTTTTTTCCCCCCTCCTGTCAGAACATGCAAGAGATCATTGTCGAAATGATTCAAAAACTACTTTAAAATCAAGTGGCTTGCTAATTGACAGGTTGTTCATGTGTTTAGATTTGCATTGAATGATAGCGACTGTTTATTTTCTGTGTAAAGATACTATTGGAACTGAAAAGATGCTGAAAAAAATCATGTTTAACAGAGCAATTCTGTCATCCCAGTAAATGCCCAGACATATCAAAAGAGTATGTTTTTTAGAATCTGTAACACTTTCTATCACTGTCAGCAACTGAGGGAACTGTAACATTTGTAGGTGGTGTTTGTGCTTGTGCATATTATATGCTGGTGGTAAAGAACACAGGTCTCTCTAATCGTCATTCTTGAGGTCTTTCAAGATTGATCTTTCTCTGTCTTTTTTTTTTTTTTCCCCCCCAGATCAAATCTGAATCATACCAAGAAGCTAAAAACTTGCTGCAAAGCTACTTAGAGCAACATAGTTATGGATCCTGGATTGTGAAGTCTCCACATATCGAACAGTTCAGTGACTGACTGTGAGGCAGATTGTATGTGAAGTCAGTTTGGGTGATTTCTTTCAGTAAATTGTAGTTCTGATTAGTAAAATGTTTAACGGTAGAGTTCATATTTGCTGCGAGAAAATCATTCCAGAGCTGCTTCTTGTTGATTTAAATGCAGTTACTAAACCATCTGTAACAGTTCAGTCTTTTCCAAAAGTTGATGTTTTCTCATAGGTAGGAGTATCTAATAGCTTTGAAAACCTGTTTTGTTTTGCCCCCAAGTGCCACCTCATTTCTGCTCCCTCACCCCCACCACGCACCCTGTGGAGTTATTAACATGTTTTTTCCTGTTAGTTTCAGGATTGCTGTGTATTGATTTCTTCTTTTTCCCCCACCTTTTTCATAACTGACAAGAAAAAAATAAATCAGTAAAAGTTGGATTTCTTTAAAAAAAAGTATACCAATGTGAGAATCACTTGCAGAAACAAAAATTGGCAATCTGTGCTTTATCTGTAGGCATCCTTTGCTAGTCATTTTAAGATACTTGCTTAGCATGGTTTGCCTTGTGGTGGCTTGTAGTTTGCTATATATTGTTGGTGGTAGAAGGGTTAAAAAATAATCTGTGTACTTCCAAATGTGAAACTTTGAATTACCAAGCTGTTACTGACCTGTTTTGTGACAATCAGTATTTTTTGGGAGTGGACTGAAGCATTTTAAAAGTGTCAAAACTGTGAAGAAAAAATAGTGTGATGTAGTACAGAAGTCACCAGAAACAAGGTTCCTTCAACTTTCATGGGCTGCCCCAAAAACCATCAGATGTTAGTGCTCCTAGATTAGTTGGACTCCTCCACACACAGACTACTTTATCACTGTACTGAGGAGTCTTCACAAAACTCTCTGCATGCATAATAATTTGAAAAATGTTGCCTATGGAGAGGGAAGTTGCTTTCTTATAAGTTACGGTAAGAATATGGTAACATTGGGATAATGTTTAAAAGGATGTTGATAAGTAACGTGGTTGGGTTTTGTGTGGTGGTGTGAAATACTAGTATATTTAAGCTAGATAGTACACTTTCGTTACGTTACTTGATTTTTTGTGTATCATACAAGTGTGGGAAGCTGTTAAGTTATGTAGTGTTTTCATACATCAGTAATAGTATAGTTAATGCTGTAGTGGTGGTGTTTTGTTGTCTTTTTGTGGCACATACTCCACATAATATTTACTCCATGTAATGTTTCCTTTCTAAGAATGCTTGGGAATGGCTATCATATTCCAGGCTAGAGCATAGTGTGCCTTTTTTTCAGGGGTATTAAAACTTCAATAAATTTCCTTGACAACATGTTAGTGTTTTACACACTTCTGGACCATTTTTCTGTGTGGGCTTAGGCTTTTGCTGAGACATCATCACCAAGGTGTTTTCTGTAGTTAAGCTAGAAACCTTAAATATGTACAAGTTACAGCTTTTTTTGTGTGCTTCAGCCATTGTATTAATTGAACAGCCAACCAAAACAGCTATGAGACTTAGGTTCCTTCTTAAGAGGAGAGAGGTTCTGTTGTGCAAACAATGTGTTGCGCTGGGTGCGATAGCTGTATCCTTGAGAAATGAGTTGATGACAACAGTAGGGATCCAGTTCTTCTATCTGGATTGTTCTTTGAGTAACAGCATATGCAGAATGCACCGAGCTAGTAAACATAAGCATGTAGGTTGTTCTATCCAGGTTTTTCCTCAGCTACTTCAGTAATTCAAAAATGCGTGATTCTGCAAGCTTTGAGATAGGCAAGAGTGCTGCAGTTCAGTAATGCGACTGAAGATGTATTACCAACCGGTACATGCACCCAGAGCACATGTACATCATACATACATAGATGGCTGCCCACACATGAAAATGCACGCAGGCATGTGAACATGAACAGCACCAACAGCCTCCAGTTGAGGGCTCAGCCTCTCCCCTCCCTGCTTGAGAAGAATTGAGGTCCACTGGTGAGAATATACATACGTGTGTGTGGTGTGTGTGCGCGCACACGTATTCTCTCTGTATACATACACACGTGTACAGACATACCTGCTACACCTATATGCATGTGCATGTCACGAGTCACATACATGTCAAATCTGACATACATGTAACACAGCTGTAACATGACGTGCATGTTGAATCTCACATACATATCAATTGACATGTAGGTCATGTGTCGCATATCACTTGCATTGTCTCGTGTCTTGCAGGTGTCACAGCTTACACATGCCATATGTTACATATCACACGTCAGATGCATGTCACAAAAGTCACATAGATGTCACATGTCATCCTATACTTGTCATGTCACATGTTGCATACATGCCACGTGTGGTGCATGCATGTCACATTTTAATTTGATATTAAACCTGTGGGATGAGGGAGGAGAAGAGAGCTCAGGAAATGGATTTTCCTAAGTACTATAAGGTGTGAGGATTTTTAAAAATTAGAGGAAAAGATATGTACAGTAAAGCTCACTTTGCTATGCATTTTCAGATGCTTTCAGTATAATACCTTTTTTCTCTAAGATTTCTTCTAAAGCTTGGGAAATACAGGAGCCAATCCTGTAGCTACTATTGAGCATAACTACTTGAGCCTAAATATTCATCTTTGTGGTGTTTTGATCAGAACTTGTTCTCTGAAACCTAAGGTAGTCAATAAAAGACTACATATTTGTAGGCATTTTCAACTTCAGTGAAATGAGTATTTCATCATTAACCACTCAGTAATATTAAATTAGGTCTTTCAAATGTATGTAGTGATAGTCTTAACTATTGCTTAGATCTGTTGATCCTTAGTAAAAGAAGGTGCGCATCTATGATGTGAAGTCTATGTATTGCAAAATAACGCTATGTCAAAGTAGCAATACTTGATTCTAAGGGTTTTTTTATGCTACCCTTTGCCTTTGATTTTCTACAGAATGGCATGAGTATGTTTACATGCTTTCCAATGTGCGTTTTGTTAATGTGACATAAACAACTTTTATCAACGGTTAGGTGCAAAATGCTTTGCAAACATCTTGCATACTTTTTAGGAACCGTACAGTTATGTTCGGCTGAAACTGAAATATCAACTTAAAACATTGATCAGTATCTGAAAGGCCTCATGACTACAAGCATGTGCAACAGAAGCAACTTTCTCCTATTGCCACTTCAACTAGCTGTACGTATCCACAGTGTTTGTAGTCAAACAGGTACTTCTCTGAAAAGGTGTCTTGAAGCGCTTGTTGTAGGTGCTACGGCAGGAGCAAGCCAGCCAGAAAATGTTTTGAAAATGCACAGCAGAGCATGACTACTGTATAAAAGTCACGTGGCAATCCCCAAAACTAGTGCCAGAATAGCCAAAACCTCTGCTTTCTGTGACTGTAAAGCTGCAGCCATCTCAGAATATTGCATCCCAACTCCAAAGCAGTTTGTGCAGACAAAAAACCAAAAAAAGTGTATATATTTTCACACCACATGTGTTTCATTTATGAATTTGTTAGTGAGCTATGGCTTCTACCTTTCCTTAGGAATGCATGGGTAAGTATCTTTACCATCATTTCTTGGTTTCTGAAGTACTTGACTGTTTCTACCTTATCTAATGCTTACTGTTCAGGGACTTAGAAAAGGTCGTCGTTATTCCATGTGGGATGTCCAGCTGCATGGATTGACCTCAAGGTAGGTGTTACCAAATCTTAAGAGTTGAAGTTTCTCATGCATAAGCAAACGATAAAGGAAGCCTCATTTATTAACTGAGCTGTGTTCAATGAAAACTGCTCCTGTACCCTCTTTCTGATTGCTGAGAGATGGGGCAGCAATGCAGATAAACAGCCTGATACTGGAACATGTTTGTCTGCAAAGCCACACGTTATTTGTGACACTGTGCATCATCAGGGTGCAGCTTTCTGCTGTAGATGAGAAGTTATAATGTTTATTAAGTCACCCAGTGAAAAACTCAATGGATAATCTAAAGCCATATCACTATTACTGAGTTACAGTTATATTATTTACTATGTTTTTATAACTTAAATCATATAAATTGTGTATCTTTACCACTGAACTATAACTGTATTTCCATTCCCTCCCTAATACTCAGCATTAGAGTGCAAGTCAGCCCCCCCTTACACCAGCTTCCCACACTAAGTCTTTCAGACACAGCCCGGATGGGGAGTCTAGCAGGTTTTCGGGGGGGGTCTCTGGACTTGACTTGGAAGTGTCACTGCTAGGCAGTCTCTGTCTTAGTTTTATTGTTGTGGTCACTTAGGTATGGGTGGTCTTGCAAGATTCTGCACACTAATATTCCTCTACAGTTGGCAGTAGAAGTCAGAAGTCAGTAGTATTCATATCATTCTTACAGTTGTTGTTAAGACTAGTCTCTCTTTGACTTCCTTCTCAGAGGCTCAGTGCTTACTAGGTCTTTAAATGTTGTCTCACTTTGTTTAAAGGAGATTTTTTTCATTATTTTTGCACACTGCTTTTAAGAATTTATCAAGTAAGAAGGAATCTATGTGTAGAGGAGCATTATTCTACAAAGATCGACAAGGTAGAATTTTTATGAATTAATTTCTTGCCTGTTTTCTCATCTTCTATGTCATACTGCATTTAGGTATCACTGTTATTACAGGCTGTCATTTAGAAGGCATCTGATTTGAGAAGAGGGTGGAGCTGATCTGTTTGTGGCTGGGATGACTGACAGTATTTTGCTTTTCCGAGTCCTTGTGGGTGGGGACAGAGCACTCCTTCACTGTGGGAAGAGAAGATAAGCAGAGCAACAGATAGCAGCGCGGTAAGTATTTTCCCAGTTTTGGCAGAAGACTATCATTAAAGCTTACTTCTCTTTGTAGCATTCAAGAAAACTGCTGTTTTTTCCATTGTTAGTCTGCTTTTAAGTATAACTTGAAATACTCCATACCACACCCACCAGCAAAACACATCAAAGACTAAGCGATAGGCTGATAACTGTTGTAGTAGGCTTACTTTCATCAATTACAGCTTGTGTTGTTAACATTGAGTGGTGGGTTTGGGATTGTAAAAGATGGTCTTAGTTGTTTCTTTCTGCATAAAACTTAGTGTCACATGACTGACTCCATCTTCATTTGAAGTAAGCACATTTCTGAGGTTCCACAAAAAGATTTCTGTGAATACTTAAGGCAGTGTATGTTCACATGGATTTATACATTGATCATCAATTTTATGTTGGTTGTTGCTGGAAAGAATTGGCCATGTAAGTGCCCTGGGACATTGGTATCTCAGTTACCTGCATCGTTATTATTTCAGGTTTGTTACTGTTTTAATAATGTTTCCCTGTCTCTGAAGGTTTTTGAGAGCTACATGTTTTGCTTACACCAATGAGAAAAATGTATCCTGCAAAAAATATAGAAGAAAGTCGATGTAGCTAAGTAGGACAGCTCATGAAAAAAGCTTGGAGTTCTGGCAAGTTTCTTTTTTGGGGAAAGCAACTTGATACTATTACTTCTATACCTTGTGCTGTGTGGTATTTTGTATTGTTTTAAAAAGGCTATCTGCAGGTATCTTGTTTTGAGTCTGGTACCTGTATGCTGGTATACTGGTAAATGATTTTTTGGGTTTTTTTAATTGTGTTTTTAAAAAAAGCAGAGTAGTTAAGTCACTAGTGAAAAAAGACAATATCATTTAACAAAGAAGACTCTAGACATGATTTGTATATGTTACTGAAATTTATTAAATATACTCTATAAGTAACTTTTATTAGTTTTTTCAATAAATAGTTGTCTCTCTAAGTTTATTGACAAAGTGAGAACCAATTAGTTTTCCAAAATACATTTTGAGCCCGTAGGGCTTACAGAAAGGATCAAATGTGATCTCAGAACAGATTGTCTTATCACCCGGACTAAGAACATATAGTGGTCCCAAATGGACAGCAAGCTAGTAAGCCACAGGCCAAAATACATAAATTAGTCATAATTAAATATTTAAATAAATAATGTAGCAGAAACATTAAAAATTGTTATTTGATTATTTTAGCATAGATATCAGCAAGTTGCTCAGTTCTTGGTGAAACGCAGGAAACTTTTTTTTGTCGTTGGCTTCACAGATCTTGCATCCAGTTCCTCGGGGAATTAGGTCCTGCAATACAAATGTTTTTGTTGATTGGTGGTAGCTCTCTTACCAGCTAGTTTTAGCAATGAGACATCAACTTCTGTATCTTAAGTTTTTCTTGTAAGAAAACAGAACCCTTAATATTTCAGAGGACTGGCTTTTTTTCAGTTGGTAAGTGTTAATGGATGATACGATGAAACTGCTGCTTATGAAGGAGACTTTTGTAAATGTGAAAATACTACAGGCTAAACACATTCACTCTCTATGATAAATACTGGCACAGAGGCAAATCTTAATTTCTAGCCTGAAGAGGATTTCTAAAATGGTACAAGGATCTCTTAGCCATGGAATTTGTTTATGTAGTGTATCAAGGTGTATGACATCCATTGTTGGGTCCTGGCCATAAATTTATGGCAGGTTTCAAAGCCATTGCTTATGTAAATAATTGTTATGCTCCTAAAAGCAAGTTTTTGTCAGCCTAAGATGCCTTTCATGATTCAGTAAAGAAAATAATTGTCATATTTTTTTAAATGTTGACTTGCATAACTAGTAGGCCTCAAATCTGTTTTACTGTGTTGGATTATCATGCAAATAGATGTCATATAGTTTAATGTTACGGTATTCTTGTATAAAATCCTGTATTCTCAAGGGATGATGACACATAGACCTTAAGGCGTAAAACCACTGATTCTAGCATTGTTTTTCACTAACACTGAAACACTACTTTTTTTTTTTTTTTTCTTCTTTGTTTTTTTTTTTTTAACTGGGTAAAAAGATTGCCTACCGTAAGACTCTGGAGATTCTTTTTGATATTTCGAAGACTGTCAGCATCCTTTTCTTCAATTTCATTCTCCAAGGTGTTCATTTCTGTCAGGTAACATTGTAGAGTTTGCCAGCTGCACTCCTAAAACAGTCAGCAAAATCATTATATATATAACTTGTTTCCCAAAGACAATTGATTCAATTTAAAAGAATCTCAATTGCCCATTGTTTTTATCCTCATACCAGGATTAGGCCATTGTTTTCTACAATGTATAGTTCATTTGTTCCCCTTAAAGTCGTAAGATGTTACATGTGGCCCTAGTTCTGTGGTACATTATTGTAGCTTTTGTAATATGGGTAATCTTTACAGGACACTTGAAGTGTTGGAATATCTCTTGGGAACACAAAGCTGTAGTATTTGCTCCTAAACCAAGCCTTACTCCTTGTTGTCATGTGGAATTAGCATCTTAGCAAAAGGCTTAATAGTCCAAGCATCTGTCAGTTTTACAGTGGCCTTTTTAGAGCCATCTTCAGTTAATGCACTTTGGTTGCTCTATCTAATATCTGCATCTGATCTGGTTTTTGAATATGATGAACAACTTTACACATCAAGTAAGAGCTTCCAAGCTATTTCAGGCACTGGTGACAATATGTTACTAATCAGCCTCATGCATTTAAGCACTGGAGCTCTGAGATGGTTATGTCTTGATGTTGCCAGCATATGAGAAAAATGACTCAGATAAGGAAGTGGTTGCAGAATCTGGCTTTAAATCTTTACATAAACAAAATTACTGTTAAGTGAGAATTCTTCTGGATTGAAAGCTTAATTGGACGTTCAAAGTAGTTAACAGATAACTTGCATAAAGATTTTAACTAATTCCTAATACTGAATAACTTGATGCTCTTACTTGTGGTATACTTGCACACTGAATTAAAAAGAGAAGTAGTACAGATCAGCAGCCTGTCAATGATGAATAGTCTGTTGTAAAGCTGTACTTAGAACACTGTCTGCGCTCTGATGTGCAATTTTTTTTAGAAAGAAGCAACCATGATGATAATATTCTTGTGGAACTAAGTCTTAGGTATTAACTAAATACCATAAAACTTGATTACATAGCTAATATATCCAGAATGGCTTGGTAAAGTTTTGTTCCTGAAACGAACTAGGTAGAGCATAATTGTATTGCATAATTGGTGGAATATAGACTTCTAACTTCTTAAACAGATCCTACTAGAGGCTCTGCATATGTGGTTTAGATAAAATACAGGCAATTTTGTGTAGCCATTTCATATAGATAATCTATTTCTAAGTCTAGTTTCATTCTGAAAATTGTTCTTATGTTAGTGTTAATACAACAGTATTGCCTCTTGCAAATATTACACGATGTTTAAATGGAAAATAAAATTTTTTTTCCCCGTGAATTCAGTCATGTATTAAGCAGGATGAATAGGGAGGTTTCATTTTGTGTTACATACTGCACAGAACAATGAGGTAATATTGTACATCAGCCTCTTACACCAGTATTACCTGATTTGTATTCTCAAACATTTTTGAGAATACAGATCAAATACAGAAATGTCTTTAAAAAACTACACTTCCTACACTGAACTCAAACTGTTCAGATTTATCCTTTATATCAGCCCTTCTGATAAGCCAACTGTTTTGGTGTAACTCAGTAATATATCATTTAAAAGTAGCCATACCTTAGAAATCCTTCAGAAAACAGAAAATGTAAACTCACCTGTTTCTCATTTGGTGTATAAAGGTCAAGATGAATCTTCTGTAGAGAAGGGGGAGAAAAAATTAATTGTTCTGAAAAAATATATAGAAAAAAATAAATAGAAAAGGTAAATAGAAAAGAATCTTATAATAAAACACAATCAACCACTTACATCCTTGTTTTTTTCCAGGAATTCTAAGTCTCTTATTAAAGCTTTAAGAAGGCGCACTTTTTCTGTTGGTGGAGGTGCTCCGTAAGCTGCACTCATAAGCATTACTGCTGAAATACAGCTGAAGATTAGTACTTTGCACATCATGTCAGTGTTCTGATTATCTATATGCTAGTATTTGAGTTGTGTTGTATGATGAGAGTTGATAAGTTGTCCGTAAGCTGTTTAGTGTATTTATACTCTTCTTTCTGGGGGGAAAAAGATGGGGGCGTCATGTAAAACAGGTTTTATTACACATTTCTTCATATGTTCTACCTGTATGGGAAGAATCATTACTTTTGTTTTTCCTCCCCTGATGACACTTTGGAATTTTTATAAAGCAAGAGGGATTTTACCTACATTCACTGGTGTAAGAGAAGCCCACACTCACTTTTGGCAGTCTCTCTTTGTGCTTTCTGCATGAAACACTTTTTCCCTCATGCGCTGTCCCACTCCCCCATAGAGTATGCCATGGAATATACTACTGCCACACAAAATGTTGTTCTAAAGATGTATAATTTAACCATTTTGTTTGTTTCTCTCTCTATATTTATCCTTCCACAAATCCTGTGGCATTATTTAAGTGAAGAAGAAGGAAGCATTCTCATTTTAGTAATTGTTGATTAAACAACAGGAAGAAAGTTGGCTTCCTGTCTGGTGATTTTACCTGTCATCTTTTGCAAAGACAGTTAGTGTAAGCTTACATGCATAAGTCAGTCTTTACACCATCAAATTCAAAATGTTCATTAAAAAAACTCCAGCAGGATTCTTTGTGGATGTTAAACCGTTTTTTCTACTACCACATATCTTAATGCTGTTCTTTGTTCCTTATGTGCACCTTTCACTTTTTTCCAGCTTATAATGAAAATGCACTGCTTTTTAAAATACTTACAGATTTTCTTAGTAATACCTAACCCGCTGCATTTTGTGGTATATATCACAGTACTGAAGTTGAGAGTAAGCAGTCATTTGACAATGAACTGTTGCATAATATTGCTGAATTGTTTTTGTTTTCTAGTTCAGGGTTCTGTTGGTTGATATCTTTGGAATGCTATGTGCAGTGTTTAAAATTCATAGTTTTCTTCATTTTTGAGTGTAGTTCTGAGCCAAATACTCCCCCTGCTGCCCAGAAGTCTCTAACATTATGTGAAATGTGGTTCTTTTGCTCAGTGAATTTAGCTGCTGAAGCTGTGTAGAATAAATTCTGAGTTTGCATTCTAGTGTGGTTTGAAGTTTTGTAGCATTCAGGATGAGCAAGACTGGATGGGTAACAACTTCACCTGCCATTGCGTATAAAACTAGACGTGAAACCTACCTTACATGTTCTGCTCGTGTAGTCTGAGGGGGAGCGGATCTGTTCAAAAATGGCTGGAATATGCTTTTGCTTGGATTAAATACGGTCCATTACTATAATTATTTACTAATTCCATTACTATAATAACATAAAAACATTATTTTTATTAATGTCTGGTTGTCTGCTAACCATTAAATTGGCTAAATGATGTTAATTAGCAGTGCGATCCCAGCTTCTGCAGATCTTGGTCTTCATTGCCTGGTTTTGAAATAAGTACAGACATTTAATATTTACGGTCATACAAAAGTAGTAGCCATTGTAGCTTGCACCATGTAGTATTTGTGCAGTTTGAAACCTCTTCTGGCACCGTATCTTTTGTCTCTGGCTACGAACAAGAATAAATACAAATTTCAAACAGGAGTTAAAACTGCAGAGGTGAGCTGCTGAGCACTGGGTTGTCAGCTTTTCTCCAGGGTACTTATCAAGTTGGGTCATTTTATTCAAGGTTTTTAGTTTCTTGGTTTAAGTTAATGTGTTTTGACTGTATAAAGTATTAAGAAATACCTCAGTAGTGAGCACAAGACACATTTTTGTTTGTAATTATCGCTTACTGTTTTCAACGCTGTTCAGTCTTTCCTATGTCAGCTCTATAAAATGACAGAGGTTTCTCTCTTCTTTATAAAATATTCTATGGAAATATATTTGGAAGCACTGAATTTGGTATTCTGAATCTGATGTCTTTCTGGAGTAGTTTTAGTTTACATTAGAGGTTGCTCCAAGCAACCTTTGGGTTGGAGTGTTGGGGTATTTTCTATCAGTGCTTAAAATACAGCACAGCCAGCACTGGATTATTATTTTATTTTCCCAGCGTTCTACTGTTTTCTTTTGCAAGTCTTGGAGAACTTAAAAAAAAAAGCCTGAGCATTCTGTTAAACTTTTCAGCAAGTTTACAGATAGGTCTGCTAAACAAACTAACACTGTTTAGGTAACTAGCTCCCATGCATCTTTGACCATAGAGCTTTTAAGAACATTTTCCTCTTAAGTCCTTTGTCAGCCATAGTGTACAAAACTATGATTTTAGTTGTGGTTTAGGTATAATTGGAATGAGATCTTTATCTGTTAATTGTTTTCAAAGAATAAAAGAGGCTTGCATTTCAAGGGGCAGGGGGGAATCTGAATCTGCAGTACTTAATAAATTGTGCACAGGAGTGATTAACTTTCCCATAATATTTTGCTGCAGGCTTTGTGGTCCAACAGGAGAATGCAATGGAACTTGTTTTGATCATTTTTGTTGGATGTGCCAGGTGAGGGGGAGATGGCTTGGAGAGTATTGATAAACCAGAAACAGCAAAAACTCGGTTAATGTCAACACACAACTTAATGTTGGCATTATACCCTAAGTTTTGGGAGTCTGTCCTGCTTACAAGTTGTAATCTTCAGTGTGCTAACTAAGCAGTTTCCAAAGTAGTTAGATTGCTCTTACAGGCTGTTCTGTCTTCACTGTGTACGTGCAAGACAAATCTGACCACAAGTAGTAGAAAGAAGTTGAATCTACAGGGACAAAGGCAGAACGTTCATGGTCATGGTACTAGTAAGACTGTAGGTCTGCTGTACAGAGGCCTTTGTGTCATTGGTATGCTGACAATTCTCAGTGATGCTATTGCATTTGAATAGATTTGTGTCCAAAATGTCTTCATCCTTTTTTTAAATTAGGTTTTTCTTACTTGCATATTTTTCACTTAAGTGCTGTCTGTCAGATTATAACAAACCAGTAGTTCACTGTATGCTCAGGGGCTCATATACTGTCAGAGACGGATAGCTTTTTCAGAAAAGAATATGATGATATGCTATAACTTTTAAATACAATAATATTTCTCTTTGTATGGTGTTGGACTTCCTGTGCTGGTCAGATTTTAGTTATTACACTCAATCTGAGTTCATATTTTTTACTGAGCAAGGAATTACTTAGGGTTTTATTCAGAGGTACAGTGATTTAGATAGCCCTTGCAGCTTTGCCATAGAGTTGAATGCATTTTAACAGGAAATGAAATTACTCCTCTAAATTGCCTTGGAATCATACAGGATAAAGTAGTGCTGCCAGTGATAAACCCCCAAAATCCTGCCTTGAAAAAGTATTAGGGGCAGGTACTAGTGAGCATGTCATACTGTGGGGGTGGTTTTTTTTGGTTTGGTGTTGGTTTTAATGCATGGTTATGAAAGGTTAGTTGATTTATATCTCATTTTATTTCTAAATAAAATAATGTTAACACTAAAGCAACATTATAACAAAAACACTGTAAAATGCACCATACCAGAAAAGCTTTAAGGAACACTTTAAAAGCCTCATCTAAATTTTAAGAAAGATTAACTAGCAGTAAAGCAAATTTGTTAAGGGGAAACAGTATTTGTGGATCAGGGAGTTGGGAAAGGAGAAGAGTGTTTGTATCTTGCTGTTGTTTTAGTGGATTGTTCATACTTTTTGTAGTACTTGCGCCTAATATAAAGAATAAGGGCTCATTTTCTCTTTTAGAAAATTAGTAAAAATAAATGACACACACTGACTAAACTCCTGATCTGTACAACTTCAAAGTCTGGAAAAGTTTTTACATAGGATCTGACTCCTCTCAGTTTAGGCTTGTATTTTTTGTGTCTTTCTGAACTGAAAGCTTGCCTTTTTTTTTTCTTTTTCCCTTTGCAAACCTGATGACTGGTGAATTTTGGAGAGAAGTTTTGGTTTCATTGAGGTATTAGGCATCTTGTTGATCAAGATGCTTGCCTCCTTTCTCTGTCACCAGTACAAAGTAGTATTCAGCTAGAGTCACTAGCTGAATATCGTTTGGTATACTTTAGTTCATATGCAGGTGTTTTTCAGACTCCTACTATAGTAGCATGCTTTTACAAGATTACTGTCAGTAGAGTCATAGGAACCACGGCAGAGTTCACATGTCTGATAAAGGTGATAACCATCAATTTGCGATCACAGTCTGTTGATTTAACTCTTTGTAGCTGTGTTCCAGGTCTGTTTTAAAGGATTTTAAATAGTAGAAGTTGTCTTCTGTTTGTAGATTTTATAGTTGTAAGCAATAACCTGCCAAAAGTAAGCCTTTACTATTCTTACTCTGCTCAGTAGGGAGACTTGTGTAAACATGTTGAAGTGAAGATTTGAATAAAGGGTTGAGTGGCAGTTGTTTTTCATTTGATTTCAAGCCATCAAAAGGACATAACCACCTCTTTCCTTCTTCAGCCTTTTCTCAATTGTTCTCTTCACTCAAGCAGTAGCAGAGTTCATGATCCTGCCTACATTAAAGAAATGGAAAATGAATTTTATTGAAGGTGTTAGGTTAATAACAAAAGAATACAAGTTGTTTTTTTTTTTTTTTAAAAAAAGCACTAAACTGTGTGAGTTTAATACACCCTCTAAAATAGAGCACTTGCTTCCAAAGTCCCTGTGATGCTAAAATTCAATCTCCAACATATTGAATAGGTGACTGCTGTATTTTCTGTTGAGGAAGAGCAACCATGGCAACATCTGAGTTATAGCCAGTAATCGCTGTCTCCGTGTTGCAGTACATTTTTAATATATGCTACAAGTAGAACAGTTTTCAGATGAATGCAATGGATCGCGTAACGTATTTAAATATAGGAGTGAACGGATGGCTGTGTTTATAAGGAGAAAGCATTAAATGTTTTTTTCTTTATTGCTTGGTTCTCATAGGATTATAGCATGAATTTTGCTGATTCACCGATGCATGTGCTGTCATCACTGCAATGATAGAGGACGATGTAGGAAAGTATCCTTTGGATAGCTTGTGTGATGAGGACAAATGAAGCAAGGGATAAAAGAGGAAGCAAGAAGTTGCCATATTGGATTAGAATACTGGTTTTGACTAGTTGAATAATGTCCCTGATTAGGGCACGTACGACTGTTTCAGGTGAAAATGCCAAAAAAACCCCGAAGTGAGTAATTTTTAGAGTGAGTTTTTCCTGCAAGAGTATCAGTGGGTTTTGTTGGTTTGTTTTTTAAAGAAAGGCTTTTGGTTTTAGAGAGTTAACTAAAGTGATCTGAAAATAGTTGACAGTTGGGAATCTCTTCACAAAACCAGTGTTTGAAGTAATTTTTCATTGAAAGGACCAACATTAACAAGGAACACGTTTTAAAAAAACAGTTCCTATAAACTAGCCTGCCCTTGGGGAAGGTAATTGTAATGTTTCCTTAGGAGCTGACAGTTGAGTTTTTATCCTCATAAGAGTCGTCTTTGTAATTGTTTAATAGGTGTGGATTTAGTTGAAGTATGGGGCGAAGGACTTACGGGAGCCTTGATGTTTCCTGTCACCATAGGTGGCATCAGCTAAGCGCATCCTCTCTAGAAGTGTAGTGAGATCTCATAGTATAGGTCTCTCCCCTCTGCATATTTAGACAGTCATGAATCTGCCTTGCACCTAGCTGTGTGGCCCGATTCTCATTTTAGAGAAGTGATATCTTACCATGGCATGTCTGCTCAGTCCATTTTTTTTTCAATGCAAGTCATCATCGCACCATATGCCTCTTAAATGCTGATGATTCTGGTTCTTCCTTGAGAGATTAAGAACCATCTCTAACTGAACTTTTCAAAGGAAGCTTCACCAAATGTAGAGCATTTGATGTACTCGCTATTACCAGATTTATTGTTGACAGCAGTGTGTTTTGATTATTCATTTCTGTTGGTATATGAAATACATGCAGCCAAAGATCGTGGTGATTGTTTATCACCACTGACTAGTAAAAGCAAGAGCAACAACAAAACCGAAGGAAGAGGGGAAGGATCTGAAGAACTAGAAGCCAGTCAGTGTCACCACAGTCCCTGGGGAAGTTACAGAGCAAGTCTTCGGGGACATGAAGGACAAGGAGATGACTGGCTGTGGGCCAGTACAGATTCACCAAAGGGCACCTTCTGCTTTACCAGCCTGATTGCCTTCTGTAATGAAATGATTGGTTTTGTGAGTGAAGGGAGAGCAATTGGTGTTGCTTATGTCAGCTTTAGCAAGTATGGTTGCTGATGTCATCCTTGCAAGACTGTGGAGATACAGGCTGGGTAGGAGTATTGCAGAGTGGGTGGAAAAAACAGCTGGACTATCAGGTTCAAAGGGTAGTAGTCAACCACTTATAGCCTGTAGAGGTCTTGGAGTGTTGATATAGGCACCTTGTGTGTTGTAGGTATTGAGGAGGTAGATAGGCTCTTTTCTTGGCCTTTTTACTTTAATAGTTGATGATACCTGCTGATGATCCCACTAATTGGTTTTATATGTGTATAGAATGGCCAACAGATCTTCATAGACTTATTAGAAACCAGTATTTCTTTGGTCACACAAGTGTGGTGACCAAACATGCAAAACGTGCCAAAATACGTATATGGCAGAGAGTTGGATCATTTGATGTCTGCCTGAATTCTACCTGAGCATTAGAGTAGTAGTATTCAAGAAGTTACTTTTTATACTATCATAATTATTGGTGTAGGATTTGCTACAGAATTTTACTGGAGCAAGAATCTGAAATAACTGAAAAGTAAGGTAACAGTATGTGGTAAATAGGTAACCATCCCTAAACGTTAAGTGCTGGTCATTGTAAATATAATGCAGTTAGGGCATTAAAAGGAGGAGAGCTTCTTCATTACATATGAAGAAGAGCAACAGACATAAAAAAAATTCTCCATTTCAGAACATAAACTTACTAAGGGTATGAACTTCAGAGTCAGTGTTTTCGTTTTATGGTAAAATTCGGGGTGATGGCAAGTCTGAATGAGAAAATGGATTACTGTGAGAATTATAGCTTAATGTAAAGTAAGTAGGGTTGATTAATAAAGGGTAAGGATTAGGGCTGGATATAATACAGGTTAAGATGGTGTGCTGTATTTACAGAGGAAATAGTTTAATTTTTGCAAGATTTCTGGGTGAACTTGAGTGGCTTCTTTTTGTGTAGGTATAATCTATCTTCAGATAGTTTACATACATTTACAAGGATAATTAGTCCTGTGTTGTTTGTTTTTTTCCTCTTGTATCCAAATGGATTTTCTAAGAGCCGTCTCCACAGTTGTGTTGCCAGTATCAAAACTTCAGTTACCATTTTCCTCTTAGTTGAATGTACACCAAATCTGCTAAAAGTGTTCCTGGTATACCCACAAAATAATGCAAGTGTTAACCTCCACTAGTTTTGTTTCACACTTCTTTTTAGGTGAAGAACTGTGGAGACCAATACAAATGCACTGCTGATGAGACACAATTCTGCGAGTTTGGCACACTTGATTTTGTTGGCATATGGGTGGAAAACCAATTAGGTCCTCCAAGTTCTTGTTCTTTGTGGTTTATAGGAAGAAATATGTGTTCTGGGCCTAGTTGTTCTGTATTTCTTTGTCTGCTTAAAAAAAGGGAAAGCAAAATGGAGGTATTCTGAAGAGAGGAAATAAAATCAGACCGTTGTTCTTGAATGGTGTCACCATGGGTTAACTATTATTGGTGCAGTGTGATAGGGAGGAACAACAAAGTGAAAGTGTTGTGAACCCTCTGGGGTTTTTTACAGAGATTCTTTCTAAAGTTGTTGTATAATTAGTTGTTGTCATATCAAAAGTCTTAAATACTTAGGTGGTGTTCTAGGTATGTTACCTTTTAAGAGTAAGCATTGGTGATGCATAAGCTGTTTGGCCACCAATATAATCATCCTGGTGGGCCGAAGTCAAAGAGGTGCTTTGTGGCTGGAAAGAAACTGAGATCTGGCAACAACTCTAGGTAGCTCAAATTGGAGCAATACTTGTTTTCATTTTGGAATGGAGGAGGTCACTTACTGGGTAGGGACACTCTGGAGTGAGAGATAGGGTGCTTTCTTCCATACTTTGCTATCAAAAGCCAGTAAATACTTCCATGTTTTCAAGGCAGAATTAATCTGTGGTGTTTCACTGGAGCTTCACTGTACTGGGTGGTGAGTGGTGTCAAAAGTTTAAGAAATTCTCATGTAATAGCCATTAAGCAGCTCCACATGAAAACCTGTTGAGCCATTGCTGCCACCATATAAACTCTGACCTTGATTTCTTCAAGTACTTCAGGCCCATATCACAGACTACTTTTGAGTTGCTCTTTTTTTTTCCCCCCCTCCCATCATGAACTGTGTTATAGGGGACTTTATAGGGGAAGTTTCCTATGTCGGGTCTTGGTCAATTTGAGAATCAGCCACAGGGGGAATCCTCTGCATTTCTGTTGCTCAGGTTTTACAAACAGGCTTTAACAGAGGCAGGCTATGTGTTTCAGCTCTGCAGTTACCTATTCTAGAAAGCTAGTGCAATCAGGTATTCTTTCTTTTGTTTCTCATTTTAGCTATTGGAGAAAAAGCCAGAAGGCAAAAAAGATTTCTGGTTTTCAATATTAACGTTTTGCAGTGGGAAAGAGGCTGGTATATATGCTGGCAAACTAAGTCGTTGCCAAAATATTCTCAGCCTCTGGATTTAAGAAATGTCTGGTAAAATGAAAGTTGAAATTGCCCTACTAGGTCAAAAGGCCAGTGTCAGATTATAACAATACAGGATGTTAACAAACCACAAACGAAGAATATTGTTTTACCTTACTGAATGCTGTGATAATGCACATGCTAGGCAGATGTCCTAGATTCATTGCTAGATAGGGACGAAAGCTCTTGAGGTACAATGTCAGTGCTAGCTGGCAGTAATGAAGGCTCAAAATTGCATATAGGCATTTTTATGACAATGTACCTGTTCTCTTAAAGTTCAGTTTGTTGATTCCATTTTCTTTTTGATCGCTTTTCCCACTTGCTTCAGATTGGTTGCGTGGGATTTACTGGGGAGGGGCAGGGGCTTCCCCACATGTACTTATTTTACCTACTGTTGCACCCACAGCCAGTATTATATTCCTGTGCTTCTGAAGATCCTGCATTCCTGGTTGTTAGAAGCATTAGGGCAGTAGACGTGTTCGATCAGAGACTGTGTTCCTCTTATTCTGTCCATGTTAGCCAACCCTTCTGTCTGTAGAGACCCGATGGAATTTCAGTGGAGTTCTGTTGAAGGTACAAAGGATGTGTTTTTAAATAGTCTAAACACAGCACTGGAGGGAGGATAACAGTTTATTTTCCTTAAATTCTGGAGTTATGCTTCATCAGCTGGAGAGTCCATTTAATTTGGTTCTTTCTCCAAAGGTGGCCACAATCAGCATATTAGGGCCTATGATACTCCTGAGTACTTTCCCAAGTACTTTCCCAGGTGTTCTCAGCTCAGAGGAATTACTCAGTCAGAAGTGGTTCCTTTGTATTGACTAACACAAGGTATGTCCAGGCCCTGCCTTGAACCATGCAAGCTTTTAGCATCCACAGCATAAATGGCTAGCAAGTTCCACAAAGCTACCTACTGTGGCTTCGCTTGTTTTGATCCTTTTTCCTGCTAGGTTTATTTGATGGTATTACCCTTCGGTCCTTGTACTGGAAGAAGTAGCGAGTCTTCCTGTGTGACACTCAAAATTATGTGGAACTTTGTCCACAAGAATTGGCTCTTGTCTAGACTGTCTCTCCTGTCCTCCTTGTTTGTTGTACAGAACAACAGAAATTTGATTGTTCTTGTTGCCTGTCCTTGAGCCCTTTGAAGTTATGCTGTTATCCTTTGGAAATGAGGGACTGCAACTGATCCTTTTCTTTTCTTTTTTTATACAGTTGCATGATACTATTTTGAGGTTTGTTCTGTATTACTTTGTTTATAGTTTCTGACATCAGATTTCCTTCTCTAACATAGGCTGCACGCTGAACTGACATTGACATGGCACACTAACTCCAAGATCTTGTTTTTAATTGCTAAACTGTCAGATTAGAGGCAATCTCTTATTTTTTTTCTTTCACGTGCTGTCTTGCTTTCTTTGGTGAGGCTTCTCCAACTCTTAGCAACACACTGCTATTTTAAAGCAAATAGGTTTTAACAATTGAAAATTACCTGTATCATATCATTCAAAATCTGTCTATAATCTGTCATTGTCAATTAGGTTGCCTATACCAAATGTTTATTTCTCATATCCTTGATTTCTTAAGGAAACACACAAGCACATTTTGTCTCTGTAGTGTTAGGGTTTGCTTTCATTGTAGCGCTACCATCAACTTGGGTGTTGCTTTTTAGTTGTAATCCATATACTCCTGAACGAATTGTGTGCGGTGGTGTGCCCCTTCTTTCAGTCATCTTTGAATATAAGTCAAAACCTGAAGGCAGCACCCTCTTAGAATGAAGAATTTGTCTGGATGCACATGAAAAATACATGATTCTCTTTACTTGCCAATAGTATTTCAGAAATCTCTTCTTTCTTTTATTTGGTGCCGCAAGACTCCCTTCTGTTCAGTGGTAACTGATGCTTGTTTTAGCCACTATGCAAGCGATTTACGACGTAAGTTGAGACAGAGCATTTCTTAACTTTGATGCTGTATTTGTCACAGTTATTGAGAGTTATCCTAACTCCAGAAGAGCTAGGTGGACTCTTTAGAATTAATTGGGTGTTTCCTTCAGCAAAAAATGTGACAATTGCTATTTAGAGAGAATAGCGTAGCTTTCATTTATGATCTAAGTAATGTGTCATTCTGCGTAAGAAAGTGTGTCAGTGAATCTAGTCTCTTGACATTTGAATTTTAGGAATTTGTAATGAAATAACAACTGAAAAGATGATGTCACCTCAACTTTTTTTCCAGGTTCAGTGGTAAAAGGAATTCCATTTTCACTGCTCTTGTTAGATGATGTATGTAATAATCATAAAGAGATCTTTTTACATGTGAACCTGCTGTGGTCTCCAAGGTTTTAACATTTTCTTGGTGTTTGAAAGGTATGTTCTTGTTCTTTTTTTCTGGTCTGTTCAAAACAACTAAATAGTGTTTGTGACACTGTAAATGCCGTTGGCCACAGCTTGAACTGTGGACAAATGAGACCATTGTCAAGAGAGCTGATTTGTCATTAAGGTGGCTTTCCTTTGTGACTTCTGATAACTATAACATAACTAACAATGGTAAGTTACCTGTCTGAATGTGGAGGGGCAATATCACCTTGAATAGGTTGGTCTTGCTCCCTGCTTAGTTTCACAGAAAAGCAGCACACCTTCATTAAATTTATTTTCGGTGGACGGATGGTGGCAGGAAAGAGGTCTTCGGCCTTCAAATGAGGGTATTTATCTAGTATGAGGCAAGTGGTGTATGAGCCCCTTCTTCTGAATTCTAAGAATTGGGTATGTGTACCTGCATGCAGGGAAGTGTTCAGGAACTCAAAGATAGGTGGTTACTTGTTCCTGCTGTGCATTCAGAGTCTAAAATGTGAAAGGCTGTACAAGTGTAGAGTGTTCTATGCATGCCGTGTTTCTTCTTGGGGGAGTTTTAAATGTTATGCAGTAGTGACTAAATATGGTATTTGCTGGGGACGAAATTGATCCCTAAGTCTTTGCCATCCAGTGTCTCAAATACTGGACAGTTTTGTCTTTTTCTGTCTGTGCATTTGAAATTAATTCTCAGACGAACACAGTGATGTAATAGTAATAAACGTCAAATGCATGTTGAGCCCCTAATAGAGTTTGAGGCTTCTTAGGAAAGGATCGTGCATATCCTTATTTCAGTTGCCATGAGGAAGATGAGTCTACACAGTAGCTCTGCCCAGGCTAAAAATAATATTGCTTCATGCTTCGCTCACTTTCTTTGTTTTTTACATGTTCAACAAATTACTTCCCTTACAGCATCTGGAGTGGAAGGAAGTGCTCTACTGCGGAATATCATCTTTACACCTCAGGTGCTGTGTGACATGGGAGGAAGGGGCAGGTTACTAAATAGGAGCTAGCTATTTAGAGTAGGGTTTATTTTCACATAATGGTTGAGGTTGGAAGGCACCTCTGGAGATTGTCTAGTGCAATCCCCTGTTCACAGTAGTATCAACTACAGCATATTGCTCAGGGTCATGCCTAGTTAGGTTTTGAGCATCTTCAACAATAGAGACTCCACAATCCTTTTGGGCAGCCTATTCCAGTGTTTGACCACTGTTGACATTTTGGATAAAATAGAAAATGAATAAAACTTTTTAAATCTTATGTTTAAGTGGAATTTCCTGTACTTCAGTTTGTGCCAGTTGCCTCTTGGCCTATCATTGGGCATCACCGTGAAGAGCCTAGGTCCATATTCTTTACTCCTTCCCCAAATCAGATATTCATACACCTTTGTAAGATCCCATGAGCCTTCTCTTCTGTGGAGAGGGTTATTCCTCCTCATGTGCAGGACTTCACATTTCCCTTTGTTGAACTTAATAAGGTTCTTGTTGGCAAATTTCCCCAGCTTATCAAGGTCCCTGTGAATCGCAGCACAACCATCTTGTCTGTCATCCACTCCTCCCAGTTTTGTATCTTTGGCAAACATGCTGAGGGTGCACTCTGTCCCATTGTCCAGGTGATTAGTGAACATGTAAAATAGTATTGGCCTCATATTGACCCCTTTGAGGATTAATGGGACCATTGCTGATGAAGGTACATTGTTGAGCTTTCCACCTTCTCCCTGTAGATAGAAGCAAGCTATCTTTGGCCCAGTGCATCATAGCTAAGATGATTATGTGAATAGAGAGCGTAGTTTAGATGCCAGTTGGGGATGTCAAGTGAGACTTCAGCTCATACTCAACAGAAAGTCCCCTATTAAAATAACGTCGTTGGCCTAAAACTAAGGAGGTTTTGAAAAATTGTCCTGATCTTACATGGGTAAAATGTAGCTGGTGCAACTCTGGAAGGATGTCTTGGCATTAGAGTAGTTCAGTTAGAATTTCACCTCATTTTCACCAGTACTAATCAAAAAGCAGAATGCTGGGTACTATTTGGAAAGGAGAACAAAACTTTGCTGTGTAACTTTGAGGTATACCCACATCTTCAATAGTATGTGTGGTTCTGGCCCCGTGTCTGGACACAGATAATGGCAAAGCAGATGACTGATGGAATTATAATGCAAGACATGGCTAAGTAGACTCAAACTCTTCAAGCTGGAAGAGGTGTCAATGAGAAAAGATATTGGAGGCCTATAAACACAGCAAGCTGACAGAAGGTAAAGAGGGAATATTTCTTTAGTTGAAGAATAAACAGTGAAACAAGCTGAGATGCTGTGTTCCAAAAGAAATGAAGGTTTCCTTCTTCCATCTTGGTGTAGTTAAGCAGAGGAGCTCCTTGCTACAGGATGTTGTGGGTACCAAAAAGCTTACATAGTTTCATAAATCCATTAGAAAATTTTATAGCTCTAGTAGTATTTTTATTAATTTAAAAACAAGGATGTTGCCTTTTATTCAAAAACCTCTTAAGCCAGAAATCATAAATGACTCGGAGACTATACTGAAGAAGTATCTTCCATAGGCATCCTCTGTTGGTCCTGTCAAGCAAAATGTTAGCCTTGGGAGGCCTTTCTGAAAGAGGGTTGGACGGGATTATTTTCAGCTGTTGTTTGTAGTGGGATCCTTTCTTAAGAAGATTGTATCTTCACTATCCTTAATGATGCAGGTCAGGGAAACAGAGATGCTGGATCAAATGAGGTGGCTGTGGTTTCTTTTTTGCTTAGCATAGATGGTGTGTAAAATTCTGCCTTGGAAGTGTGTCTATTTTGTGCCAAAGACAATGTGTGAGATTGGTGGTAGTGCCTTAACCTTCTTATAGTAGATTCAGTAATTTATCAGCTTTTTTAAAAAAAAACCAAACAACTAAAAGTTTCTATTTGTTTTAGTCTTAAGAGTGAGATTTTTAAGGAATACACCACAGAAATAATGAATACAAATGCAAATTTAATAGTGATTACAAGGGCAAATTTCCATACTAGTGGCCTGCCACGATATGAATTTGAACATAAAACTAAAGCAGAAATATCTTTTGCTAGGAAAATCCTCTGTGAGTGTCAGTGGCTGATTCAGAGCGAAGGATTGTTCCTGGTTCTCTGCCTGTTACTCATGTTGAAAATTACTGACATAGATGGAGCAAAGCCGTCTTTGGTCCTAACACAAATGCTGTAATAGACAAACTGAATTTCATATGTCTGCAATGCCTTGTTACTATTAAAAATATCTTTCCCTATCTAGATCACAGTTTTTATCAGTTTGCTCTACATTTGTTCCTCTTAGGCACAGCAGTTCAGTATCTAGTTCATTTAAAAACCGTTAGCTCAACACAAGTGTTGTGTTTCATTATGTATAGAAAAATCACAGAATTGGTTATTTGGCATAAGGTCATCAGTACAGTGATAAGAGATGAATTTTTATATTGCTCAAGGTCTCAGTAGTATAAGTGTTACCATTGTGCCTTTTTTGGATAACACTAAACACTTGACACGCAATACGAAGCAGTATATGCAGTAAGTCAGAGGGTTATTTCTAAGACATTCTACTTTTGCCGTAATGGTTAATTTTTTTTTCCAAACAGACTGATAAGCTTTTCAAGATAAGCATCTCTTTACAATGTGATGATACAGAAGCTGAAATTTCACCCAGCTGTTTCTGAAGTGTTGGCAGAAGCTAGCTAGCAGAAACAGCTTTTCTGGTCTTTGTACGACTTACATTCTGAAGTACTTTTCCTATGTAGGCTGACTGATTGGGACCACCGCATTGTGCATTTCTGATAGGATATCAAGTTACATCTTCCCCATTCAGATTCCATTGAATGAGGAATCTTGAATCTTGAATCACCCTTGTCCAGTTGTTCCCAATGACATGGCACTGTTTGACTCATATTGGTGCTGGGAGTTGAAGAAGGCAAGTCTTGCTAAATCAAGCACCGGATAAAATGTTGTAGTTATTTTCAAGCTGTGATAATCTTGGGATGGAAGGGGTGGCGAGTGCTGTGTTCTGTTAGACAAACTGATAGAAGAGGTCAAACTGTTTAGCAGGATTCTCTCATCATATTTTTGTTTACCTGTACCTGCCTGTGCGAAGTTCCGAGCAGATACTGAAGGCATGTTGGATTTAATGTGGCATAAATTTTGCATATCCTTACTTAGAGAACAGTTCATGTGAATCAGATAATGTGCATATTACCATCTAACAATCAAAGCTTCTTTGTATGTTTGCAATGACGCGGAAGTGTTTTTCTTTCCAGATACATGTTCTGTGATCCCACACTGCCTAGTATAAAAAATTACTTTTGGGTAGCCATGGATTTCTGGAGTCTGAGTCCAAAGCAAATAATGTCTGCAGTTCCTTTTTTCACTCCATCTTCTGTCTTGCTTTTGTCTGTTAGTGTCATTTTCAAAGCAAATATTGCTAGACAGCACAGCCTTAAAAAGAAGAAAATGGTTGATGATTCTTCAGGTGCAGAATAAATACAGCATCTTCTGTACAGATCTCTCCATGCGTGTAATGAGTTGACATTCAAGACAATGTAGACATGAGAAAGAGAAGGCTGAAATTGAAGAGACACCTCCTTCAGGTCCTGGTGTGCAGCCCCACTTTGTAGTGTATTACTTGAGACTTAGCAATCCAGACAAGGACAAGATGATGTTGTGCCAGTTCTCCTTAGCGTGGGGAAACACTTGGTTGCTGCTGCCCAGATATGATTGTTGACTTCTAGACCGGAGGTAGAGACCAAGATAACTCAAGGAACCAGTTTCAGGAAGAACAAAGTATTCCAATGAATGGGTATTTTCAGTAAAATCAGTTTAAAATCAGTCATGGAATACAGTTAATGAAATAGTGATGCAGTTTTTGGGAATTTAGCAGGAAGAATAGAATTGTAATAGGGAAATCTTTATGGGTTTCAGGGATGCAAAAAACATTGTCAAATGGGTACTCTATCAGGAATAAAGTTTCAGATGATGCTGTGAGGAAGCAAATGTGTCTTTTCACCTGCAGAGGGAAATTGCCGTACCCATCACAAAGTTAAGGCTGCATGAACCTCCATTCAATGAAAAACCCTTCTTAACTAATTCTACACATACAGCTGTATTTTTGTGAATGGGGCAAGAGGGTATGCCTAACGTGTTCCATTCTTTCTGGTCACATATAATCTTACTTGAGCAGCCTGATCTTGCTCTGTGGTCGCTTCTAGCTGTAGATGTGGTTCTACACTTACGACCATTTTCCTTGATGTCCTTTTGACTTAATTTATGGTAAAAGCCTGACTTTATCTTAAGACTATTGAAAGGTGTGTGACAGTCCTTTACCATTACTAATTTTCTGGTTTTCTTAATATGATTTCTGAGTTCCTCTTTAGGTTAGGAGTATTCATTTTGTTCTCTTTGTAAAGCCCTTGGGATAACAGAAACGTGGGCTCACATGTACAGCTTGACACAGCCTAAATGATGGGTTTGATTTGTTACATATGTGAACAGTTGTTACTGTCCAGTGTTTGGGAGGTAAGAGGATTTGCTACTGGGTCATTAGAGAAGTTTGTTGATTCACACAAGTGATTTTCACAGTTGTATTGGGGTCATTCTGTACTCTTTTCTGCAATGAAATAACAAGTGTGTTTTCGTTTGATTTTTGTGTGTGTTGCCAGTTTGCTTTTTTGCAACTACTGTGTGACTCAGCTTATGTTGTTTCCTTGGTTGCAGAAGGCTTACTAGCCACAAGGATAGTAAAAGGAGTCTGTTGCTGTTATCTGAGTACTAACAGAGTACAGAAGAGCAATGGAACATATATTTGTGAGATTGAAAATAAGCTTGTCATGTCTAATGTCTAGAGCAGAGACTGATGAGAACTATCTAGGTTAGCTGTTAGCTGTGTGTAGTTTTTTACAAGCTTTGTGCAAACAAAGCAGAGAGCTTTGGAGCTCAGCTGGAGGAGAAGGTTGGGAGGTGTCCTCATAGATATGAATGCCTAAAAGAAGGCTTCTACCAAATGATTCATCTACTCAGAAGTAGTATCTAGGATATGCTGTGCACCTAAGGAAGTACACGAAAAAAATTAACAATGAAATTGTTACCTCAACGGAAAATAAAAATTATACGTCATAGTGTGGTACCGGCATATTTCATAATTAAAGTCCTGTAGTAATTTTAAAAGAGTGCATGCCCCTAGGTCTGCATGTCTGCCCCAGCCACGTCATGACACCGTACCCGTGCAAGACCCGTATGTGCGTCACCTTCCCTGCTGTACCCTGGTTTTCTCAGAAAGGAAGTGCAGTTGCGTGGGCTGGAAAGGAGATGCCGTGCATTCTAGCTAGGTTGTGATCTGGACGATTAGTATAGCACCTATATCAGCTCACGCCCATCTCTCAGTCTAAGTGGAGAAATCAGAAACTATAGTGTAATTCTTCCCTTTAGTACCTAAAGAGCATCATAAAACACCCTGAAAAATCGGTGGGTCTTGGCAGAAGCAAATTTTTCCAAGATTTGTATCAGAATGTGGAGAGTAAGTTTCTGTGGTCCTAAGTCAGTTAGGAGACTGGGAGTCCAGTGGGCACTATTTACTTGGCAAAATTGCAAGATGCGAAAACACTTCAGATGTAGAACATGCTTTCTGTTTAAAGGCATGCACCACTATTTTATTATTCATGTTATAATAATGCCCAGGCATGACAAGTGAAATCCAAATCCATTGTGTTAACTTTATAAACAGAGAAGGAGAGAAGCTAGTGTTGTATTACATTGAACATTCTCCTAAATAATGATGAGTAGTAATTCCTAGAAAACTTGTGTTCAGCAGGATTCAGGTGTCAAGTCTGGCACTTCTAAGCTTTCTGGAGTTTGGGAAAGATATTTTTACATTTCTGCAGCTCTGGAAGCAGTTCTCAGGCAAGACTGAACGGCATAGTAGCAGAAAGAATATGACTGGTTTTCACAAGAGAAACTGCACTCTTCTGAAGTAATGCTCTATAATCTGAGAAAAGTGGGCTACAATATCCAAATACCATAAAATCGCTTGGTCTGTGACCTCATTATATGTGTATATTACCATTTACTTTTGCTCATCAGTAATAAAAAGTGCAGGAAATTGAAACTTCAATCATGTAGTTAGAGGTTTCCAAAAGGACCACAGTGATCTGATTAGAGTTTATTCTCTGCACATTCTATTTTTGCAATTTTGTTAGAATATGAGAAGTCTATTAAACCACAAAGTACAACTTCAGATTGCGTACAAGCTCTGCACAAGGTGTAGACTTACTTTGGGTGATTCCCCACTTCAGTATGAAGGTCAGTAGACTATATGGTGGAAAGCAAGGTTGAAATTTTAGTGCTGAGTTCTCACTTGGTCTCTGGACTTTCTTCTTGACAAATTTGGCAGTGGAAGCAAAAGTGATGGAGAAATTTGCTTGGGTATTAGTCTTCCCACCGTTATTCAAATTACTGTACTTTTTACTTTCCATGTCTTACTGAAGGAAAGATTGACAGTGATTTATTGGTGGCAAATGCATCATAGCAACTTCAGTCATATATTCCATAACCAAATGCGTGAGAGAGTAAGCATTTTGTCCCGCTGCATTGTTCAGATCCAAGTTTAAAACTTTCAGTACTATAACGGTTTTGATATAAATGAATGGGGCAGAGAGGCCCTTGAATGTGTCATTTTGTGCCTATTCAATTTTAAAGCTTTTAAGAAAAACACCTTTTGGATTTGCTCTTTAGTGTTAGCATATTGGTGGTACAGTACCCGTGAAAGGCTGACTTCCATGAGATAAAGTGGGGAACAGTGAATGTGTGATCAGTGAAAAGTTCCCTTTTTAACCACAGAGAACACCAGTCACTGAAGCAAGTATAAAAATGACTATGGCTTACAAGACTGTAATCACCTGATCATACTTTTGTCTATAGGATGAGCTGTTGATGGCATGGATCCGCCATTTACATCCAGATGTTAGGATGTTGCTTTCTGAAAGGCAACACTGCACTGAAGAGAAACCAGGGTGGGAGAGGAGAATGGGATGGATGCAAAACCTACCATGAAAACAGATAACATAAATGCACCTTCCACCTGTGGAAAATGGAAAAGCAAAGGACTTTAGTGTGATGCAGCATATAGCCCATTAATACTGCAAATACAGATAAGATGTAAGTACTTTGGACACCTCAGGATTTCATATGGGGATAGTTACACCTTAGATGCTCACTGCATGAAACTGCTACCATGCATTATCACAGTAATGATAAAAGGACTTTTCAGTGAATTTTTTTCAGACTGAGGCTAGAGGAAGAGAAGTGAACATGCAATATTGTCATCATTTTGACTCTAGGAAACTGCTATTATTTTTATGCTGAACCTCTAGAATATATATTTTTTTTAATTGCAAATCATTCTTCTTTTTTTGACCTTTGGTGAACAGAGCAATCAAACGCAAGCCATTTATTCCTAAAATGAGGTGTAAAGATTTGAGCCAGATACTAAAATGAAGTAGCAGATTTTTTCTGCTGGCTCGTAATCCCTACTTTGCAGAAGCCTTTTCTGGTAATAAGCTTTCCGTGCAAAATGGGAGGCTTTGATCAGCCTTTGAGTGCCCTAGGGAAAGCTCTTGATGTTTCCAGAAGGAAATTGAACATTACTTCTGTGAAACATCTCCTATTCAAAAGATTCTATGATTATGTTTCGGTGTGATGTGACTTCTTTTTTCTTTTTTTTTTTTTTTTTTAATATTTTGACATGAAATTACCATCAGATTTTGATTCCTGCTGTTTTAAAGAGAGATTTAATGCTGATGTTTTTTCCTGATCCTGTCAGGATACTGTAATTGCTTATGGAGTGTAAGACTTACCCCTTGTTAGCACAAGCATCTGAAGATTGAAGCTGATAGAATTCTGTGTAGGTGATTTTCTTCCCTTTCTGGTGAGATGTTTTTAGCTTTGGAATTCTGAGTTAGAAAAACACTTTATGGCTGAAGATTACTTCCCCCGATGGCAGAGGCAAGTCATTATACCCTTTGAAAAAGGGAGATGATATCACCTGATAATATTAGACATTAAAATCTCTTTAAAATACTAAGCATTCAAGAAAAGGAGAAAATTTACTGATTAATTGAACTGACCAACCATTTCCTGGAACAAAGTAGAGGCAAGAAGCATATGTAGCAGAAGGAAGAAGGGAGTTCTTGGGAAAGTGTCACTTATTAGGATGCCAACATTTAGAGGATTGCAAGAGGGTTCTCTGACTTTTTTTAATCCAACCATCCATTCCCTGGTTTTTTCGGTGTGAAAATGAGCCATTGAGTTTTATGATTTGTCCTAATACTGCACCTCTTTTCTTCCATTTTTGTAGGTGTAATAGCAAAACTGTTACTGCAGTTGCTGCCAAAAATATCAAAAGTGGCCGTCATGTTAGAACAATTGTTATTCTGCTTTATGTGAAATGGGACTCAACTGCTGTAGAATATAGAGCAGCAAGATAAATGTATAGTCTTCAGTGTGCTTTTCTGAAGCAGTATGTGACATCTATAAAAAAGTTACAAAAAGTAATGGTAGTTTTTTTTTTTTATTGCATTTATCCCCAAACAAAGAATGTCACTACTTTGAAAATACTGGTTGAGGTTTCAAAATTTAAGAACAGTTCACTGCCTTTCCGCTTCTTAAACCTAGACTTTGACTATGTTGCCAGATTCATGGAGGAACCCTGTGATGCTGAGAAATTCTAGGTGATAATGCACAGGATAGTGGTAATGCAGAAATGGTTTGTAGTGGAAATTTGGATCAAATTTCAGGTGGAGATTCTCAGCTTGAATCTTCCAGCACTTAAATTTTAGTGCATTTGTCTGTGAAACGAAACATTACATCATATCTCATGCTATTTAATGACTGTAATTTCAGGAGGCTCATTTAGAAAGTGGGTATGCATATGGGTAATATGAGTATGGAGTGCAACATGCAGGTGAGATGTTTAACAAGAGGATGGAGACAGGTTCTTTCATCTCATAGACTACATTTTCCAAAGATAAAATCACCACTTTGAATCCTAACTGGTACCATGACAGGTGGAGGCTAGCCTGACTGTTCATGGTGTATTGGATTGCAGGTTTTCTCTGCAGCTGTGTTCATGACCATTATTAAATAAAACCATTTCAGAGTCTTGAGATAACTCTCGTTCATGTTACAAATACACTACAAATTATGTTGTTATGTAGGAACCACAGGGATTGGCGGCTACCATGTCTTCACGACCAAATGTGAGACAAAGAAACAAGAGAATGAAAGAAAGACCAAGGGCTTCCAATTCGGCTAAAGTAGGTAGCTCTAGTACAATGAAAGTTTTTTATTTGGTTTTTTTTTTTCCCTCTCATCTATTTTACACGAAACAACTGTCCTTGACTTACGCACCAAGAAGACTGTCTGTCTAAAATTTTGTTTCATTTCAAATACTTACTATTCTAAATGCTAGGTTATCTCCTCATACTAAAACTGATCTCCCAGTATCTCACAAACTTCATGTACAAAGTCTGTGTGATTGAGACAGATCTCTCTTACAGTGAGAGAAGCAACAGCAATTTTGACCCCATTTCTTATCTTTTTAATAAAAAAAGTTATGATGAATACAGAATACCTTTTGTGGTTTGGCTTATAATTTCATTATTAACAAATGTGATTCATATGTAGAACGTAGGGGTTTCCCCATATGGTGTGTGGTATATCCTTGCTTGTGGTAATTCAGGGTTTTTCCTCTCCCGCCTGTTTAGTTGGGTATATAGTCTAATTCTTCCTGTTCTCCTAGATGACTGTATATTAATTTCTTCCTTTCTGTCCAATCCTGATAGGTTTTTGTAGGATTACCTGGTGCGGTGAAGTATGACCTTAAGCAGTGGTTTAAAGGCTCCCATGTTGTCATTCTAGCTATGACACTGCCTCCCCCATCACCTGGGGAAGTTGCTGACTCCTGCTTTAATCCTCCTCATGAGTAAACGAGAGTGAAATTTCACCACTACATTTTGCAGGAACTTTGTGCCTGCTTCTGAATAATCCAGTCCTAATCCTGATCTCACAGAAACCAAGAAGTATTTTGTGTTGATGAGTTGATTCATTCTGATGTACAGTTTCGGAGCACTTATAAATATATCTCCTGATTTTGCCTCTAGGCTTTTTCCCAATGGAGTTGGTGATAAAATAATGCACTTTAGTTTAATGATAGTAGCAAGGGTGACACACAGTTCTGAAAAAATACACTCCTTATCTCTGGAGGATATCTCCCTTCATTCCCAAATTAATTTTAGTACTTTATTACATTTAATTTCTGCATTGCCATAGTAAAAAGGATTTTGGACACCAGCATCTAAGATATGGTTGATTATCCTGGTTGCATCACCTTACTGCTTTAGCAACTAGGCAGTAATCTTCCAGGTTAATGTGTAGAAGTTTGCATAATTCTATCAACGGTTCTTGAAAGTAGGAATTAAGGATGTATCTGTCAAGGTCCAAGGTTAAAAGTCTAGTTCATAGCCCAAAAGGAAGGGAAGGTATGTGATATTTCAGTGAAGACTGTTGTAACGTATAAGGGGTGGAAAAAATGAACATTGTGTCTCAGAATGATTTTTAGTGCGACACCTCATATTTGAAATCACTGCTTTTACCATAAGGGTTGGAGATTGGAAGGTCTGTTGTTGGTGTCTGTCTCTCTCCCCGTGGCTTTCACTTGCACACATTATGGCTCTGCTTGAAAGCCAGTAGCATCAAGTCTCCATTAACTTTTTCAAGAAAACCCCTGAGACTTGCAGTGAAGGTGGAGAGAAGAAGGTGGGTTTTCTAGCTTGGCTACCAAACCTCTTTCTGAGCAGCATTATCTTGAGAGCACCACAATTTTTGATGACCAGGAGTACTTGCATAATTTTACATATATGCAGAATAACTGTGCTGAGTGTGCTGCAAGTTTCTTGTGTGCACGGAAGCCACTTGTACTGTACCTGTTCAGCCCATTGTATGTATCTGTCTTCAGACCATCAGAGGTCTTTTTCAAACTGTGAACTTAGTACCTCATTCAGGGACTGTTCGCTAGAGGTGCACTGCTGCTACCTTCCCAACCTAGGCCTTGTGTTAATGACATTGCTTTCAGAGCATTTTCTATTACATTGCTAAATGACTTCTCCCTAACACTGGTTTCTTTATCCATGTAAAATTTTACAAGTGGTTACTGTGTTGCTTGTGTAGCAGTAAGTAGTTCACTCATGGTTATTAAACTGATTTTCATGAACTTTTAGTGTAGGAGAGTCCATATAGTCATAGTTTAAAAAGAGAAAAAAACCACAACAGTCCAAAGGTCAGATCATAGTCTTAGCATGCAAAATTATGGGCTTTGCTTGCAAGGTATTGTTTGTCAAATCCTATTGATTCAATGAGAGTTGACACTATATGCAGGGACTGTGTAATTGATTGCTTCTATCTGTTGTACATATGGTTAGTGCCTAGGGAAGGAAAGGGGAAATCCTTTTGTTAAGTGTCTGCAAGACTTAATTCTCCAGTTACTGCCTGAACTGTAATGAAGTCTGGTATCTATGAAAATCTATATATTTAGATTCTACATTTGGAGAAACTTGAGGAATATTGTATGAGACATTGTATATTTTATTATATAGCTCATAGAGCAGTATTATTACTGTGCCAGCAAAAATCTTAGCTATACATGGCTACACAAAAATGTCAAAAGGTTCCATTTAAATGCCTAAGAAAAAGACCAAGAGCGAAACCAAGATCTGGGGGAGACAAATTTCCAGTGTTAAACAGGAAGCATAAATATTCAACAGAAATGTTAGCAAAAGCATCATTAATAACTCTATAGATGTACACGTGTTCATTTTCTCAGTCATTTTCCCCCAAGGATTATTATTTTGTTTATGGGGAACTTAAAATAACCTAATCCATTTAATTTAATATTAAAACTGGAAATTACAAAAGTGAAAATAAATAATCTTTCTGTGTGTTTACCAAACACATAATAGTGGGGTGAAAATCAGCCATTGCTGTAGCCATGTAGTGTAGCTACTGATAAAAAAAGTTGTGTTTACTCTTTGCCGAGTTCAACACTAATACTGTCTGATGTTTATGTTGTACAGGTAGGTGCTTGTAGCTTCTTCTTGATGTTCTGTAATAACCCACAACTCTCGAATAGCAGTGTTGGTACATCTGAACACATTTTACAAAGAAAATTAGTAGTGGTTTTCCTGTTTTCCATGTGTATAATTTGAGAGACAGGTGAAATGAGTTTCTGAAATGCCAGCAGCAAAATCAGTAATGTGGTAGCAGTCCTGAGGCTGAGTATCTATGCTGTATCTGTGATGCACTGCTTCGTCATTTATGTGCAATCAAATGAGCTGCTACAAATAGAAAACCTGTTGGGAAATTCCTATATTTAAGAGTATTCACTTTTAAACTGACAACTTTTATGGAGGGGGATGTCAGTTAGTTTTAATACTGAGTGAGAGAAATTGGAAGAGCATGGCCATAGGCACATGAGAATTTGGAATGGGAAGATTTGGTAGTACAGTTAAAACAAAAATGTCAGAACATCCGGATTTTTTTTTCCATTTCTGCCATTTGAGTTGCTGTGTAACCTAATAAAGCTAATGTAAACTGTCTGTGTCTTAATGTAATTGTGCGTGGAAGGGGGATGATAATTCTTTTCAACGTACAGGTTCTGGGAGGAAAATTTAAGTTGTTCACATCAACAATACTTCTACTCACTATAGCTGAATTTACCCCATATTTCTATTTTATGGCCCTGGTCTTGATAGTTAAGCTATTTATAGGTAGTTATAGCTCCTTAGCTGTTTGGCTTGAAAAGCTGAATAGAGTTCATTTGTTATAAAAACATAGTTGCTGCATGAAGTGTATGTGCAATTTTTTGGTCCTGATGGATGACTAATACCTTTGGGATGTCTGTGCTGATCTGTGTTTGAAAAGGCAACCCAGAACGGGTTTGGCACTTCAAAAAAAAGGCCAGTACGAAGTATTGTAGTATTTCATTATTATGTTAATAGATTCATTTTTACGTGATCTGGGCGACTTCTTCTGGAAAAATAAAGATGACACACATGGTTGTGAGATTCTATACTGTCCTGGTTTCAGCCAGGATAGAGCTGGTTTTCTTCACAGAAGCTAGTGTGAGACTGTGTTTTGGATTTGGGATGAGGAACTGTTGATAATGTGCTGATGTTTTGGGTTGTTGCTGAGCCGTCAAGGACAGTCCAGCTTCTTGTGCTGGCCTGCCAGCAAGCAGGCTGGGGGTGCACGGGGAGCTGGGAGGGGACACAGCCGGGACAGCTGACCCAGACTGGCCAAAGAGATATTCCCTACCATCCAATGTCATGCCCAGTACATAAACTGGAGTTGGCCGGGGGGCGGAAATCGCTGCTCGGGGACGGGCTGTCGATCACGGGGTGGTGAGCAATTTCTGTATTGGGCCTCACTTGTTCTTGTACACTCCTTTGTTGGTGTTATTATTGTTCCCTTCTTTCTTTCTGTCCTATTAAACCGTGTTTATCTCAACCCACGAGGTTTTTCCTAATTCTCTCCCCCGTCCCACTGCGGGAGGGGGAGTGAGTGAGCGGCTGCGTGGGGCTTAGTTGCCGGCTGGGGCTAAACCAGCTCTATCCTGGCTGAAACCAGGACATTAACAATGTTTAAAATTTTTTGATCTTTTCATGTTTAAATTTGCATTATTTTTAAGTAGTATTTTTAAGTAGCCTATAATATAGAAATAAACCTTTTCAGGTCCTAAAGATTTTTACTTTTTTTTTACTTTTTTTTTCCCCTTAAGATTTCTTTCCAGTTCCCCTCTCCCCAGAAATGGCATAGCACCAGTAAAAAATTGTGCTCAACTTTATGGAGGCCAGTGAGTTGAAAAATAAGCTATTCGTATGCTGCTTGTGGTGTTCCTTGAGCTTGACTGAGATGTAGATGAGAACACGCGCCAGGCCTGGCTGCAGAGAGGAGCAGACTCAGACAGGTAATGGGGTGTAGTAGTGAAGGGTTGAGAGAGCGCAGCTGAGACGGGAAGAGGAAATGGTGCAAGAGCAGTGGAGGGCGGGGGAAGACTTGGAGGGATGCTGGTAGGGTGCTGGGGACAGAATGAGGTAGGAGGCAACTAACTCTAAGAAAGGGGAGAGGTTGTGGCTGGGGCCATAAGGGTGTGGGGAGAGCAGTGGAGGTAGCTGGGCAGAAAAGTGTTACTGGGAAGAGCTCGGGCTCTGGCATGAGGGGTCTGGGTGTGAAGACTGAAATACTGACTGGCTGTGACAACTCCTAGGAGAAGTGGATTGTTACCATTCAATGAATGTGGCCGTTCTCATAAATACAGAATTCAAGTCCTTAGTCTGCACGAGAAACAAGTTGGCAATAATGTTTGAGTTCCTCCCTTTTTCACGTTAATATCCTTTTAGTATTCCTTTTTCCGTGCAATTCATTGTTTCCACAATAACATGGAATGCCTAAAATGTTGAGGAAGTGGAGAGTACTAGTGCTAAGCATTTTAAAATATACCAAAATATACTTTGGGTAACTGTCATTGTATCTGTGATTAGGAGCTCACAGGCCAATTCCTTTGCATACACACAAGCAGTGACTGACATGAAAAATAGTTTGTCCCTTTCATGTCAATATATACACACAAAGGTCCAAACAATCAATTTAAATCTCCGTGTCTGGATATTCTCTGCAAATCAATAGAAGCAGAGAGAAAAAAAAAAACAAAACAAAACCAAAAAACCAAAAACCCAGCAAGATCAACCTCATTGGATTTGGGAGAGCTCCAGATGTACCATGCAGTGCACTGAAAATGAAAAGCATTTCTCTTGCTGCTGTAGACAAAGGAGTGCGTGGGGGTCTTGCACTGCAGTGCTTGTGAGAATCCTGAATTCTAAGTAGAAGTGAAAGGACTTTAACTTGTATTCAGAAACTAAGCTGATGTGTTTTTCCATCCAGAAAATGATTGAAAGATTGTAAAGAGAAAACAACGAAAGAAAAAAATCAGAGTAAGAAAATGAGTAGGCCTTGACTCAATGTTTTATTATATTTAAAAAGTACAGGTACATTAGTCATATTCTCTGAAGGATTTCTTGTAAAGGAGCTTTGCTGTTTGTAAGCTCTTCCTGTGATTATTTTTTTTTAATAAAAGTATTTTTTAAATTAAGTGAATTGGTACTTTGGAAATTGATCATTATGGAAACTGAAATTATCTGCTCCTGACTTTCAGGGACACTAAACAGTAAGAGCACTGTGCAGAGAGCTGTGCAGAGGAGGCCATTTCTGCTGAGGTTAAGCTGGTGTGTGGTGCTCGGCAAACCACAGGAGATGATACAGCACCTGTTCTGGGGCACCATCTGCTGGTGCCTACTCATCTGGCTGCTGCTTATGGATAGATGTCACACTCTATGTTCTCTTATGGCACGGAGCACCTGCAGTTCTCACTGAGGTCACATCCCTCTGCTTTCAGTGAAGGTGGTTGACATTGCCCCGGGTCTTGTATAATCCTGTCCCATGACTGCCCCCCAGGAAAGAAGTAATGGCCACTGTGTATTTATTTCTGTTGTCTAATATATTGTGCCAGTAGTGTTTTAATATTCTCTTAAGTGAATACACAGGAGAGAGAAACAGAAGAACTGGCTCCAGTGCTCCCAGATGAGGAACAATTTGGTATCAAGAGTCAGTAGACTTCTCCATGCTACGTGTAACAGGTTTTGACATATTGAGATCTCCAAAAGACGGGAGGAGATATGCATAAGACTCTGGACTGCTACAAGACAGTTGCAGTACTTACGCTGTGATGCACCTGCCAACTCATGAATCTGCTGATCTTTTCTCCTTTTTGCTAAAGTGCTGGATATTGTAGGAGGTTGGAAGGCGAGAGACAGTAGTCTGGAAAACGGTTTGAGAGAGGTAGACAGAGTGAAACCTGAGGAAGTTGCCTGCTGCTGAGAGTGGAAGAAGTAAATGGAAGCAGAAGAACCACCAGGAAGCACGTGTGAGGAGGGCAGTTCAAAGGAGCAGTGTAAAGGTGACTGCCATTGAGACTTCATGGGGCTGCTTTAGCTGAATTGGAAAGTCAGCAAAGGGTCCTTGCGAAGCCAAGTGTGCAGCACACTTGTAGCACTTGTGCCTGAGATTGTGGGATACAGCATGTTTCATTAACCACTGGTCACTTCCCGAATGCCCCTATCCTTGCTCTGATCCCCTGCTGAGAGGCTAAGCTTTGTCCTGCAAAGCTGTCTTAGCAGCTCATTGGCTGGTTATACTTTTAACAATAGTGATACAGATAAGGCAGAATAAAACATAATTGCTGCTTGAGGCTAGAATTATAATGGCATTGTAGTACCAGGCAGGGAAGTTTTGAAATTGTGGAACTTGAAATCCCAAGTAATAAAACATTTTCTTCCTTGCTTCATATTGGCTTACAGGAGTCAAGAAACATGCACTGCATTTATGGCAGGATACCAGTCTGTCAAGCCGGTCTGTATTTACTAAAATCTAAGAAACCCCTGACCCTAAGAATTTGTATGTTCTGAACACTGCAACCATGGCTGTTGACAGAAACAAGCTGCCCTCAAGCAGTGAGACATTTTACCTTTCCTTCATTGGGCCAGAATCTGCTGCTGCAGTCTTCAGGCTGGAGACATGCACAGGAGCAGTTGCCATCAGGTAAGCCTCCCTTTGCTGAGGTTACAAAGGAGCAGTTGACGTACAATATTTTTTTCTGTTGCCTCTACTGAGTTCAAGGTCTTTGTATATGACCTTTTGCTGGTAAAAGTATCCAAGACCCACGTCTTGGTTACTCCCAGAGATAATGAAATGGATCATTTTTTAATATTCTTCCCGGAGGCTTTAGTTAACAATATTAGATTAAATGGGCTTACCAGCAGAGAACTAACTATTTGTAGAAATTACTAAATCATGTTGCTAATTTTTGAGAGTCTGTTATTTGAGCTTACTATGACGATAGGAAATAATATATATAGAAAATGGAGATTTATGACAGGACAGCAGTCCTTCTCCCCTTGCAACCTCAAAGGAACAGAATGCCCCATCATGCTGATGAGATGCTGTTCCCTTAATTGCCAAGGCAGGAGGTACACAGCCAGCACAGCTCCCTCATGCTATCCAGCCTCCCCTTGTAGTCTGCCGAGACCAAAAGTGGTGTCTGCATGTATTTGTTGATGCCTCTATGGAGAATGCAATTACTGGAAGCATCAAAGGCAATCCCCCTGGATTATTTTATGAGCCTGCCTCGTGAGTCCTTGGCACGCTGGTAGCGAGGAGGTGACAAGAGCATCATCTCCATCCAGTGTCTCCTTTGGCTTGCTCGGGGCCACCTCCTGTGTCTGATAATTTCTGGGGCAGAAACGAATGTTGCTGGGATGGGAAGCCTGAGCAGCATTTTCTTGCCGGGTGAAATTGTCCAGTTTGCTGTACTTCTAACATCAGTGACGAAGACTTGCTTTTTTGAGAGATGTTGACAGTGGTACTTCTGTTTTGCCAGTGAGGACCTATTCTGTCCATTTAAATCTTGCATGATAAGGTAGGAATTAAAAGCCGTACAATGCAAAATAAGGGATAAGTAGAGAGTAACAGGGAAGCTGGTTTCATGTTTGTTATGTTGGAAAGCAGCTAATATTTATTAAATCTGTGTAAATAATAATAAAAAAGTGGGCCACATCTGGTATGATTGTGGATATCAGAAGTCTGAGATCTGATCACTGTCTGACTCCTTTTAAGGTCATGTGCTAGAACCCATCAACATAAGCAATTTTTAGCTGGGTGCTTGTGTCCACTAACTTGGATGTGGTGAAAAGGGGAGTTTGGAACTGCAAAAACTCAATTATGTCAAAAGGATGCAAAAAATCAAGTTGGTAATTAGCACCTCATTGCTGTTTCTGCAGCTGCTATTGCACTAGGATTCAGAGTGTAGACCTGAAGCTAGGTCAGCACTGTGCTGTTCTAAAAATTTCCCTGTAACAGTACCTCAGTTTATCCCTATAAAAACTCAGATCCACGGACAGCGAGTTTAGAGAGAGAGCTCAAAAACATCTGTTAGGAATAATTATGAAAATATGAATGTAATCTTTTTGCACTAAGTATTAAACTAAGAGAGCAGGTTATTGTATAACACCATTTGTAGACTATGTGTGGACCTGGTGACTGCTTACAGGAAAAACGCTGGGTTTGAACTGACATTGTCTACACAATGAGTAAAACTCTTGACAGCTTCAGCAATCTAATGTTAAACATCGAGTTTATTTTTCACTGTATAGTGTTGACTGTTCTGGTGGGTTTTTTCTGTTTATTTAGCAGTGTAGTTCTTTGAGACACTTTGGGACGCACCAACTAGTCCAGTACTACATGTTGGGCAGGCAGTAAAAGAGTATGTCTCTGGCAAGTGAAATATGGCACGGTCGCGTGAATTTAATTCTCCATCTCTAGGGTTAATGGGATCAGGGCACCTGTGTGCTGCATGTATGTGAACTGTGCGATGGTAGCTGGTCACATGTGTCTGGATAATTTTTTAGATATATAAGCAACATTCAAATTGAGCAGCAGGAAGAATCATAATTTTAATCATAGTATACTATGACAATTATAAAATATTATGTTACAAAACGTATGGAGCTACATATTTGTCTTAAGCTTACACAGTTTAAAATGTTTAAGCATAAACTTAAGCATAACTCATCATTCCTTTAAAAACTGAGTGTGAATTATCCAAAGTCATGTGACTGCTGATATCTGACTGTTGGTGCAGAGCAATTTCACTGAAGTGAATTAGTTGTGTTAGTGCTTTGTCTTGGTGGAAAATAAGGAGATCCGTGGGGGCTGGGAAAACACCTTGGGTGCTTTTGATTGTGAAATGGGTTATTGATGGATCAGTACTCATACAGAAACTTTCATAGAGGGAGATGTTTTAAATGAGATGATTATCCATTTTTGTTCTCCCATTGACTTTTCAACCTACAGTTTCTTGTATTCCATAAAGGGATTTACTGTTTGCTGTTTATCTCTGCTGCTCTTCATCTGACCTTTGTCACTGTGCTGCCCACTGAATTTTACTTAAAGGCTAAATAAGACATATGTATCAGACTGGGAAATTTGCCAGAATTGTCTCAAGCACTGAGATGAATCTTGTGAGAACCAGATAGAGCTAGCTAGAAAATACTTCCCCATCTCACAGAAGTGTCATTTTTTCACTTTTGACCTTTTTTCCCCTGTGTCACACTGAAATGATGTTGAAAACTTTCAACTATTTTCATGAAAAAATGCTCAAGAAAGAGAGACTGATCCACAGCAGTCGACAGCCTGTTGAGTAGGCGCCTCCTCTGGCATCTTGGTGGAGCGTGTCCAAATGCAGAAGTCAAATCAAGCAGAGTGGAGATTGGACCCCAACTCCAGCAGTTGCTTCCCTGGTGAATGCGCATCCCAGAAACCTGCCATCTGTTTTGTTCTTACACACATGCTCTTGTTTTTAACAGAGATTCCATGCTGGACCTGAGAAATGGTTTTTGTTTAAAGTTTTATCAGACTGTTTCAGTGAAAGTTGCAAAGAAAAGTTTCAGTTTCAACAAATTGTTATCCGCCAGTGAAAAACATTTCACTGAAAAATTCCCAGCCCAGTCTACTTCTGAGTTTGCCTTGTACAATATCTTTTTAAGGAAGGTCTTACAATGCAGAACACTCATGCTTAAGGAGGACATGTTTTAAAGGCAATTACTGGTTAATCATTAACAAATCCAGGTGAGGCTCTTGCCTGTGTTTGTGCTGAGTGCTGCAGCGAGCAGCCGAACCTGGTGTAGGTGCTGTGGGTGTTGGGCTGGGGCAGTGATCTTGGCACAGTTGGAGCTCCTTGAGCTGACTGGGCTTGTCTTTCTCCTGATACTTGATTCTTGTTCCCATCCTCTGGTTCTGCTGTTCTGCTAGTTCATGTTGTTGTGCAAGTTCATGTAGTGTTGCAGTGTATGTGTCTAGATCAGAGAACTGACCCAGACCAAATATAACTTACCTCCTTGCCTCCTCGCCACCCCTCCAAAAAATGCAACTGTTGGGGGCTGGTAGGGGACAGAAGTGGGAATGGTTTAAGCCAGCCCTGCCCCAGTGAAACAGGTGGAAAAGGAGCTTGAGGCAGTAGGTACCCAGTACTTTGTTCTTCAGTGCCGTAAAAAAATCCTTACTGCCAGGTGAGGTTGTTACCTGGTAAATTTGTTCGGCTCTTTGTAGGGCCATGAAAACCAGAATATGGAAAGAATTGGTTTTAAAAAAAAAGGACCCCCCTGGCTGTTTTTAACCTGAATCATTTCAGTTTTGAAGAGCAGTTGCAGTTATACTTGCCCAGCTAAAACAACAGTGAAGGGTTGGGATTGAGTGAGTTGAAAGAGTGGATGAGGATGGGGAAAGGAACAGGAATTTCTGAAGCTAGTCTCACCAAACAAAACTTCATCATGTACATTTGTCTAAAAATATTCCTATAAAGGTACTGAAAAAAATAAAGGGGGAGTACAGTGTAGCAGCTGTCTAACAGAACATGGGGCACCTGAAGAGACTGAGAATTCAAGAAAAAATGATGTGTCCACCAGGAAGGGAGGCAGTAAGCGGATAAGGAATGCTCGGAACGATCATTCAGCTGCAGATACTAGGTTAGTATTTTGGAAATGGGCCAAGTGCTCCACAGCCAGGAGAGCAGCAGCACTCGGTGCCATGGGAAGGGTGGCCACTGCAGCACCAACCCCTTCAGAAGACTGAGTGAGGACTCCAAGGGAGGGCTGCTAACCACTGAGCCCTCCCACCTCTTCCTGCCCATCAGCTCCCTGCCTTATCTTCTAGCTCTGGGCTGACTCTGGGCGAGCTGTTTCCTTGCAAAAATTAGCTGTTTCTTTGTGCTGCAACTCATAATTGTTATCAGAAAGAAATTGTGTTAGAAACTGTTAGAAGGGAAGTGTAAATTCTTCCAGGGCTAGCAAAGAGCCTGTAGATTTTTTTGGTTGTTATTTGTGATTTATATGTACATTTGTTTTCAAGTGATATTTCACCTAACGGTACAGTGTGGCATTGACGTTTCTGAGCTTTCACCAGTAGATTCCAAAATCTGAATGGCTTTTGCCATTTTGTGATCAACAGGCTGTATTTAGCTGAGAAGCTAGCAGTGATACGGATTCTTCCTAGCTGTTCGGTATTCCAACAGCAAAGGTTTTATGTACTTGGTAACGTGCCATTTTCAACCTTTTATAAAAGTGGAGTGCAGTGGCAACTGGGAATTACCTTAATTATTACATTAGTCTTAAGTATTACAGGACCTGTGACATAAGGTGGGGCAAGATTTGCCAGTGCTTTGTCCTAAATGGTATTAATGCAAACGAGTGGTGAATGTCATACACCATTAATCTGGCTTTATCTAAAGGCAAGAAGGAGGGTAGAAGAAAAAGAGAGGGAGTAAATTAAGATTCGGAAAGAAATTAATATTGGAAGAGGAAATAAAAATTATGAAGTAGATGGCATTTGAACTGTGCTTGTAAAAAAGAACACAACACAGAATCAACAAGAAACTCTCTTAAAACTTTGTAGGTAGGTTTATGCCTATTTTCAGTTTAAGTGAATTTGATGTCAAGATATTTTTCCTTAAAAGTACCAGTTTTCCACAAAATGAACTCTTAGTCAAAAAAACCCCAACTAAAAAACAACCCCACTACATTGCAAAAATGTTCAGTCTTATCACAGAGCATGTTGGAGTGGCGAAGTAAATTGTGATGGGTGTTTTGGGTTTCCTGTGTGTTCTTTGCTCACAGAACCCAGGCAAAGAGCCTTTAGTTTTCTTGATACTGCTTTTAGTATACCACCAAGTAAGCCAGATGTTTCTTGCTGTGTGGACTTGATTCACTGGGGTCTTTATATACTCCATTTCTTAAACAGCCTTGAAAAGAAAGCTTGTATGTGTGGGAGGGAGCAAAATATTGCAGAAACTTCCAGCTTACTTCCTTACAGATACTGAATTTAAAATTGTCTTTAGCATTAACAAGTGCACCTTATCTGAACAGGCTGTCTCATGCCCTTGTGAAAAGCATTCACAAGATACTAGGTGAGCTGTTAGGAGGATGGATGCGTGTGTGCTAGGTGTCATGCCTAGGTATCTTCATACGTGTCTGGTAAAGGTGCTGGACGAGATTCATTAGCATCATTTTGCTTCACACTCTGCCTCTGATACAGAGTTCATCTAAATCTTTGGGAAAACCATCTAATTACTTTGTGCCTGACTTATTTCCCTATTGGTAAAATAGGGTATAATGATAATACTGATGAGATGAATTATTTATGAGGTCCTGAAACACCGTGATAGGCCTTACAAACACCTGATGCATAACACAATGTTTTCTCTTTTTTTTTTCTAGTATTCTTCCTTGTCACTGTTTTTAACCTATTGGAATTAAATGTCTGTGCAGACATTATGCTCTTAATCAAAAGAAATTATCTTCAGGACTGATCAGATCTGTTTCCCTAAGTTTGAGCCTTTGTCAGGTAAATACTGGATTTTCCTCCTAAGGAGTTCCCTGAAGCCTAAAATATCTCAGTTTGTATTGAAAAAGTCAACTTTATAATATTTGATCATTAACTCTTTAACGGAAATGGGAGCATTATGTCTTTTTTTATGAAAGTTACATTTTTGAACATTGTTTCCCTACATTTGAGGGTTGGTGATACTAATTTTTTTTTAAAAGCTGGGGCCGGCAGGATGGGGAGACAGTCTCTTTTCATTTCTCTGTTGCCTGCTGCCATCTTGTGCTGTGATTTGGTATTTACAGCGGTGTGTTTACTTGCCATCCATAAAGGCGACCATAAGCTTGGAGTTGCTTCTCGATTTGATGAAATACTGGATTTGGTGTGCCAACCTCACACGTTTTTCTGTATTTCAGTCCGTGCAGATACTGTCTTCCATTCAGCCCCTGTCTTAATATAAACTGGCTCCAACCTTGACCCCTTTTTCGTTCATTGTCTCTACATTTGTTTTAATGTTTTAAGGGAGAATGGGGAGAGCTGCTCTCTCACAGTGTTAAAGCATTTGTCAGGTCTGTTGTGATAAGCTCGATATGAAATGTACTGTATCTTCCATTACATCTAGTTCGTAAGCGGTCCCCTCACTTGTGTGGCTTAAAAATGAAAATCTTTCTGACTTCCTTGTGTAAGGATGTTCTCCTTTGGATGATCATTTGGTACTCAGCCTAGAGAGGCTGCCGTGAATTCATGAGCCCTGGTTTTTCTTGTGTGAATTTACACCAGTTGAGACGAATAAGGAGTTTAATGCTTCTGTCTAGTGGCCCTTATAAAGTTATGTTCAATTGTTTTTCCATTTTAATGGAATTGCACAGCTGACATTTATGCACCATGTAAGTGTCCAAAAATCCCTGAAAACAGAAAGGAAATTGGAGGAAGCATAACAGAAGGAAGAAAATTAGTTTGGAGTTGGAAAACAAATGTGGGAAATTAGAAGAAAGATGGAGAATCAAGGATAGGCATGGAGAGGGCACAGGAAACAGGAGAGGGAGAGGTTTAAGAATAAGGTCATCTTCAAAAGGTGAAAAGAGATAAAAATGAGAAAGCTCTTTACAAAGAAACAAAAAGTGGCAGGAGAAATCTTGGTAGGTTGTTGGAAAGTTATTGAAGGGGAACATGAACACAGCATCCAGTTGTACAGCTTTTTAGAAAGGGAAGGAGAAGCTAAAGAGCCTAACTGGCCATTGATGTCCTTCAGAAAACTGGTGATGTATTCAGATGAAGAAAATAGCATGATAAACTGGCAGATATAGTGTAAAAAAAAAAAAAAAAAAAAGAAAAAAAGATGAACTAAAAAAGGAGTTTCAGGTAACATCTAGCAAAAATTAATACTAAATCTTCTTTTAAACATAGGAGCAAGAAATACTCCAAGAGTGGTTGTAAGACAATGATCAACTATGAAACGACTGATGAAAAAGGATAAGACTATCAAAGGCAAGCTTAATTAATTATTTGTGTAGAAGAAACTAAACAGTTCTGTTTGGAATAAAGTAAGAATGCTGGCAACTTTCTTCATGAGGAAACCGTCAAAAGATCTCTCAGGACCTGAAGTGGCTAAAAAAAAAGTATGTGGAACAACATTTTAGGACAAACAGTAACAGGCTGCTGACCGTATTTGCCCAGGAGTTCCGAAATAGCTGAATTGCTAAGTGGGGTATGTAACCTCTCACTCTGAACTGCCATGATAGCTGAGAACTGGGTGGCAATGAATGGGAAGCCAACGTTTTACAGAGATTCCAGAGGGAGTCTAGGAAACACTGAAAGTTAGCAGACATTACGAGAAAAAAAAACCACAAACCAGTTAGTCGGTACCTGAGAAAATGTAATCTACTTAAGAAGAGTTACTGTGGCTTTTGGAAAGAAAAATCCTGCCTTACAAATGTATATTGGGAATCTTTGAAAGGATTAACAGTCATATGGGAAAAGGTGATTTGACTTCCCGAGTCATGTGGGTTTCCAAAAGTGACAGAGACCCTCCCTGAAGGATAATAACTCTAGGCTAATCAGTAGACTTATGAGGAGGGCCATTGTATGGGAAACTAATTGGTTGAAAGATAACAAACGGGAGATGGAATTGATTGTAATGCAATTCTTGTAGTAGCATTTACCTTGGGGAAGTTTGCTGATGGTAGGGCAGCGAGGACAAGGGCAGAGAATAAGAAGTTCTGGGAAAACCTTGCAAGACTGGCTGGAAAAAGACTCGTGAAAGTCAGTGTTGATAGAAATCAAGTCATGTTTATGTGTCTGCGGGGTTGAAATCCTAACTTAACATTGTAAAACAGTGGGCTCCAAGTTGTACGTAACCACACATGAATGACACTTTCGGGTAACCTGATACTTGCACAAAGTTGTCAGCTCATAGCTCAGGAGCAGTCAGAAAAGCAGGTTAAATATTAGGAATTAAGAATAGAGAACAGAAAACATCACTGTGCCACTGTATTTGAACAAGCAATCGCAGGGAAGGTTGCTGGGCATAAAGATGGCAAGGTGCTGAAAGGCATCTTGGTGAAGATGGTGAATATTTGGTGTTTATGTACATTCAGAAGTAGGAATCTTATTCCCTTCTAACGACAGCAATAAGAACAGGGATTGTATTCACTGCATACCTTATCAAGTCCCTGATTTAGGAGGGCTGTCTTAAGTTCCATATACAGATGATAGAGAGACATGTTGTGGATGATCTCATTTGACTGTGTACAGATAAGTTGTTATCTGTTGGCAAATCGGTACCAGCGGTGAGTTTTGAGGACTCCCAACTGTTTTCTCTTGCCACAGCATATAAATCTGTATCATAATGAGTGTTGCTCCAGAAACAGTTTTGGAGGTATTTGTTAAAGATTACTGTCTCGGGTATTTTGTTATACCTGGGAGCATTACTGCCCAAGGACGATGCTGCAAGTACCTGCTATCCTTGTCAGCTTCACTGTGAGCTTCTTTTACTTCTTAGGACTACAAGCCAATGTCAGGATAAATGCCGAGTGGCATGTGTGAGCCAGGGTTGATCCAATTCTATTTTGAAGGTGATTCTTTGGTAAAATAAGCCAGTTAATGATGTGAAATCAATGCACAGAAGCTAAACTGTATTAAACCTAGTGAAGATGCTCTTGTCCAAAAGAAAATAGAGACACCTTAACTTAGCTTCAGAACGTCTGTATATAGGTAGTATGCTTTGACCTGTGAGGAGTATTCATGATTTGAGGTAATCTGTCTTATCTTAATTTTAAACTAATTTTCCATTTTCTGACTGGCTCCATATTGCCATACTTTCAATCTTCATCCTCTCTAATTCCTTCAGAAGTTTTAGCAACCTTGTAAACCCGTCATCCTCTCTAAGTTGTCAGTGATACTTAAGTCTGTTCAAGAGTGGTGGAAAAGGTATGCAAGAAAGATGCTGAAGTGATGGAGTCCTGTGATACATAAATAGGTAGAAAAATTACATACAAAAAAGAGAAACAAAGCTTCCATCAGAAATAAACAAATTATTCTGTATGAGTAATGCCCCATCTTTTGGGTTCTTAACATCTGTAAAGCCTAAGAAAACAGAAACTTCTTTGAGTAGTTTTTCAGGTGCCTTCATTCTAGGCTTTTTAACATACACTTCATAATGTTACAGCAGGAACACGATTGGACAAGAAAAGAATATTGGGAAGTCTTCAGCTGTGTAAGCAGGAAAAGAGAAAACTAAATGGGAAGAACTTAGTTATTATCTCTGTAGCGTATCGCAAAGCATACTGTCATGAGAATGATGCTGTCAGCTCACCTGTTTTCCATCTGGAACTGTGTTGCATTTCCACGCAATCATCGACAGGTGACAGTACAGCAGTTCAGAGCATTCGCGTGGCCAAAGAGGCTGTTTGAGTAGGAAATGTTCTCTTCCGCCTTTGCTCCTTGTACAACATGGATCATCAGCACAAGTGCAAAGCAAGAACACCGGTAGGACAGTTTTGTTTTGTTCCCTGCACCCACAGCTGTTGGGACAATATGCAGGGGGTGTAAGAAAAAACGTATTGTGAGAGCGTGGCATTTCTATGCAGTACAAACCAACATACTTGAGACGTTCCAGCTCTGAAAGGGAGCTCTTTTACATCTACCCAGCAGTGTCAGTGCACAGATATCTAGATCAATTTGGGCAAAATTGTGCCTAGACTTGTCAGCAGAGTTAAATAGTTGAGTTATTCTAGCATTAGCACAACTGTCTTTGGTTTGGGAGGCTCTATTCTCTGTTGCACAAACACACATCCATACAATGCGCAGCGTGTTCTCTGTGCTCCAGCAAGTACTTCTGAATGTACTAGAAGCCTAAAGCCTTCCGTTAAAGCTTCTGTGTGATGTATTTCAGTTTCTGTGGGTCTGTAGTATCGTAATTGGAGGCACGAGAATATGTCTAGACAATGAACCATGTACTTAGGAAGACGAAGTAACCTGGCCACAGGGCTTCAGGGTCTGTTTGCTTCCCACAGATAGGGCTACAGTGTATTTAGCAAATATGGACCAGGAGACTGCGTCAGCCACAGAAAGTATTCTGAACATTTTGCCTTGCATCTAAATCTAATCCAAGCATACCTGACTCCCACTGGTTTCCTGTGTGCAAAGACAGGAGGGATTGCTTGCATTAGACCCTATCCTTTTGCTCTTCCCTCCAAACACTTTTACAGGGTGATGTAGGCTGCAAATTCAGGTGTCCACCACTAGTGAAATACTTGGGAACCAACAGGAGACAACTGGCACATCCAGCTCCTGGGAGTCAGTCTGCTGGCTCTTTTTTTGAGAGGAAAATACCTACTGGGCAGAGCAGATCTGCTTGTCGTCTAGGAGAGAGATGATCGTGGCATTGTCCCGCACATCATTCTCTGTCTTGGACGTAGGAGCAGTTTATGACTGAAGTCTGCAATGTTGTATGACCCTTCCTCTTTGTTTATTTCTAAAGGATTTAAAAAAAAAAAAAAAAACCAACAAAAAAATAAACAACAGGCCCAACAAATGCAGATGTGTGATGGCAGGAAACATAATGGAAGGAGGTACTATTTGAGTCAGTGTTCTCTGAAGAGATGAAAAGGGAAGGAATAGTTGTTCGACTGTCTTTTTGTTCTAGCTAGTCTTTTTCTTAGACCTTTGTGCTTGTTTGTTGGAACAAAGTCCATTTTTGTTACATTTTAGGGAAAAGGCATTTTTATAAAACATAGCTACCCTTAAAAACTATAAGAGCTAAAAATAAATTTTTTGAGAACTTCAACCCATCCTATCAAATTGGCATGAGAAAAAGAATTGACATTTCAAAGGAAAAGAAAAGTAAGATGAGGAGAGAGGACAGTGAAAAACAGACTGGATAATTGTTACTTCTAGAGTTGTATTTCAGGTGCTTGACTTTATTCTGTGTAGATGCAAACCGTAAAGTTACCTGATTTTTGTTCATGTCAGTCTAAAGAAATCTAGGTTGACGTGATTGAACCTGCTGTGGATTTGCCAAAAGGAATTTATTAAGCCTGAAAAGGCAATTTAAAAAAAATATTTTCAAATGAGATGGGGACAATAAAAAATGAATGACCCTTTCTTAACAGTTATATAAGAATAGCGGAAAGATAAACTTTGTATACCGTGTCCCTGATCTGATCTGGCAAAATCTATGACAGTGTAGGCTAATAAAGAATAAAGTTCACTGAGGGGTCTTGTGGGCCACTGTCAGGGTAGGGATGGTCAGAAGTTTTTAAAGACAAGAACAAGAGAAAATCATATTAGCTAAAATGATTTAATATCACAGGCATATAAATAAATCAGACCATAGTCCATTCACAGAAATGCAATAAATAATTAAATTAGATGAGTCAATTTGTATAAAAATAAAGACTTTTCTCAGGAAAAGTAAATAATATACAGAATTGTATATACCATGCTAAAACACATCTTGAAGTGCCTGCAAAGGGCACTTATGACTAAAATCATAAATATATTATAAAACCTCCTTGGGAGGTAATGAGCTTTTATGGCTTACTCTATGTACTCAGTTAACGAAACATACATTGTTTCTGCAGAGAGCGCAGTTAGTACAGAGAGTTCATCTTGCAAGTAAAAATAAGTCAAGATTGCGCACACATCTGGAATTGTGATAACTAGTCCTTCCTAGGGTCACAAGTTCCTCCTGGGGCATCTTCGTTTTTCCTCCTGAGAACAGTCTCGAAGAACAGGACGATGTCTTCTTGAAGACTGATCTGTCTTTCACTGATTTCCTGTTCTTCATTTGGGATTTAGATAACACACCCTGAATAATACACTCAACCTTTCATAACTCTTGACAAATCAAAGCGTTAGAATGAGGCTTCAGTGTCGTGTCAGTCAAAGTGTATTTGAAGTGTACAAAGTTGCCCACAGTGATTGTGCTGACACTGCCCAGAAGTGCAGTGTTAACTAAAATCAGCTGTGATCATTTTGTGATTAATATTCCCCATACATATCTAGACTGGATTGTCCAATAAATAGTTTTCTGCATGATCTCAGAACAGTTATCACTCTTAAGTTACATTTGTTACAGTCTCTCACTAGTTTTTTGAATCCTATGAATGAGCATTTTGAATTGAGTTGTTGGGCAGGTACAAATAGCCTCAATCAACAAATGAATATATTACATTTAAAACAACAAAAAGAACCCCTTTAGCACTATGCTTCATGTGATAAGGTCCATAGTTTTAAAAACAGTGGAGGAAGTCACTAACAGAATTAATTACATTACTTAACTGCATTACATGCTGCCTCCTATACAAAACCCAGAAATTGTTCCAGTGTAGGCAGGAGTAACTAGTTAGCTTATGACATTCTGGTAGGAAACTGTTTTTCTGTCATAAAATATCTATCCCAGGTACAACAGTTGCTTCTCAGTGCTTTATAATGATTACTAATAAATAGGTAATGAACAATGTTCTCTTTGTTAGGGTATGCTTATCACATTTCATCTGCACAACAAGAATTTTAACAGGCTCTTTTAGAATATTGATTTGAATGCACTTAGCAAATTACTGGAAAAGACATTTACAAGTAAAAAAATACATACTGTATTCTTTATACAAAAATAAAGCTCTTTCCCCAGAACTTTGCACATGCAAATATTTCATGGAAGTGAATGAAAAGTACTGGTTTGTTGGTTGGCCTTCTAGGACTCACTGAAAAAAGCACTTAATTCAAGATAAAGGCATTCAATTAAACTTCCACAACGTTATATTTAAATTTTTATGGAGAAACATCAGCAGGTACTCTGCGATTGCAGGACTTGCTTTAATATTTTCCTAGTTGTTTTTATCCACGTATGAAATTAGGTTTTACCTTAATTTTCTCTACTTCTGTAACTTCAAAATCCATTGCAGTCATAGCAGCAGCTTTGCATATTGCTTACCAGTTGGTGATTAAGGGACTTTATGGGTAGCAAAGTCAAATAATCAGGGATAAAAGGTGCAGAACACCATTTAAACTTAGTAGCTTGATTACTTGCATATGAGTGGCAGTTCATGTTTAGAATGTTAATTCTCATGCGGTAATGTGGAAACATTGAGGTATGAGATAGAACATTACTCAGAAGAAAAGTGATTTTTGAAACAGAAGAGGAAAAAAAAAAAAAAGACTAAATCAAAATGGTCATCACCAGAAACAAGGAGAGGTCACTGGAAACTTGGTTGCCCTGAGGATCTTCCTTCCTCCTCTGACATAGGTTTTTGAGGAGGTTCATACTTCAGGATAGTGAAAACATGGAGGCAAAAAAGCTTTTGGTATTATTTTCCTTTAGGCTGCCATTGGTAGGAAGGGAAATATTTTCAATACTACTGCATTATTTTTGGAGGTAACTAAGCTTGTCATTTTCCATTGTAACACCAGATGTAGTTTTCCAGTTTCCTCTCTATACCACATTTCTACTAAGTAGAGAGAAAATTAGATGAAGGGTTAATTTTTACTGGAAGGCTTTACACTCTCTTCCAGGATGAGTTTCCTCATGTGGGGCTAATATCTGTATGGGAGTAAATTAACAGTTACTTCTCAGGTGGAAGAGTCTGAGGTACAGAATCATTGGAAGCGGAATATGATATTATTAAGCTGCTAAAAACTAGTTTTAAGTGTGAGGATACTCACTTTTCTTTTAAAAGGTATCAGTGGTATCTCTGGCCATAGTTCCACAGAAATGTTCATGATTCAGAAGCTGTACAGGCAGGTGTCCACATAACAAAAAACTTGACAGTTTTTGAAGAAAAAATTGCATTTAAAACTTAAACCATTAAAATGAATCAAGAGTAGAGAAAAGGAATAATGTTAATGGTACCTCAATATGAGTGTAAAATACTGTCTTCTGAGAAAGAGCAACATGTTTTTGAGCTGCTTCACTCTGAGTAATCATCAATTACTGTATTTGTTGGACCTTTTGCAGTGGATGGTCATACCAGTCAGTCATGCCTGTGCTGTATTTATCACATTAAGTTGAGGGAGTCTAGGTGGAATTCTGTCTTCTGAAATGTATTTTTTCCCCACAGAATCCTGTATCTCCACTTCGAGCATGAGGGTTATTCCTCTCCCTCTTGAAACTCATGGCGAATGTGCTATTAACTTCAAGATGGCTATAGGTCAGACCCGTGCCATACAGTATGATTTGTAAATGTTTTTCCAGTATTTGTAGCATTCAGTTAAATGCAGGATATTTTTCCATAGTTAGCTAAGATACAGTCTAAGAACTTATAAATAAAATTGTGTGTGTGGTATTATTGTAAATAAGGAAATTGGTCCAAGTAGATACCTTTCGAGTCTTCAAAGCCTCTGGTAATTTTTTTGTTGATTTTCTTTAAAAAGTTTCAGACACCTCTGCATGAGATTCGTTTAAGAATAAAGCAAAATACAGGAGTAGCCATCTCATGTATTTCTAGGTCAGCGGAAGGTGATAGTTAAGGCCCTTAAGAGAACCTATTTTTGTGAAAATAGAGTTTAATTTTCACTGTAAGGTGAGGCTAGGATCAAAAAGCATCCATCTTATGAATAGCCATCCAAATAAGACTCCTCAATATTTTGGGAAAAGCTTTCGCTTACCACACACACAGAGCACAGCATAGTAGCAACGGAAAATATTTACATGTTTCATGTTGTCTTAAATAACATAGTGTCTGCTTTCAATAGTAGATCTTCAGTAGCCTTCAGCTCTGGTATGTCCTATGCTAGTCCTTGAATAACTGTAAAAACAACGCATTGTTAGAAATAATGTAAAATAAGGATATCTGTAATTGTTTGCAAAACATCAGAAAGCACCCCGGAGGAATCAACTCTGATTACCTGCTTGATTAGTTTTGCAAAGCTCTTCAAAAACTCTTTAGGGGTTTTTTTGTCATAAGATTCACATGAAGACTCACATTGCTGGAAGACAAAGAAAATCATGCCACTTCTAAACAGTGCATCAGAATCACAAATACTACTTCAAGGTTTCTTACTGAAAAATTAAGAGGGTTGTAATCAAAGCCTTTTAGAAATGCAAAAGCTGAGACACAGGCTATTTCAGAAAGAGAAAGAATATAGTAAAGACACCTTTCACACATATGTTTTGCAGTAATCCCTGTCCTTTTGTCCGGCATATCTCATAGTTGCCAAGTACATACATGCAATTGACTGATGGGATCAGAGTGAATGCCTCTTCCAGCAGTGCAGAAAATGGGACATTTTTTATTCCAAAGTAATGAAAGGCAGGTCAGTTTTTCTAAGAAGTTTGCTTTCTACAGTTCCACCGTTGCAGGTGGTGTCTGCTATAGAAAATAAGGAGCAATGAGCACAGTTATGAGCATTGTGAGGAAATCCTACCTTTCCAGGGTTGCTGAAGGTGAATCTTTTCAAGACTTTAATGGTTTGGATGAATGTAGAATTTACTTGGCTGTTTTCTGGTTGTAATTTCAGTATGCCCTTCTGGAAGCAGGTCACAGCTGTGAACAGGCATCCGTCCTAAGGCAGGAAAAGGAGAAATAGTTTTAAAACTAATGTTGCATGACTTTGGACAGTGATATTTCCTCAGTGCTACATATGGGAATATACTTTTTTTTCCCTAATTTTTGTGCTATTTCTAATATTAGTTAATAATTATACTTAGAATTGATGTAGAACTGAATACTATTGAAATGTTCTCACTTGATAGCACAGGAAGTGACAGTGATGAAGTTAGTTAGTTCCCTTACTGAAGGTAAAGGAGGGATTGAGGACGAGAGGCAGAATAAGGAGCCAGGCTGCTGGCTTGAATTGTCTTACTGTGTTGCTTTAAGTTCATGTGCAGATTAAGCCTAAGTCAAGGAAAGTAAGCACCATCTGAATCTAACTTGAAAAAGAAGCCTTCTATTCTGATTATATGAATTTTCTGTTGCTGCTGCTTATCTGAAATTAAAGCAACCTGCCATTTTCCTTTCATGGTGCAGCTGCATATTAATTTTACTGATGCTAACAGAAAGACTACAAGGTCTCCAGAATCTCCTTTCCTGCGCAGTGGCTGTTTTCCTTTGCTAGGCGCACAGCTACGGAAGAAATCACCAAAACTAACCTATAGTCCACAGAGAAAGAAAAGCAGTGTTTAGTGAAGCCATTTCTAACTTGCTTTCTGTTTTCGAAATAAGGAAACATTTAGAACTGCTGATTACGCATATTAGAAAGGCTCCAAAGCCATCATCCCTGTTTTGCATACCAACTGCTACCGAAGCTGAATCTCACCTGGTTTATCAGATGCTACTGCACTTTGCTGCTTTGGCAAGGACAAGGCAACCTTCATGTATCTTGCTATAGCAATTTTTAATAGCAACATTTTATGTTCATTAGATAAAGCATTTTATTTTCCTTAAAAACCACACATTTATGTTTGTTTCAAACTTCTTACCGTAACCAGTCTTGCTTACTGGAAAAAAACCACTAGTTTTTAAAGAAATCAATTTTCCAGCTGAAACTGAAAACATTTTCTGCCTCATACGTGATGAGCTGAGAAACCAGCACTTCTCATATATGCTACCTTCTTTTTTTTTTTTTCCCTGAGTTAACAGTTAGCTGTAGGCAGGCCAACAGTCAGAGGACCACAAGGATTGTGGGTTTTAGTATGTTGTGATGGGTTAAGCACTTCGATGAAGAGGCATTAAACAGCATAGTCTACTGGTAATGTCTAAAGGGGGCTAGGCAAGCGTGAAATATTCATATCAGAGGCCATTTGCAGCAATACTCTGCATCTGACTCTTAACTTTACAGATTAGCCTGAAAAACCTTCACTTCCTGAATTAGCAATCAGCAGGGTTAGATGCTGATCTGATGCAAGTCAGCATTGTGTCATTGCAGCTTTGGCTGCAATGTCAATCACCAGCAATAGAACATGTTTTCCTTCCAGTCTTGAATCACTTCAGCCTTAAGACTACTTTCTCAGCCTCAGCATGTTTTCCCTTGAGTTGATGTTCCAGAATCAGACTGTAAAGCTCTAAGCTGCACGGGAACTGTTGTCTTCCTTCCTGAGGTGACCATGCTTTATGAGAGGAAAAAAACCCCAACAAACCGATTAAGCGATTAGTCACTAGTTGTATTTGCTTTGTTTCAGAGGTAGTGGCAAACGCTGCAGTAAAACGACAACTAATCCTTTTCACTTCGACACCACAAGTTAGAAAGAGTGTTAATGAAAAAAAACCAGCAATTAGTTAGGGTGCATCAGGTTTTTGCTCTGCAGTTGTTTCTAGCAATGAGAAGGAATGTATCTGTTTTGGTCACGCTTCTATATGTTTTTGGCAAGTAAAAAATGCGCCCAACTGTAAAGCCTAGGAGGAGACCAACAAAACCTGTGTGAAATGAGGTGAGTTTTTTTTCTTTTTTTCTTGTTGTTGTTTTGCAAGAGACTTTACAGTCCTGAGTAAACAGCTTTACAGTCTGGGCATTTTTCAAAAAACTATATGCAATGATCATTTTTGTAAATTTATCAAAATTGTTTGCTTTCTGAAATAGTTGTCAGGGCTCAAAAATCAAAATTAGAGGTAAATTTAAGACAGCTGATAACAGAAATGTAACATTAGATTAGCTCTACCTTTGTTGCATGTTGGGGATTGTCAAAAGAAAGCAGGATGTATTTACTTTCTAAGTTTTTAAGATATGTTGTTATTATTACTAGCATTTAATTTCACGGTAAATCCTCCATCCTGCCACTTTCAAGTACACACACACTTTCTGTGACTCTGATGTAACTTAGTACATACAAGAAGTTCTTGACCTTGGAACACGCAGAATATGAGCATTAAGTAACGTATAAATAAATATCTGTATTAAAAAGGGATTCACAGGGACCTGTTCTTGTAACTTTAACTAGTTATAATCCAAAGAGAATACTCTTCAAATGCAGTTTTACCTTCCCGTTGATGGCACAACCCTTGCACACGAATAGTTTCAGAGAAACGCGTGTGACTACATATGAGAGGAGGTGCTGTGTAATATGGCCTTACAGTGCCTCTCTTGGCGTATAGCTTGAGCAAGAGGGAAAAGGGGTCCCTTTGGGTTCAGCTCAGCAATGCTCCCAGTGTGACTGGAGCTCCTGGCAGCTGGAGGCAATTCCACTCCCAAAACCTGCATCCCCAAGAGCACTGCTGCACATCTGGATCTTGTATGAATCCTCACTCTTGGCACTGTTTCATGAGTAAATGGAATATGTGCAAATTTGAATCGGTGGGTGTGTTAGGATACACACATGATAGCAAAATAGTAATTAAGATTACGCAGTATAAACACTTCTGCCATTAAAAATCCAGATAAGGACTTTTATCAAAGTATTTTCTTATTCAGTCTAGCTTGCATTATGAGTACTAGGTCAGACACGTGAAGAAGGTGGCATCTGCCATATGTCTATGGAATGAACCAGTAAAAAAATCAAATTGATACGGTTAGAAAGGAATGTTAAAGCAGTCTCACCACAGGGTTTTCTGGTGTATGCAGCAATTCAACATCCTACAATAAAACAAATCTATGTTAGAAAAATTTAACACTTGAAAGTGATGTCCCTCACAAGATACATTCTAAGCAATGCATAATGCTTGAAAATAATTTCAGTGTTACAAAGAATACTTTGCTTACCTTATCTTTCACTGTGGTTTCTAACAGTTCAATTGTCTTGAAAAGCTGTTTGTATTTTGCTATTTTGTGTGGAGCTGCAGTCAGTGCCATGCTGGAACAGAAGAAAAGCATACAGAAAATAATCATCCTCTCCATACTGATGGGTTTTGGTTTAAAATGTGCCAGGAGCAAAGTTGTGTTATTCAAGATGAACACTTCAGTTTGAGCTGTGCTCAGGTATGCTACATATCTACCTATATATTGCTCCTTGCTGGAGATGTAAAACCCACCCATTTCAGGTTGGAAAGCTTTGTAGAATGGATTAATGAGTAACCCTTTTTCTTTTCCACTGGCTAGGTGCATGTATGCGAGTTTGTGCGTAGGGGGCAGGGATTGATGGAGTGACCGAAAATATGCCCCGTCTGCACATTGGACAGGAAAAAAAGAGAAAAGGGTGAATTCCCATTTTCACTTTGAGTCAAGAAATGAACGTAGTAAAAAGTAGGTACTTAGAAACCACAGACCTAAGTAAACAAAGATTCTGCATATTTTTCCTGTTTCTTGCAGCAACAAATCTCTCCAATCCATCTGAAGCTCTTCTGTACCATGCTGGAGAAATATGACAGGACTTCTTTTCAGAACCTAAATATATTTATCTTACTCTATGGCTCCAAGGGATGTTTGTTAGCTAGTTCACCCTGATGTCTGTGAACTGCCACTTCTACATTCTTACCTTGGTTTCTGCAACAGCTGTGAGTAAAAGCTCATCTTAGCATTTAAGCCAGATGAAGTTTGCAGTAACAGATATTCTAAAAGCATCATAGAGAGTACATCCACTGGGGGTGAAAGTTGCAGGGAGATGCATTTCCCTGGGAGAGGTGGATCCCTGTACCATGCCCATTCCCCAGATGAGAGCGATACTGGAAGATCAGGGACTAGATTCTGGTGGGTCCCAAGGGACAATACCACTTTGTGGTGGTAGTCCAATACTTGTGGCAGCTAAACACATTCAATTACGTTCTGCAGCAACTCAGCTCAAGGTTAGTTTGCAATTTAATGCAACCCCTTCAAAGGAGATGTGATACTGAGACCTGAGAATTCTCTTGAGAATGTGGAAGTGCATACTTTAAAAAATGTAAAGCCAGAGTATAAACCAGCAGAATGATCTGAATTGAGAAATAAGGCAAACTCTAGTAAAATTTATTTCAAAACTGATGCTTGTTATAATTAAGTATATATGCTGCTTTTGAGGAAATTTATTCAATATTTAAAAGATGTGCATTAGTGAATGGATTTTTTTCCCAGCAAATGCTGGTGTAAGGAATGTTCTCTTATGGAGACTTCCACAGTTGCTTTCTGACTAAATGACTGGCACTGAAGTTAAAGGTATTTAAAAGTATTCCTCTTGAGTATACTACTTTTTTTATCTTAGTTGTCTTCAGCCCAAGCCCAGTTTCTGTCACTCTGGGTGAGCTGCAGTGGTCTCAGTAAGGCTCTCTGCAGGCACTAGTGACTTGCTGGACTGCCAGCTCTAGGAATCAGTTGATTTTAAAGTCACTGTTTCTAATATTTCATCACAAGGAGGAAAAGGGGACTTTAAATAGCTCTTATGTATTATCATTAATAAATAGTTATCAACACTGTGGTATTACCTTTAAAAGGTTCCTGTGTGGAATTAGTAGAGGGGCGTTAAAGGCACTTGGACATGTTCGCTGTGGTGAAAAAAAAAATGCTCAAGTGTCTTTCAAATTAAATCTTTGCCTCTGGAAGTCTGAAGATTTCAGATGGCTGTGGAGATGCTTTACAAAATCTGCACAGTGTTTGGACTGCAGTTTGGTGTCTACAGTGCTAGTCTGTGTAATATCCTGATGTGGTATAAAATGCACCTGTATGCTTCTTTCTGGTGGGTGAGTCTGGGCAGTCAAGTTGGATCATGTATTTCTCGTCGTTCCTTTCAAAATGAACATTTAAGCTGATGAGAGCTCTATCTGGCATACTGAGGTGTGTTTGTTTTCTGCATACAAATGATTATTTACTGTATGCTGTTTACAGGTGCATGTGTAGATACACATAACGCACTCACGCTTTCATGTGTGCACACACAAATCCTCTCCTGGTTAAAGGGATAGCTAATCACACCTGATGGAACAGAAATCCTGAAAAATAAGAACTAAGTATGAAAAATAATACTTTCTTCTACCTTGTAGTCTAAAATTTAATTTCTTGAAGAAAAGGTAGTGTGATTTTTTTTTTTTAATTTCTTTTGATGGATATGTCTTGAAATAATTTTAGATAAGCAGTGCACCTGGACTGTGAAGTAGGGGGTATCTCAACAGGTTTTATTCAGAAGTTGTGTTAATTTATAGCTAATGGAACTCAGCAGCACCTTTTGTTTGAGAAACCATGTGGTGAACAATACTTATTTTTATTACCCTCCCATTCCATTCATGTGAAGCTTTGCAAAATTTTTTTAATCTGTTTTTCAACATCTCTGTGAGGCTGCTGAGAGGATGGAGACATCATTTCTGATAGTGCTATTCTTTACATGAAGAAGATACTTAACTCTGCTCCTTTTTACCATAACTGAACCTTCATCTTCTCTGTAGGTTCTTGACTCATAACTTGGATGAATGTGCATTGTATTCATAATCCAGTTTTTGATTATGCTGTTGGAAGTGTTGATAGGCAAGGAGCAGGCTGGTGATAGTATCTGTTTCTGCTTTTTGTTGTCACTGTTTTAACTGTGAATTCTTTTGAGCCCAGCTACTGTAGGTGATCATGCTAACCCTGTCAGCTTTTATTTTATGCATCTTTATTTTGTTGATAGGTTGGAAGCTTTCCACTTGGATGCAGAGTATGACTCTATTAGCTCTGTCCTCGTTAGGTGGTTGGCAGTTATTCATGCAAAGGTATCACTGCAGGTTGTTTGGATTGACTAGACAACTTCAGGACCACTCAAGAACTTCAGTTAATGCACAATATGACTGTCCATGTATTTTCAGAAATGCAGGGCTTGAAGGGACAACATAGAGGACATTGGCTCCTGTCATCGTACACCCACATTGTACAGTGGCTTTAATATTTTATCATACCAACTAGAACTGTTTCACCTATTATAGCCTAACATTGCATTTTTCTTTGTCCTTGATGAGTTACTAGACAAGAGTATGCATAACAGCATTCTGGATACAGCTGTGCCTGTGGGAGTCATTTCCAGATACTGGTTCTAGTCTATATGGCCACACCATAATGAGACCCTACAGCTCCATAATAGAATCATACCTGTGTAGCTAACAACTGTCTTGATTTTAATCTTTTGTTTTTTCATAAACCTGTAATAATTGCAGCACCCAGGTCTTAAGACAGTGCTGCTTCTAGAGGTAAAATCTGAATAACAAAAGGATGAGATAATCATAAGGCTCAACATGTTACTAGCCTGGACAGTCCTGAGTTCCCGTTGCTTTAGGAAAGAAAGAAATATAATGGCAGACAGCTTTAAACCCACTGAACCAAGCTCAAGCCTGATGAGCACTGTTTTGAGGAGTTTGAGTCGTCACAAGCTTCATATTTAAGCAAAGCTGTTATGTTAGGCTGTGGTTATCCTTTCACATTTAGGTTTACTTAATGATCATGCAAATTGAGTCCTAGTGGGAGAGCCCTGCTGATGGCTGGTAGGCTATGTGTGCTGTGTGTGGCCCAAACAAAACGAACCCTCTTGTACAGCACTGCACTGCCAAAGGCTGTTTATGATATTAGAGGAGATAAAAACGTTGATTGTAGTGAAGGCCACTGCGTATTTTACAGTAAAACCTACTGTGTGAAAGAATGGCTGTAAATAGCAGAGACCATTTGGGCACTTAAGTGAAGCATTGTCATTTTCTACCAGAAGCCTCACAGAAATATGGCAGACTTTATTAATTTGCTGGTCCAGCACGATAATTCATGGATTTTGTGGAGGCGAACCTCCAAATTCATGGGAGGTGCGATGGCTCTATCTGAGATATTCCTAAATTAAATCTATTGTGTCAGAAATCAGTTTTAAAGTTGATGGAGTAATTAGAATGGGAAGCTAGACAATAGGTATCTGGCAATGTGGTAGTGGGTGGTTGCATATCACATCTCTCAGACTGTATAGTCTTCTGTTTTGTGTTAGAGGCTGTAAGGTCACAATAATTGCTTGAAGAAAGGCATGCTGACAGAGAAAGTGAAATATAAGGACAAAGAAGAACTTCCTTTATGTCTAGGCAGTGGAGAAAACTCCTTGATATCCCTCTTATCAGATAAGAATGAGCAACCTGCTTTTTTATATACGTCACTTCTCTTTTGTGGCTTAGGAACATGCTGAGTCAAATAATGACACTCTCTCTCGCACCGTTGCCTGCCTGGCCCCAGAGGGACGGAGCTGCACCATGGAAATCTGAAAAACCTCCCATCCCAGGCCTGCGAGGCTGAGTCCTCCTCTTTCCTCTTTGCAACGGTGGTGCTGAATGCCTTCAACCCTGAAAGCCCTGTTCCCCCACCCACATTTTCCTTTACAGTATAGCTGAATGGAGGCTTTTCCCATAGCTTAGTCATTGCTATGGCTCAGCCAAAAAAGCCTGTAATGTACAGGGCTGCTTTCAAAGAATTTTTATAACTCACGTACGTGACATTTCATGTGTATACTATCTGTGACTCGGGGGGATTGTAGGAAAGCAAGGGGAAGAGAGTTACGCAGGAAAATGGGAGACTATGAAGAGGACTCCTGTCTAACAGATTTAAGAAAACTAGTCTTTAAAATATTTCTGACAACTTTGCAAGCTAGTTCCACCCTCTTGCAATCTTATTTTCTCATTATAAGCTTTTTTATAATTCTTCTGTCTTTTAACTTTTCTTTGAAAAGAGAAAATCACTGGGGAAAAAAATCTATTCCTAATTTCTAATTGTATTTGCTATAAAACTCAGGGTAAATACAACTCTGAATGTGGTGACATAGACACTAAAAAGTTAATAGACTGCATATGACAATATAAAATCTTTGACATTCTCCATAATGTTCCTCCAGACTTAATTTATAGCCAGTTTCTAATCCTTACTGAAGTGGATCTAACTAATAAAAAGATCCCATGCAGTAAATAAAGGAATTGGAGGAATGAGTGGAGCAGCTCTTATAGGAGACTGTGCATTTCTGTCCTGAAAGAATGTACTGAAGATCAAAGGGATGCCAACCAAAAGCTCTTATTACAGAAGATTCTTCTTATATTGTGTAAGGGTAATTATCTTCAGCAATTAACAAAAAAAAAAAAAATCCCAGTTGCTGGAAAACAATGAGAAGAGTATGACAAGTGCTCAACTGGTTGGAAAGTGAACTTGTTCTGTCTTTGAAGAACTTGTGTGAGTGCCAAAGAACCTCCCTGTCTGCAGCTCATGAATGGGGGCTGGAGTGGTACCTGGGTACGGTGGGCATGCTGGCGTTCAGCCTCTAGCTGTTACCAGATTTATAAATCATTATCTTCTAGCAGTGAACATCACAAACATTAGCATTATAATCTGTGGTTCTCAATTGCAACTAAGGCTGAGGTGCAATGCCACGTAACAGAAAAAGAGGCAATGTAAGAATGAAAGAGACTTGGTGGATGGAAAGTTGAACCTGCTTTAAAGAACAGACGAAATCTTTGTGAATCTAGTACAGCTCTGCTCATGGTTTTATCTAAGCTTCAGAAACGGCTTCAGCTAGTGAAGATGTGTGAGAAATGCAAAGCCATTTGCAAATGTTCCGATATTGCCTCATTTGTTTTGTACCAGCCATTATTGTCTTTGTCCTCCCTGGTTCAGCAGAAGTGGGTGACTATGATTATAAAGCAGAACAATTTAACACTAGCAGCAATTGTATATACATTACATACCAGGTGCATTGTGTTCCTAAATCAACCCATTGATGCTTATTATGCATGTAGTTTGAGTGATCTGTTTCTAGCCTTATCAACTACTAATAACAAACCATATTGAGAAAATGTCAACACCCAGAGCCTGAGACAAGCCTAGACCCACTATTCACAGAACCAGATACTCAGAAAAATGTGTCCTCTTGCGACCATGTCCTTTCAAGTCTTTCCTTTAATGTTGGAGTAGCCTCCCACCTCCTGGGTCACACCTTTCTCTGCATGTAGGGTGGAAGAAACCTTGCTGGGTCACCAGGTGTGGTCTTCTGCCATTGCAGGCATCCACGTTATACAGTTCTTTCACATCTCAGCTAAAAACTCCTGCATAAGGCCTTATCAGTTCAATCTCTGTAATGATAAGAGCTTAGAGCTTTTTCTGTGCCTGAGCTGCGTTCCAGCTTTTATAAGGCAGCTTCATTCTTATTTACAGTACTACTAATTATTTTTCCCCACTACCAAAGGACAGCCACATTCAGAAGACAAGGCAGCCGTTGACAGGAAGTCAGTCTACCACAGTTCTCTTATCAATTTGAGGGCAGAAAGTAGTTGTTCAGCTGAAAGTCACAGGTGGGGGCAGTAAGCAATAAGTCACTGCTCCTCTTCTGTGTTACAACAATGACTTCTGCAGCTCAAGTGCTTGATGGCATTGCCCTGCGGATCTTCAGGTCTCCTCGTGAAACATGGACCAGCAGTGTGCAATCTTTCTACTGCTACAGAAGTATTCTGTATGTGTAATACATGTTTCCTGACTCCACTAAGAGACAGTTTGGCCAATGGTGTGAAAAGCAGTACTGAAACCCAACAGTGTATGTCATGTTCATTCAAAATGTTCAGAAAGAAAAATCAAAGAGATACATGCAGATGTTGGACAGTGAATGGAGGAAGCAGAATGGCACAATACAAAATGCTGCCTTTGTTCATTTACTAACGTTAATGAACAGAAGCCGGAAGACAATTACTTCTGGTTTCTATTACTACAATATCAATAGCATAAAACAACCCCCAAACCATTATAGGCCCAAGACAGATAAGTCTGGTGCAGAGTCTACTGCAGCCTGTGGGAATACACTACATAAGTATTCCATTGGCAGTTGGGCCTTCCTAGATCCTGATGTGCTTTGCGTGGTAATCAGCATGACACTACAGCTCGTGTTTCAATATCAAAATTAAAGGTTTGATGTTCAGATTCTTCTAGAAGTCACTCTCAGGGTTTGGTGAGGGTGCTGTGCTGGTGTGGGATCTCCGCAGCAAGTACGATTGTTCCCTTCTTACATAGTCGAGGGCGAAATACAGGGCTCAGTCAGTGAGGGGCTGTGGCCTCTTTTCCCTCCTCTCCAGCAAATCTGCCCTCATTTTACCTTCCTTACAAATACATTCTACGTAAAATTATCTTGAAAATAAAATGCAGTTTTTCACTTTTTATTATGCTTTACCTTTTGCCATGTATTGGTAGAAGCAGGTGACTAAATACCACTTTTATTTCTTAACTAGTTTCACTTTCTGGTTCTCAGGTACTACCAAAATATTACAGAGTGTACCCTCCTTCATGTATGCATAAATGTTTACTGCGTATACGCAGTTTCTATTAGAATTATTTTTTTAATGATAGTGTTGGTTTCAAGTTCTATAAATTCATTCACATTGTTCTCCTGCCCTGTTTTCTTTTTTTGTCCTCCCAGGCCCAGGAACAGTGTCATGTCATACTATGCTGGGGCACCTCTGTGGCAGAGCAAGAAATAGTGAGGACAGAGGAGGAGTGTGAGATTGTGCTGGAGGATGTGGTCTGCCTGCCCTTGGAGTGACTCCCCTGTTTGCAGACCAACTCCTCAACTTCTCGCGTGCACCACCAGTACGTGTGCTGCAAACTACTGGATCAGCCGTCAGATGCTGCTTGTACTCCTGCAGCAGAGAAGAGGCTCTGGTGTCATGCTGGGTAACCAAAGGGAAGGCTAAGGCAGAAGACATCTCTGCAGATCTCGAGGTGTAGTCATGCAAGTGCTTTCTTCAGCAGCAAAGCCGTTTAAAGAACTTTCAGGTCACTGCCACTCTGCTGTATCTCTGTGTCACAGTTTACAGCAGTCTGAGGAGTCACTGTTACAGTAGCTTGGGTCATTAAAATGATCCAGGTTAAAAATTCTCCTTGCAAAGGCCTTGAGAGTTTGCTTTGCTTTGATTGGAATCATTTCACTGTCAACTCTTGCTTTCTCCTTAGCACAACTAACAGATCTGCAAATAGCAATGAATTGCTACGAGTCAGAAACTCCTCTTCTACTGGCTTTACTACTGATCAAAACTGTGGATCGCCTACGCAACAAGTACCTCCTTAGCACACAAGCCTGAGGGGGCCGGTGGGTATGGCTCAGCAACATCATTCCAGGAACAGCAATTTGGTGCCAGTGTAAACAACATTCAGCCCTTTAGCTGTGGCTGAAACACAATTTCTGGCAGAATCATTTTAAGGAAGAGGATTTAGGGAAGTCTTATCTCTGTAGCCTGGTCTACATTTAAGGCTCTTGCAGGTATAATAGTATGACTCGAACAGGATTTGTTGTTATTTTTTGGGCAGTTGTATCAATGAATTCTCTGATGCGGATTTAACTATGCCAGTATAGAATTATCTTAAATAGGAATAATAACTATTCTACTTCTCATATATGAATTACTCTGTGAATATAATGCACTTTGTTATGACTTTACACTTAAACAAATCTGCTTTTTAATTGTTTACAGCAGGTTAGGGAATGCTCTGAGGTGACTAGCTAATGCTATCCTTAACAGATGAAACTTCAATGTAGTATCTTTGAAAAAAAACAGCTTTTCTTGGTAAAATTTGTTTTCAGATGTCTCTGTTTCTGTCTTCATCTATAAGTAGACATATATAACAGATAGGAACATGTGTGCCTGTGCCTACAGATACATCTTTTATATGCGCACACATACAGATTTGAAAAGCTATATAGCACAGTTGCTTTGCATAATGAGTTTCATTTTTTTTCACAGGTCAGCACCTTAAGCGAACCTTGGAAAAACTGTTGTGTGATCAGTCATCGCACTGAAGCAGCAGCACCCATTTGGTAAAGGTAGACTTGGATAAAAAGCTGAATGCTGTGGTTTCAGTGACTTATTGTTGAAACCTTGTGGTTTCTGTGTAGGAGGCTGTATAAGCTGGACACGTTTGACATCCTTGTTTCTGAGCTGTGAAATCTGTACATCTAATTTATGAAAATTATCTCTGGTTTAATTTTATTCTTGTTTTAATGAAGTCAACATATTTTCCTTGCATTCAGTGGAAACAATAATGGAAATGTTTTAAGATGTACTGTGAGCCTGTTTTGATGTGAAAAAGGGAGAAGAATCAAGATTTTTTTGATAATGGCTAAGAAGGAAATTAAAATTAAATGCAGGGAGTTAGAGGTGAGAGGAAAGCATTTCCAAGTGTGGAGACAAATAGAGAAATTAACTGTGGAAAATGACATAGACATCATAAAACAGAAATCTTCCAAGTAAGAATTCAATTTTTAAAAACCCAAACAAATAAGTAAGGTAATTTAGAATATACCTTGGTATTGGTACCATTTAGGGTAAGCAGCAATATCTATAGTCTTTCAGGTGGCATAAATAAACAAGTTCTATTAAATAACTTGATTAAATAAGCTTAAATAATAAGCTTACATGTGAGGTAAAGGCAAGACTAGTGAATCCACAGGTAGGACAAAGAGGGAGCTGCAGCAGGAGCAGTTGCAATCACAAAAAAAGGTGATTGAACGTTAGATCAGTTATATGCTTTTTGCTTTTGTAGTTGAGTTTTATGCTACATTCAGTGAATTGATTAAGTTCGTTGAAGGGTGAAACGTTCTAATGTTTGTGCAATGGATATGGCAGGTATGCACAGCTGGGGTTGGAAGGAGGGGAGAATATAAGCTTCTTGGCTTTGCTATGCTCTGTAGGTGTAGTGGGAGCACATCCATGTCTGCATCGCTGAACTGGAACCAGGAGAGTCTTGGACCCACCTCCATTAGCCTTTGTTCCTTTCCTTGCTCTTCTCCCTTCTGCTCTGGTGAGTGCCTACCATCCTGTAACTCCCCAGAAAGCTGAGCTGTGGCAATACAGGATAGCTGAGCCTTTAGTATTGGCAAATCCTGTTCCCTTCACTGTCATGATCAATGACTGACTCCCCAAACCTTGAGTTTTCACCAACAATTTTGCCTCTGGCAGGCAAGTTCCCAGAAGCATGTATACCATTCCCTGTTAAGTGAACCTATGGAAACGTATTAAAAATGAGCAAAGACTTCTGAATAGAAAACAGAGGAGAAGAAAAAGAACATTCAAGGTACAAAACACTGTTTCTTGCCGCAATATAAATGAAACAACTACTTGTGTGAAAATAACTACTCAGTGCATTTGTGGGAGTACAAAAAGCTGTCTGAAAACATTAGTCAAAGACTTCTGTGTGAGCAAAAATTGAAAGTGTGATCACTCAGTGTCAATAAATTTCAGAGATGACTGCCAGATTCATCTTAATAATTTTCAGTAATTTTTTATATCAAAACATCAGTAGAAGACCATCAATTTTAATTCCTTGCTACTGTCTCATTGGTCCTGATAGGAGACTTGTTCCTTTTCAAGAAAAAAAAAGTGTTACTCTAACGTACTTTTGACTGGAAAATTAAGGTGTCTTGTCCTCCCTGTATTTTCTTTCCAGAAACCTCAGCCAGTAAACATGATGACTGCATCTGTAGTTGAATATGCAAGAAAATAGTAAAATTGCTGTCTTACGGTACTCTTCTGGACAATGACGTTTTTCTTGCCTGTTATTTATGTGCTTCTTGCAGACTTCACACTTGACACCCTGTTTCTTGAGCAGACAGTGCTATTTCTCTGAACTAACTTGTGGGAAACCAAGAGAAAAACAAGGAGGCACTGAAGATGCTAGTCCAGATCAATGGAGGCTTTTGAAAATCACATTTTTCCCATAATCACTGCAAACATGGGATATACAGATAACCAAGGAAGAACTCTCTTTTTGGATATCCAGAGTTTACCAGAAGCAATATCGTAAGATTCAGTATTCCTCTCCATATAGCTGAATTTCCAGTCCTGATCCTCTTTCTCTGATTATCATAAGGATTACACAACTACCTTTTTATGGAACCCAAGGAAAAACTCTATGCCTCTCTTTCCTCTTTTTCTGTGTAACTAAGCCTACAGTTATTCAGATCCTTGGTTGGCAGCATTTTTAGGTGTTTTCTTAGCCACTATATTTCCACCTGTATCCCTGAGCCTGTCTTCCTCCTAACCTGCCTGCCTGTTGCTGGCCAGGGATAGGCAGTGAAGCACCAGTGCTACACCCCTGCCCCAGGCACCCCCTTTCGCTCCCAGATGGTTGCATCCCAGGTGCTGAGGAGCAAAAGCAGCTGCTTAAATCTCCCCTTTTGCAGGCTTGATCCACCAGTTCTGAGGGCCCAGCTGAAAAGTCACAGGAGGTCCTTTTTTCCCCTCCTCCTCGCACGAGCCATTCCCCAGCTTTGGCATTTGCCTCTCGGGGAACAAGTCAGGTCACTGACCCAGCCGAAAATGTACCTTGCTGTGGCAGGGAGCTGTTAGGCTGGACCAGCCATCACGGCGGTCCGTATCCTGGGAGGTGCTTGGCCATCTGGGCACAGAGACACTGCAGGTACCTTGCCGTGCCTTCCCAGGGAGATATGCTCTCACCAACTGAGAAATGCTGCTCTACACGGTCAGCAAAAGACTAAGATAATGGTGGAAGCTTGCCTTAGTGGTGTTTTCTTATTAGTTTTTTAGGGACATCTTCATTATCCCACAGCCTAGAAGGTTACACCTCTTCTGTCACCCTTTTCCTGTTTTTGTGGAATACTTACTTTAACCCTGATCATTTCAGGCATCTGATTTACGAGTGGACCATAGGCAAGTGTTGCTGCACCACTGGGCATGGAGGGCTATGACACCCAGCAGGCATGTGAAGGAGAGGGTGGATGTGACTGTGTCCTACCCAGCCTTCACCTTCAAACCAGACCTTCACCTGCTACTGCCATCAGCTGAGCCACTGGTGTCAACTGCGTATACACTTGTAGCCCAACCACAGGTGAAATAAAATGTGAAGAGTTAAGTCACCTAAATCGCTGCAAAAACTACATTTTCCTTGCTCTTTGGACTGGTCAAGAGTGCATATGTTCCAGTGTCTCTAGCCACACCACCTTGATCTCCTGGAGTTGTTCGTCTATATCATGCACCATACGTAAGGAGATGTTGCTTGGACTTCAGAGGCTGCAAAATAATTATATTTGATATTGCTGCACAAAGGGTGACAACATGAAGGGAAATGGAAACACTAAAGCTGAGAACAGGAAAACTCTTTTGTTTATGTTAGAATGAAAATGTGAGAAATGGCCTGAAGAAAAAATGGAGACAAAGTTGTAATTTCCAAAACAATAACCAGAGATCAAAGGAGGCTTATGTTCTTTCAAATTGCTGTTTGTGGCAGATATGCAGGAGAAGGTTGAAGAAGAACATTACTTTGAAAGCTGCCATGAAAAATAGAGAGTACTGCGGGGATGCAGTAGAGCCTATAGCTTTTTCTTGGCTCTCTTCTTGCTATTGCCCTCTGCATTTCTCTGTTGACCATGCTGAGTTTTCTGAGAGAAGTGCCACCATTCACTTCACTTTAAATTGTCTTTAAATTGACCAGAGATTAAACAGATTTACCCTGTGATGTAATCATATGCCATGGAAACTCCTCACTCATTCTCTGAGCTGCCTTCTTTTCTCCTCTATTGCTAGATCGAGCACAATGCTTTTAAGGATCGAACTGCACAGATTTTCCCTTTTAGCTCTATTCTTCATCATATCCTGATTGATTTTATTGCTTTTGTCCTATTGCTGTCAGAACTAATAAATAATTAGAAATACCAAAATGTTTCATGCTGACAGTTTCATATGAGCATTTCAACTTTCCATTTATGACATTTCATTATGAAGTTTTGTTTTATTTGAAATAGTTTTAAAAGCTGGGAAAGAAACATTTCTTCATAGTTTGATGCAGAATGTCCAACCTGAAGTGAACTTTTTTTTTTACTTGACCATCTCAATAATTGCAGTGTGTTTTTTGCCACTTTGTATGTCTCTGGTGACTGAAAAAATCAGATGGTCGCCCTGTTCTAAGCCATCAGTCTAACATGTAATAGTTATTCTCTGTGCTTTCTTAGATCTTTATGATTTAGTATACGTGCCTGATGGCCCTGAAACTTTTCTATGCTCAGTCTTTATTTTTTCACAGGTGGCAAAACAATGGCAGGATTCTATACAGTGGGTAATCAGTATTCCAGAAAATGAAGGACAAAGAAGTAGCTGTTAAAGTACACATGAAAAACCTGACCTTCGGCATATACAAACTCTGAGATTAGTCCTTGTCCTTCCTCCTTCATGCATGAGGGTTAAGGGATCTGATATAAAAAGGTAGGTCAGGAAACCAATGTGCCAAAGTAGAACTACCCAGGCACTTTAAGTTTATAAGGGTCCAGGATAATGCAAGTTGAAGAAGATGCTGGGGCTTGAAGGCCTCCCAGGAAGAGGGGGCTGGGAAACTCTGCACTGGGGAGAGGTGTGGGCCCTTTACCCCAAATTACTCACTGTGCCAGTAAGCCTGGCACCACTCCCATGGCCACTGCCTCCGCTTCCCTGGCACTGTCCTTGGGTGCATGTGCCCCTGCTGTTAGCCCTCCCTCCAATGCACTGGGTGACATGCTTGGATGACCAAGTATGAGTGACCATGAGGAGCTGTGGAAAATCTGTGAAAGGTTGGTGCAGCCCAGGGAACAGCTAGCCAATGCGTATCTGCTTAGATCTGGGGGCTGGAGACAAGGTGATGTCCTTCAACCTTATTAATGTTTGTCTGCTTCTAACAGGGCCAGAGCAATTTTATTTGACTTAACAGACCAGGCTAGGGAATGTGGATTTACCAGCTGTTATGACAGGTAGTAGTTTCCTTTCCTTTTTTTCTGTTGTAGAAAGATAAATAGTGAGACTTTTGGAATTTAAATGGTGCCTTTATACTTCACCTGTTCCTTGATGCTTAAAGACAGACAAGTTTAACCTTTTAATAAGGTTAAGAGAATGGTCAGGAGAAGCCAGTATTTTATACAATAAATTGTCTTCTCTCTATAAAGTTCTTTTTTATACAATACATTGTTTTCTCATTAGTGTAAATTATTCTTCAGTGTTTTTTAACATCTTCCATAAGTTAGTGGAAGATGGCCTAATATAGGTGGATGTGGACTGCTGTGCCTTACTAGTTATTTAGACCTACACAGCACTTCTTTGCACCTAGTGGAAATAGGTTAAAAGAGCCTTATTTAGCTATTTTTCCCATTTTATCCACTGACTGGAAAGACAAAGCCTTTTCGCTGCCCCTTGCTCTGGACTTCTTCCAAAATTCTGTACTCCTTCCCTTCCTGAAGGGAGCTCACAACATGGGGCACCCAGGGCTTGCTTAAGGAAGAGCCTGTAACTCAGGCCTGCGTTTCTTCAGTTTAAATGAAATATCCCAAACTAGCTTATGAGCCAAGATTTTTGTAAGAATGTTGTGCATGAAAAAGACCAGATCAGTGCTAAGAGAAAGCTATTGCACTGCTATGAATCAGAGCAGCCTGAATCCACACCTCCATCGCTTCTCAGTCTAGTACTGAGAAAGCTTTTCAGGTCTGATTAGTCATTTGAGTTAAGTGTAATACATGTCAGAGAAACTAATTTAAAAAACCCCGTCAGTAAATGTGAGGCATAGCTGCTCTCTAGTGGACTTGTGAATACTGTCAGCCATGAATCGTATCTTCACGTCCCCAGAAAATAATCATGCAGATACTCTGCTGAGAGACAGAAGATGAAAACTTCCTACACATGTGAGCTCAGCTGCTTGTTTTCTTGCTGTCTCTCCCCTCCTTATGTAGCTGACTTACACCAGGGTTACAGTGAAATGGCAGACTGCATTAGCAACTTTAAAAACGATCTCCTGTCCAATGCTGTGGTGAGCAATATTTCATTATCTATATGTTGTAGTTTTGTTTGCAGATGACAGTGTTTCCATTTAGCATCATGTGAGAATGGCAAGTATATTACAGCTAAGGAAAACCATTTTATCAGAAAAGGGGAGGTGTACAAGTACTTATTTCCTTATGCTGTGCAGAAAGATAGCAGAGAAAAAAATACCTGCTGTGCACAGGACCTTCACATTTGCAAAGGTGAGATCCTCTCAGGCTTTCTCAGGAGAAAAGCTACTGATTTCAGTGGAATCAATGTCAAATCGAGTCAGCATGCCCAGGCGTAAGTGCATGCACACAGAAGACCTCAGGCAGCCTGGCTGCCCAGCCTGGACTGGGGCTAGCTGTGGAATGGAGCAGTGCTCAGCCTGCAGAAACCCCCAGGGACAGAATGGGGCCGAAATGTGGCACTTCTGTTCCTGACCTCTCCTGCAGCTTCACTGGCTCAGTGCTTAGCTAGCTGTGCACTGTATGTTAGGAAATTCTCCTACATCCACCAAAATGCCCCCAGAAATAATATTCTGCCTGTATTGATTTCTTGATGGGTAATCTTTAAAAGAATTTCAGAACAAACCTATTGGTTGCATTCTTTTATTGCAGTAACTTCAGCAAAAATTTGTGATAGATTTCATAAGCAGCCCTGAAGTAACTTAGGGACCAAATAACGTGATTCAAACCCACTAAAGGGTTATGGCAGTGACTGAAGGAGTTAGTCTTTAGTACTATGAACAAAGTTATGGGTGCAACAAAGTAGCCTGTACTTAACCCAGTGTTTTTATATACATATGCAAGCAGGTTTGCTTAAGATGTAGTATATATTCAAAAGCAGCTTTAAAAATAACTTTGACATCCCATTTCTTAGATTTTTAATTAAATTACTGAGGAAAGTGTGCCCACCATAAAGAAATCTGGCTAAATACTGAAGACGTGAAAAGAGTATCCTATATTATGAAGTCTTACACAACCATAATCATTTGCATGTGTGCCAACTTTAATAACAAGTTATTGTGGTGCAATGGTAAAGACAACTTTTTTAGAGTTGTATTACCTAATTAAATTTTAAATTAACAATACCCATCTTGGCCCACAGAAAGTTATAAAAAAAAAAGAAGAAAAAAGAAAAAAATATTTGCCCAATTAGCTGGGGAAAAAAGAATGACAAAGAACAGAGTCGGTAAATGGCTTCTGTTGGTGATCGTCTGATCCCCTCCAAGGAAGAGTACTGTGTGCTGCCTGGATCAGGTCCCTCAGCCAGATACTACTTGCTTTGTGCTGTTGGGTTCTATGACTATGTTGTTGTAGTAGTAGTAGTAGTGGTGTGTACCTGCTATGGTGGAAAACAGACGTTACAGTAAATGTATATGTTGTATTGCAACCACTTGCAAAACTACCAGAACACAAGTGTGGAAGATAAAAGGAAAGGTTGAGGGCACTTTTAGTAGACACAGCACCCCATGTTGATGCAATTACATAAACAAAAAATGTCCTTTACCAGTATAGCTCATTCCACCTAGAAAAGGGGTTTAATATGTGCTAGTGGAAGAATTTAGCTATAGGTCATCTGTAGTTATACTAGCAAGTCCTATGAAATATAAAAGTGTACCACATCCTTTTCCCCAGTGGTCTGTTGCACAAGAACAAGCTGCCTGAATGATGACTGGGGAGTCTAGGTAGAATTTCAGCTGGGTTGGTGCTGTTAAAATTTCCATCTAATATTTAGGGGATTTTTTTATTGACCTTAAAAGGAAACACAAGGGAAAAATGCCACTACGTTCCCTTCTGACACCAGCACCGCAGAAGTATGAGGCATGGTTATGTGGAGTCAGTGAACACCTAGAACGTATGCATGACCACCTCGGCTTTTTCAAAGGACCAAGCTCCTTCCCACTGCGGTGGGTTGACCCCAGCCAGCAGCTAAGCACCCCGGCAGCTGCTCTCTTGCTCCCTCCCCCTGCGGAATGGGGGGGAGAATAGGAAGAGCAAAAGCGAAAAGACTTATGGGTCAAGACAATGTTTAATATTGAAGTGCCATAAACGACAGGGGAAAAGTGATGCAAAGGCAATTGCCCCTTCCCACAAGGAGACTGATGTCCAGCCAGCCTCTGAGCAATGGCTACCTTGGAAGACAGCCCCCACCCCCAGTTTTTATTGCTGAGTATAACTTTATTAGGTATTAGAGTGTCTCTTTGGCCAGTTCACGTCAGCTGCCCTGGCTGTGTCCCCTTGAAATTTCTTGTCCACACTCAGCCTAGTTCCTGGGGTGGGGGCTGAGTGAGACAATGAGAAAACCTGGATGCTTTGCAAGCACTGTTCAGCCATAGACAAAGCACCAGTGTGTTATCTGCACCTTTTAGTCACAAATCAAAACTACAGCACCATGTGCACTGCTGTGAGGAAAATTAACTCCATCCCAGCTGGAGCTAGTACACCCACAGTGATGAAACTGGTTTCATTATGGATTCTCTGATTAAACTAAACCATATTCATTATTTTCTAGCAGGGACAACATCTAGGACTTCTGATTGCTAATCTGTTGCTCATTAATAATTCTTTGCATCTCCCATTGGGAAAGAGTTTGCTGAGTCCTTATCCCATCACAGTTCTAGAAAGAGGATGGTGTTTGGTTCTGTGCCTGAACTGAGGAGCTAAGCTAAGAATCTGGAAAGGTTTCCACCACTGCATCTGAGCGGAGGTATTAAACACCTTTCTTTTATTTAGACTGAGGAAAGATTTCCGTATGTTATAAGAAGTAAAAAATCTGCATTTTGTAGTCTGTATCCCCAAGTGTTGCTTATTTTACTTAATTGCAGCATTCGTCTTTTTCGTGCCTGGTTGCCAGAATTTTTATTGCATCCCTTCTCTGCCAGATTACAAGTCTATCGCAACTATCCTTTGTGGTTATGGATTTGGAATTTGTTTTTAAACTCATATATTGGCCCTTGCCCCTTCTCATATGTGCATGGTTGAAGGTGTGCATCTGAGGTGCAGATCTTTGGCATTACACAAACACTTAATATTGCAGTATATATGCCATTTTCAGCAGGTGCATGGTTGTCTCTCTCCAGCAGACAGGTTGTCAAATCTTCAACACGAGTATTGCAGCTCCGTGAACTGGCATGGCAATACACACAACTGTTTTCAGCGCCTGAGCCCCTAATCCTCCATAAGAGCTGATGCTCAGGGGGGCACCACAGATTCTCCTGCCAAACTTCAGACTGTGGCAATGCCTCTTCCCCAGGCCCGGAAACCATGTCAGCTGTGGCACACCAATAGCCTGCTAATTAGGAAATGCCAAACAAAATTTTAGAGATAAGAGATCACAACATCCCACATCTTAAAGGCTTAACTTAAAGACAGAAGTTTTGGGTGAAGATATCTGACGTCATATCACTGCCATCAGAAGCATTTTTGAGTACCTTATGATGACACCACGCTTTCTCAATTAATACAAAGGCAATTCGTATTGCATTTATTTCAGCCTTGGAAGCTGATTGTGTTCACAATCACCTCAGCCATATTATAGCAAGTAACTTCCCAACTCTGCAGCCTGTGAAAAGCGGACATGCCGAATGGGGAAGCATATGATTCTTGCTAAACCAAAAGAAATATGCTTGGAAAAAATGCATGCTTCTGTTGGTTATAGCCTGGGTGATTCTAGATGACAAGAGAATGGGAAGTCAGACTTTTGCTACCCTTACTAACCACCACATCCATCCTTTAGTTCAGTGGGATTGAGGTAACAGCAGTCTAAATGAAAAAGGCTCAAGCTTGAAAAATAAAAACAGGGAATGCTTTTTGACTGTAGTGAACTTAACGGGCTCATCTGCACGATAACCTTGATCTGCGAAAATATGTCAGTCTGAACTGTGCAGAGGTCAAAATATATATATGAAAACTAATATTTTCTATTTCCTTTTTGTTCAGCTTCCTGTATGCTGAGCCCTGGTTGTTTATTCTTCTGAATGATGCAATGGGTTAACGGATAATATGTGGGTTATCAGTAAGGAAATCTGAAGGTACAAGGACCATAACAGTACCTTATGTTTCACTTTGATTAAACTGGTGGAATTCCGTGTAAATGGAAAATTGTGAAGGCGTATAGCCTTCATTTTATCAAGAGGATACAGTAGGAAGTACCTTAAAACACAAACTATCGTATTATTTCTTACTTCTAAATAATGAAATGCCTTGAAATCTTTCAATTCAAAATTCCTGCAGTCTTTTTATGAAAGGTAAAATACATGTGTAGTCCTTCCTGCAAAGGCTGAGGTTTAGGGAGATCTGAGGCTTAGGGAATGGTTGTGATGGATTTACTTAGGAACCAAGATAAGACACCAGGAGATTGCCATTCTCTAAGTTAACTTGCACAAGCTAATGAGTGAGTTTCCTTCTGGAGGCTGCTTTCTATAACAGACAGCCTTTTGTGTGAAAAAACAATTTATTTGCTTTAGAAATATAAGTAAACTGAGGATATTTTAATTCAAACTTAAAAAAAAATCTCCTTTTTTGTTTCTTTGCTTCTTTAGAGTGTGTACAGCAATGCAGGTTAAATTCAGTCGCCTTTTAGAGATAAAAAGAGTTGGTGCACAGGGAAGCTGCCCTCAACCCCCCATGCCTGAGAGCTTCAAATATGCGTGCTAGCAACACACAAGAGCATGGCAGAGGTTCCCTCACAGGGACCCACACCAAACCCTCGTGCAATCCCAGCTCCCCTCCAGGTAAGCCACCAGAGACACTTGAGTATCTGTCCACAGGAAGGGCAGACAGGCCTACCAGCAGTAAGACCATTTCATCAGTTATGTTCACCTTTGTGCAACTTGATGGTTCTGAATTATATACGGATAGTAGGAACATACCCTTTGTGTCTTACACAAAACCAGTTGATACTGTATGTGGACAGCAACAAAAATTTTCTTTGAGATGGGTTTGATATATATTGTTTCTTTGCTTAACTGCTGTTGCTTGAATAAAGATCAATAATAATGTTTCTTAAGAAACAGCAGGGAGAGAATGCCCCTGGTTTACCCCACCTTAGAACTGCATGTTGGTTTTTTGAAACTAGGGTGGAGTGGTTTATATTTTGATAGACCATTATCTAGGAGGGAAGCAAATGACTTGAAACCTCGACCTTTCAAGTGCCTGTGATCTGAGTAGTGTTTTGTTCCTCACTGATGTTTTTGTTGCTTGTATGCTGCACACCTGCCTGTGAGGGCAACCAGGACCCAAAGAGGGTCATTTACACTAAAGGCTTCAGGTGTCCTTTTATATGATGTGACTCATTATGGAGGACAGCAGCTTCGAATATCATCCTTCACCTGAGCTGTTTTCTCCATATACTCAATATACAGCGCAGTTGACAGAAGAACAACACCCAGTGGTCTGAGATTGATAAAGGACCTCTAATGCTCAGGTCACTTCAAACCACAGGTCAAAGGGCTGAAGATGTGGTTACAGTGGATGTCTTGGAGAAGAGAGGGTAACACTAGAGAGGTGAAGTCCAACATCCTTTGTGCCTGGAGAAACACCATCATGACTCAGGAGCGCACCTGTAGGAGACCGCTGCCCATAGGAGCCAAGCCCTGTGTTAGATGAGCAAAGAGGTTCTTCAAAATTTGGACTCTTTGGTAAAATTTGCAGGCCAGCAGGTGAAGGCAGGCCCAGGTCCTGGGCAGCTGCAGAGCACAGAATGTCACCTGCTTGCTCCTGGCTGGGCATGCTGGGCATCTGTACCTTCTCAAATCCTTGCCTGCCTGTCTTGCCTTCTCCAGGAGGCAGCATCTCCAGCACCTTTGGGAACAGCTGCTGCAATATAGGTGCCCAACTGTCCTCTGCTCCTCCTTCAAATCCTTCCTGGCAAACAGTTTTCTCAGGATGACTTCACCAAGCAAATTAGTTAACCCAAGGCTTTGAAAATTACAGGCAATGTTTTTCTCCTAAATTTGTAGGCGAGAGGCACATGAGTAAGTGACTTCAGTGCCTAGCATGTACCTCCTGCTGCAAGACACAGGACCTGCATGTTCTCAGCACCGCTAAGAATCTCTATGGCATTAGTCACAGCTAGCAGCTACCCGCAGTCACTCTGGCTGGCTGAGCACGAAAACTTGCGGTTTTATTTCGGCTTCCTTGCTAGGAGTCTCAAAGACAAGCATCCCCATTTTGGGCAAGAGATACACTCCCAAACCTGACTTACCCCTAAAATAAACTTGTTATTTTAGCATCTGCTTCCTCCTTGGCTTTGAATTTACGTTCCCCTTTGCTTTAGCCCTGTAAGCACATCAGCGCTTGGTTCTCCCACAGTGTTACGTGCTGCCCCGATGGTATCACTGCATCATCATCCACCGCTTCCTCCCTCCTCGCCCCAGCTCCCGCTGCCCCGGTGCATCTGCAACATCACCAGCCGGTGGCTGCGACAAAACTGCCGTGTCGACGTCACAAGCCCTGCACTCCCCCCGATGGCTAAGAAATGGCTCCCAAATGCCTCACTGTTCTTAGAGCCCATGTCTTCCCAGTTTCTTCTTTTCACCTAATACTGACCATTTCTCTCTTTGCCTTCAAAATCTTTGTTTCTGTTTTAAAAAGATGAATTTTCTTTGCTTTGAGAGAGACTGTTTCATACAACTCTGCCTCACTGATTCTCCACTCATTCCTAAATCTCAGATGGAAAATGCCTCTTCCTGTCCCCAGGCTTGTTTTTCTCTTCTGCTGGGACTGATTTAACTGGTTATTCTTCTGCGCTTCCAACGTTGCTCAAAAGATGTTGCAGAAAACAAAGTTGTATTGTCTTGAAACAGAAGACGATTTCCGAATGGGATGAATCACCCTTTCTCCAAACCCCAGCTAAAAATAAAAAAAAAAAAAGATGATTCACTGTAGAAAGTCTATATGAGGTTTCTCAAATTCAGTTCTGCTTTATTATCTGTGAGGCGATTCTGTGCTTGTCGTTCTGGCAATGTGGTATCATTTTACTTGAAAATGGCCTGGCGGTTTTACTGATTCATTGTGGGAGATGACTTAATTTTGTTGGTAAATTTGAAGGCAATTTTTGCTTATTTCATGAAGTATTTGAAGCATATCTTATATTTCAGACTATAGAGTATTTTGGAAAATTTGAATAAATATATAATAAAACATAACAAGAAGTAGAATAAAAATATAGCACACTTAAATGAAAGGCAGTGCTTTTTTATGCAACACACCATCAAGCTGTGGAAGTTTTTTCCTCGATATCACCAAGGGCAGAACCTTTCTGAGATTCAGAACAATTAGGCACACTGATAACATCATCTATAGTTAAATTACAGAACATAGATAAAAAGAAAACATCAAAACTGGGGGACAGTGATGCCTGCAGCGCATTCCTTCGGATGCAGTAGTGGTGCCCGGTGCCACGGGCTGCCGGTGCTCCCTCGGCCAGGCACTGAGGCTGGTTTTCAGTCCCCTCAAGCTGGATCCAGCCTTGCAGTTCCGTGGCCTGGGCAAAGGCTGTGACTGCCTCTGCAGCCTCTGTAACGCAGTTCCTCAGCAAGCAGATCGATGCCGGGATGCGGTGGGCCATTGGCTGACTTGCAGGACGTTGAGGCTTTGAGGGACAGTGATCCCCCGACCTACACCAAAATTCCTGGCCCTGTTGGTCAAATCAGACCAAAAGTCTGGCCTAGTGTGAAGTTTGTGTTTCCATCGCTACATGGTGAGGGGGTTGAGTATTTTTTAATCTGTGTGAAAATGTACATTGTTCACATGAGATTTCTGTCTGCTTTTATGTTATCACACCATCCCCAAAGAGGAAGACCACTGTATGCATTAGCTGCAGGAACACTCTGGAGACCCAGCAGCTGTTTTGGGGACTGGGGGGATTGGGTATATTTTGGGGATTGGTCAGGGAAGGTAAGGGAAGTTCCTCAAGCTCACAACAAATAGCACTGGATTTCAATAAAAACTTTAGGTGCAGTATTGAAATACTTTTTATTTTGCATTTCCCTAACAGGCTTATTTTTCAAAATTATTCCAAAAAAGAGTGTGAAGTAACCAAGTGTTGCTACACAGGCGAGGGCAAAGGAGCTGAGAAGTGGCACATGCCTCCTCTGGAGCCCCACCGCGGCGTGGTTCCTGCAGGCTCGGCCCAGGCAGCTCCTCTGCCAGCCCCCGGCTCCTGCAGGTCAGTGCGGCACCGGGTGACTTCAGGAGGAAGTGTGATTAAGAGGGTGACAAAAGTTAGCGAGGTGAAGACTGCCATGAAGCCTTATCATATACAAGGTGTGATATTTATGGCAGTGCTGACATGCATGCTGTGAATTGAAGAAAAAAGGGCACGTGAGGTCAAGTGGCCCAGCTCTTTGACTCTTCCTTGCTGAGGGCTGTCTGGTGTAGAAATCAAACTGCAGCATGGTGAAAGCTTTTTATGAATGACTTTTGATTAATACTTGTGAAGCTGGTGGGAGAAGGAAATATGAAGAGGAATCAGCACTCAATGTGGCCAGAAGCACTCCTGCTGACAGGGCAAACTTTCCCTCTTGGCAGAGGAACAACGGCAGCAGCGCTGTACAGAGATCTGCGTGTGCACATAAACCATCCCCGTTGGCAACTTCCCCAAATAGACTTTGTTAGGACTGCCTCTTAACCTAATTTTCACAATCTACACACTTTATTAGAGCTACTTTTGATATACCTATCATCAACCAAATTGCTGTAAGGCAGCAAAAGTGGTAGACACGATTTATGATTTATTTAGAAATTATTTCATCTGAGTTAACTAGTGTGCTTTCTTCTGGGGAATTTGCTTTTCAAATACATTCTTCCTAGTGTGCTAAGAGTAGTCATATTCATGTGGGAAAAATGAAAATCCCTCATCCATAACTGAATTTCAAGCCAAATATATCAAGAGAGAAAATAAGATACAAATTTTTCATGCCTTTGGTGTGTTCTAAGTCTGTGAGATGTCACACCAGTGAATGACTATCTCTTAGGGGCACAAATGGGAGTCTCAATCCCATTTCAGGATGTAATGCTTGGCCAAATGCTTTTGCCAGTAAGATGCTTTTGCGTAAGACAGTGGATTTTAATTGTGAGCACTGCTTAGAGGATGGTCAGCTTGCAAAGGACATAAGTTACTTCCAGAGAAAGTGGGGACTGTTGGCAAGACAAGATGTGGTACAGCATGGTCAGGGGAGCGTTTGCAGTTACAGCACTTAGCTGAGCCGCACGATAGTTGAGTGTGTGAACACGAGTTGGGTAGCTTCAGCAGCACACCGAGGTACTCTTTCTCAGCTGGCGAGTGCTTGCTACCATCATCTTCATCCTCTCTGCTCTTTGCCTGCTGTTAAAGATAGGGGACTGGATCTTTGGTTAGATCTGATGTAACCATTTTCATCCTTAGCTTATGCTGAATTGGTAAAGCCTAGTGAGGCATAATAATGCGTTAAACATCTTGAATTATACTGCACGTGCTCCTTCGGTGCCACCGCAATTGGTTCTTTTGCAGCAATAGCTGAGGTTGGTGTATCAGATGAGAAATTGGGCTTGCTGAGAAAGGCTGTGTCAAAGGCAAGATTCCTGTCCTGGAACCGACACCTCCGGCTTCCCAGGAAAGGCACTACTTCTGTTTGGGTGGTTGCTGATATTGAATCTTAGTATCAGCTGCAACCGTTCTCCAAATACTGCATCCTTATTATCAAACTTCAATTTCCTAAACAATTCTGTACGTCTGTCTGCTGTGCCGGTACGTAGTGGTGGTCTTCAGTCAATGTGTTTGTGCTACTGGTGGAGTGCTTTTTTCAAAGCACTGTTAGATGATAGCATGCCTACTCAGCGGAGGCCAACAGAGCCCAGAAAAAAGATGCTAAGATAAGCTTAGGCAGTAAACTTTAGATGTATTTACTATGCTGTAGGGCGGCAAAAGTGGTGTGTAAGATTTGTCACACACAAGAGAACTACAGTGCTTTGTTCTGGGGAATTTGCTGTCATATTGGCGATACCGGAGTTCAAAACCAGGAAGAGCAGCAATAATTATTCAGCCTGAAAAGAAACAGGGGGAGATCCGATAGAGGCTTCCTCCCAGCTTCAGTCAGGCTGACAAGATGCAGCTTCCCTTTAAAAACCTGGATTCACATATACCCATAGGTCATCACAGCAACATGAGTACTACAGTTTCTACTGGGGTGCTAGCAGTTCCTTTCACCTGCACGTTGGTGCCCCTTTCCTCAGTGACAGGAAACCTGGGAGTATCCAGAAAATGTTAGTAAACAACTCCCTGTCTACCAGTGTCAAAACCTGCACCTTCAGAAACTCTGCTGGGGTTTGTGGTCACAGATGCTCGCACCTGGGCGCATGCTGGTGTCAATTTGTTCACTGTCGGTGTTTTCAAAATGCAGATGTCAGTGTGCAAACTTGTGCTGCTTTCTGGCAAAAGGGAACATGGGGACATTCACACATCCTTTTTATGAGTGCCCAGGTGGTGTCTTTTGCTTAGAAAAGTATCCCTTTAACATCAAATGATGAGTAAGATATGAACAAACCTGAATGCTGTAACTACCATCAAGAATATTAAGCACGCGAACGGCAATAAGGCGGCATTTTGAAAAGAACTGTTATGAACAAGGCAGCATAATAAGGGATTTAAAGGTACGCTGTTTTAATGAAGTAAAATATAAAAATGTAGGCTGATCCTCTGTCACTTCTACCGTTTTGCCTTACATTTTGCAGTCCCATACATGAAATAGCAGTATATTTTTATTCTAACACCAATTTGCTCACAGATTTGAATTTCTGAGGATAAAATCCACTTCTCAATATATAGACAGCCACCTGAGAGTTTTCCAGTGGCGGGTAATTCTCAGATACTGAAAAAGTTCACAGATGTCAAAGGTTCTCATTCAAGTTTGTCTTTAATATGATACTGTCTATCTGCTGCAAATGTTTTCTTCCTGAACGCTTTGTCAATGGTGTTTGCTCAGGTATTATTTCTGCAACTGAAAACGGCATAAGAGGGGTTTTTACTTGGTTGCCATCGTAGAAAGTCAAGTTTCACTAGCAGACTAGGACTCAGATATTCCATGCAGTTCTCAGTTGAGTTAAATAAAGCTACTTAACGTCAGTGAATGTGAAGTTAATTTAGAATTGCATTTCTGTGAATTTATGGCCTAGATAACCTAGAATAAAGAATTTCCCACTTACCAAGAACAAGGAATAGCAACACTCACCATACAGTTTGGAAAGGTTCCTTGTTCTGTAGCATAACCAAATGTATCCCTTTCCTTTGCACACGTAATTGGGCTTGGGGTAGAAACTTTGATTTCAGACTAATTACTTCCACTAAAAACTTTGGAGTACTTAAATTTGTAACTTGGTCTTTGTAGTTTGCCGTGCTGCTGCTGTTCATATTACGTGGAGTTTTACTTTAGTATTTGTTCTTACAGATCTGCCCATTGCTCCAAATCATGCCTAAGTCAGTCACTCCGTGTAGCAACGATGAAAATTTCTGCAGTTAGTTTTGGTATTCAGCCTTTTAAGTGGCTGGACAAAGTATCAGAAGACATTCACCTATGTTTTAGGTACACATAATAGATAAAAAGTGAGAGGAATAGCAGAAGGTTTCTGACAGACCAATGCCAACCATGTTATATGCCCTAAGGAATGACCCAAACAATGGGATAGGTTCATAAATACAGCAAAAAACTGTTGAAGAAAAATCTCTTTATCCATATACTCATGGAGTAACATTATAACATGGCCAATCTTACCAAGTTTCACAATGAATAGTAAATGGGAACTGAAAAAAACAAACTGTTGCCCAAACATTGTTACCGTAAATGTAAAGGAAAAGAAACACTGTAGGTGGGGATAGTAGTTCTGAGCCATTCCTTTGGTGTCTTATATGTAACTGTCCCGAAAAACCCCAATAGGACTTCACCGTCAGAAATCTCCTGTTCTGCAGACTGTCTATTGTTGCCTCGTTGCCCACAAACCCTGAGCACTTCTGACGACAAAAAAAAAAAAAAAAGAATATCATTTGACGTATTTCGCATTTCCACTTCTGTTCAGTGATCTTTTTTCCTTCTGTCTGCGGTTGTTTAACCTTGATCCAGTCATTCAGGTGAGAACTGAGAAAAGCGGAAACAAGTCTATGTTTTTTTCCCCCTGCATGTCGAGATGCAGCTCGGCTACCATCTCAGCATGGCCAGAGATGGACTCAAGGGCCTTGAAGCTAAAGTGTTCTTTAAAAACAAAACAGTATTTTGATTATGGCTCAGTGATACTTAATTCTTTCAGCCAAAAGCTGAAAACTGGCAAGAGCAGCTTTTACCAACTGGCTGCTGAAAATAGTGATTGTTGGATTTTCCCCTGGATCTGGCTTTTGAACCACGGAGGAGGTTGTGGGAAAGCAACATTCAGGTGCCAAGCTCCAGAAGCTACGCTGCAGCCAGCGATCGGCCCTGTGTTTTGCAGAATCTTCCTTTGCATGTGCTACGTTGTGCATGTTTAGGCCTTCTTATTTGCAAGCTGTTCAGATGCAACAAAAATTTCAGTGGAGCAGGGAGCTGAGAAGCGTGCTTTGGGATAAAAGCCAAGCTGATGTTTCCAGCCTGTGAGCTGGCAGCTATGAATGAGGTGACTCAGTCCCGTGCTGTCACAGTCAGTCAGAAAATAGCAGTGTTCGTGGCGCACAGGGTGATGTGGCCGGTCCCATCCTATTCAGCAAATCAATGTTAAAACTGACCACTGCACTTTTCCTTTCCCTGGTGCAACACCCAGACCAGCCTGCTTAACTTTTGAATATCCCAAGTATAGTGGTGATACTTGGGCGAGTGCTTTCAAAAGTTGGTCTTGGGAGTTGTGTGCGAAAATTGCCCCCTCCATTTAGACACCTAAATAAGTGCCTACTTCAGAAACACGGTTCTGAAAACCCCAGACTCTATCGTTTTGTTGAGATCTGTTATCTCTGTGGTTCCACAAGTGACCTAGAATAAGAAGAGCAGAATTCTTGTTCTTAGAAATGGAAAAATTTGCCCTTTAGGGAGTACTCCGCCACGCAGAAATGTTCAGGCACGTACAGGGTGGCCATTTGCCTTTGCTTCGACTATCATTTCATAGGAAGCTCTTTCTAAGCAGTAGTGGAATTGCCCAGTGGCAGTCGATGAGCTGCAAAAGCAGCAGGAGATGATTCAGGGTGGTTTTGTGTGCAGCGTTACTTTCCCGGGGCGAGCAGGGCTGGGGAGGATAAATAGACTGCAGCGCGAGCCTGCAGCAGGGCAGCAGAGCCGGGGGAATTCGTGGCACACCACAGCATTTGTAGTCACTGCTGCAGGCCACAGCCACAGCGTGGATTGAGGTTGCCCTCGGATTTTTCAGTGATTTCTTTTAGCATATCTGCAGCCAAAGAATCATCTGTCTGGCTTTATTTTAGCTTTACTTCAGAATAGCCAAAGCAGATTTCCTCGTGTTAGATGCAGCAGGGTGCCAAGTCTTGGGACACGCGGGACGTTAAGTTCATGCTTAATGTCTGGGAATGGCATACAGGTCCCGGGTGCTTACACAGTCAGGGGACCTGTGTGGGCAGCCAAGGATGTCAGGCATATTTCTACTCTTTTGTGTTGCACAGAGTTTGGCTGCGTATTTTTATCAATCGGGAGTCATGAAGCATGAAAATACCATACAACCATTTGCTTTTATCACTGTTGTTATAAATACGCCACCCCAAGGACCCTAATTCTGGGTGCTAGCTTATAGGAAAACTAGACTCTGCCTAATCGCCACTAGGATTTCACTTCAAGTTAGTTAGCTCCAATTAAGAATACGTATTTTTTTCAGAGGTAAGCCAAGGCAAGCCAAGAGCAGAAGGAGTAGTATCTTTGAAATTACTGGTTGTGGAGGGGTGTTACAGGACTGAGTCCATACGTTGAGGGATTGGTCAAAGTTGTTTAAGAAAGGGGTCCTTAATTTGGATTTTTATCTTTAGGTACAGCCTTGCAGTTTCCCAAACATAATTCTTTTCTGATTAAATAATGAAGGGGAAAGTGGTTTGCTGAAAGGGCATGTGGGAGGCAGAGCACCGTCCAAGATTTCATCCAGATAAAGTTACATTAGGAAAAGAAAGACTTACAGGAGACTGTGAATTATTTTTCCTATCAGAAATATGCAGAAAGAATTGCCATGCTAGCCAAAGTCTGCCTATACATTCTAGAAGTTCAATATTTAGAAGAGCTGATCACCAGCGCAAGATTTTCTTTCTCTTTTTTGGCAACCTACACAAGAAAGAATAAAAGTGGGTAAACTATGTGGGGACCCATCACTCTTAATCCAGAATACACCTGTCTGCACGTGGAGTTATTCAGAAAGATCTGCTCTTCAGCAGATAGAGATTCTCCCCTTAGAAATGCATAGCAGGAACATCAGCTTAAACAAGAGCTAGAGTCTTCCCAAAACTAAACAGACACTATTCTGTAGTCTTACCTTTTTAGTGTGCATTCTCCCTCCGAATTACTCATCCATAAAAATGCAAATGTCAATACTGAAATGAAAGCTGCACAAGGGAAAAAAAATAATGATTAAACTCTTTGCCTCTGCCAATGGCTTGAAGGCAAAAGCCCATATCTGCAGTTCTGCATTTCTTTGCTATAGGAAGCAAACAGGTCTGTAAAGAGGCTTCTTAAAATAAATTTTCAGCCTAACCGCTGGTTCCGCCTGTGTATTAGTACATCTGTTGGCTTGTGGGGGCTTCTCTTACTCAGAAGTGAACTGAGACTGACAGTAACATTTGTTTACTCCATATCTGATTAACCATATATAACCTTTGCCAAAGCAACTAAAATTAGAAATAAGAAAGCAATGCCTTCATTAGGATAGGAACATAATTTTTAAGGATTGCTTAAGATGAAAAACATACACAGGTCATAAGCACACATGCCAGTGGAATGAATTTTTGCAGAAACCAGAAGACGCTTGCTTTTTCAAGGCAAAGATTGCTAAAAGAAATGCAGGATACGGCACTGAGAAAGAGTATATAAAAAGAAAATAAAAAATATCAGTACAAGAAGATACAAACTCAGAACTCTCCAGCTACAGATCAGATACTGCTTAAATTGACTGTGCTTGATTCCTCTAAATTCAAATTTGCAGTGCTGGGCTTCAGAATTCCTCAGATTTGCATGAAATGGAAGATACGCAGCCAAGGGTTCCTATCATGTCAAATGAAAAGGAGTTAGAAGTCAAAGACCTGCTGAGAAAACCTGGCATCATCCTCAGGGAATATTTTTCCTAAAAGCCTTATGCCTGCTTTGGAGTGAATTATTCTTCACAAAAAAGTAAGCGGTTTGCGTTTGGGAGGGAAGAAGAGGAGTGGGGTTCTCTGGGTGCGTTGCTCTGGAGTATGGATTGCAGCCAGCGCTGGTTGAAATGCCCACTGTTACTTCTGGCCAGCATTTTGTTTGCAGCTCACACTTGCAGAAGTTTTTATGTCAGGCAGCAGAGGGATTAACACTATTATTAAACTTCACTTCCAATAACTAATCCATTTCTGAGAATAAGAAAAAAAAATATGTATTTTAATTGTTACAGCTCTTTCACTGAGAGCCTCTAACAGTTCCAACCTCTGGAACAAGGTTGTTTGTCATGTTTGTCTGCAGGAGAGGGAAGGTGTCACCCATACTAGTGTCACCAAAACACCTTCCTCAAATGCAGCCAGGTAACAAACCCTGAGCAATCTTATCATATAATAGTTTGGGTTGGAAGTGACCTCTAAAGGTCATCTAGTCCAAACTCCCTGCAGTGAGCAGGGACATCTTCACCTAGATCAGATTGCTCACAGCCCCGTGCAACCTGACCCGGAATGTTTCCAGGGATGGGGCATCTACCACCTCTCTGGGCAACCTGGGCCAGTGTTTCACCACCCTCATTGTGAAAAATTTCATCCTTATATCTACTCTAAATCTGCCCTCTTCTAGTTTAAAATCATTACCCCTTGTCCTGTCTCAAAAGGCCCTGCTAAAGAGTTTGTCCCCATCTTTCTTCTAAGCCCCCTTTAAGTCCTGGCAGGCTGCAATAAGGTCTCCCCGGAGCCTTCTCTTCTCCAGGCTGAACAACCTCAACTCTCAGCCTGTCCTCACAGCAGAGATGTTCCATCCTTCTGATCTTTTTTGCAGCTTCCTCTGGACCCGCTCCAGCAGCTCCATGTCTTTCCTATGTTGAGGGTTCCAGAGCTGGACGCAGGACTCCAGGTGGGGTCTCACCAGCGTGGAGTAGAGGGGCAGAATCCCCTCTCTCAACCTGCTGGCCACACTTCTTTGGCTGTAGCCCCGGATACAGTTGGCCTTCTGGGCTATGAGTGCACATTGCCAGCTCATGTCCAGCTTTTCATCCACCAGTACTCCCACGTTCTTCTTGGCAGGGCTGCTCTCGATCCCCTCATACCCCAGCCTGTACTGATACCAGGAGTTGCCGTGACCCAGGTGTTGGACGTGCTGGTGGGGTCTTTCTAGAGGTTGACAGTGTAATTGCCCGAAGCACCTTCCCCTGAGGATGCTGTGGCTGAAGGTAGCATGGCCAACCAGTGCTTACTGACCCGGGGAAGCCAGCTGTGGCTTCAGAATTGAAATTGAGACTTTCTTCTAATATCCCTGTAACAGCCTTTCCCTTCATTTCCCTAACAGAGAAAGTGGTGGTGTTAGAGGAACAGAGGTCCTGAGAGGGGGAAGGCTGGAGGGTGGACATGTTGGGTTAGGCAAGGGGGAGCTGGGCAGGGCTCCGTGGTGGTGGGACCAGAAGCGGGCAGGAGGCATCTGTGCTACAGGGCAGGAGTGGCACCGCAAGGCAGAGCCGGTGCATCCCTCCCTCCTGATCTTTGTGCTTTCAAGTCAGGCACTAGCTGAAGGAACAGAGGCCAGCGCTGGGGCAGTTCATATCCCAGTTACCCTGGCCACAGAGAGCAGGCTTCCCTTTTGTTTAAATGTTAGAAATCAAATAAACAAATCACCTTTTACCTTGCCCCAAAAGAAATGCTGGTAAAAGCTTGTTCAGAGTTCAAAATCCTGTGTTCAAAGTTAAGAAATTCACTGACAGCTTTAAAACTCCTTTCTCCACGATGCTGGTGTGTTTATGTCCTTTCCACCCACCTTTGCTTTTTAAGGCTGTGGCTATGGCTTGGTCTATGAGAAAAGCCTTTACAAGTCCCCAAAAGTTTGAAAGTCCTGAGTCAGACTCCTTTAAAAGAGAGGAGAGGGAGATTTTTTTTTTAATCTACATAGCACTCAGTAGATACCTTTTATCTATGTGTGTGCATAAGACAGTGCAGTGTTAATTTTTTGGCCTCGAGGTAGGGGATATCTGTCGGTTTGATGGTGTGGGACTTTCAGCTGCTTCCTAGATTACCAAAACTGAAGTCAGGTTGTGTCCTCCCACCTGTCCCTCATCATCCCAGCAATTAATCCTGCCCCTGATTTGATCATCCTCCACTGACCTCCTCTAACAAGGCATTTAGAGAAGCTGTTTTGCCTACACAGGCTCCTAGCCTTCACCTCACAGACTGTGTGTAATTCCTAGCAAGCTGAAAAGACTGAGATTTTTGCAACGCAGCGCCAGAATTTGTGCATTTTCTAGATGCCCAACTCAGCATGCCCAGGGCCTCCATGAGAAGGTGAGCAGTAGCAGCTGTCAGAAAGCTCTGCCTTATGCTAGGTATTGGCACTAAATACTCAGAAAGATTAGGCTCTTGGCCTGCAAAGCTCACTGATTTTCTTGATTGTATTGCCTGTACTTTATCTCTGGACTTCTTGTTTTGAGTAAAATAGGGAAACGGTGCAATGTTGCTTTTCAGATGTTTGAAAGTAAACATGTTTGTGTTTGTAAGGAATGAGGAGGTTTGGATGAGTACACCACATAAAAGGCTGTGGATTATTATTTATTTTTACAAGAACTCATGCTGGATTTACATGGTGTACAAAATAGTGCAATGAATGAGAAAGATAAATTAATTGAGTAATTTTTCTGTCAGGAGCAAGAATCCTAGGGAAAAATCTGCAAGGTCATGTAATTAAAAACTAATAATGGAACTTAGCAACTGACTGAATTAAGGTTGAGCAAGCAAACATAGCTATTGCTCTTTTTAACTATGAAAGTTTGGCTTTGCAAGTATGTTGCCCTTCCCTGGCAATTTTCTGTCCCTCTAGAGAGCTGTTGACAGATTAGTTAGTCATGCAACTCTTGGATTCAGAGATTTGCTTGAGATTCCAGTTTTATTCCGAAAGTGAAATGGTGTTCTCTTACGTAAAACCTATAATCTTAAATCATAGCATAATGAGATCTGTGGAAGTGGGAAGTTTATTATGGAAATAATAAATAATATGCTTTTTCACCCATGCCCTTCACAGGACCTGTTCTCAAACATCTCTCAACTCTTCCCCCTTGTTTAATTATATTGTTCAACTTCTTCCATTCCTGTCAAAATGTCTTAGACATTTCATTTTTGGGCCCTTTGAATGGGCTAAAGTAAAACTTGAGACATTGTGCTGACCTCAGAGTCTTCCTAGATCTGGGACCTCTGAAACAAGAATTTTCCTCTTTCAAAGCAGAAAAAAAAAATTGTTATTTCATGGTTTTCATCCATTGCAAAAACAAAACGTCCAGATACATCACCCTGTGTTGCTATAGAAATGCCTTTGTAATGAACCAGACAGATTCTGCTCACATTGAAGCTGTTCTGCTCTGTAGCTTTTTTTTTCTTTACAAGATGTCTGATGTGGAAGGGCTAACCTAATTTGCAGCAGAGCCACAGGCAGAGTTGTGGTATATGTCTGCACAGTCTTCTCTTAAAAACTGTCTTTCTGCATTAATCTCTCTCTACTAAACTGTTTTCCTCCATCTTCCCATATTTTTGTACCAGAAAAAATCTTGGTTTCAAGTGATTGGGATGAAGAGGAGTGTTTCTATGTACGAAAACATTTCTGAACCACTTAAAATCTGGTTAAAGTAGATAAATATCTGCCAAAATTAATCCCTCAGATGCATTTCCACAGCCATATAAAACAAGCAGCCACCTGTGACCAAACTGTGCAAGTGGTGCAAGCTGCATAGTACCAACAAGATCCTGTTCCTCCTCATCTCTTGCGTACTCAGGCCATGGAAGCTGCATTTGACAGCAAGTGTTATGATGTGATGTAAATAAATCAGTCATTCATAAAGAGTTCTGCACATCAGTGTTTTATCAGCCACTAAATATTAGCAAATGTTCATTAAAAAAGCATTGAGAACACTTAAAAAAACTGATAGGGGAAGGATATACAGTCCACCGGATGGTGTGATATGCCTCATTTTAGCACTGTGATTTTCATGTTGTAATTAACATACCTCGTCTGGTCTGCTGAAGGAGAAATTATCAAGGGCTTCCATCTTTTGATCATTAATAGTAAGACACTGACTTAAATTAGAAAGGAAGTAAAGAATATTGATGGAAAATTATCACTGAAAACCACATTGTCCTGTATGCCTGCAGACTTTACTGGGTATCCCGTGAGCTGCTGAGTCGCTAACGTCAGACCTCGGGCTGCAAAAGGACCGAGGCTGCGTGCCACTGCTTAAAAGGTCAAATGGAAAGCTTGATAACTGATAAATTTACCACACAAGTGTCTGCTGCTGGTCTGAGCCAGCAGATCAGAGGATTGCGTGTACTTTTGTTGCCAGTCTTTAACAATACTCTAATGAGAAGCCCACTCCCTGTCTCTTTCCTTTAGTATACAAAGATAAACCTTTTACCCTATGTGAGTGAAGCTGTCAGCTTGTTATACAAGAATAAAGACAATAGTATATGTGTCATTGGAGATGGTCAAGAAATGAGCTTAATAGTACTGTACCTCTACTTGCTGCCAGATCAAAAGCCAATCCCTGAAGTCGTGTGGCTGCTGCTAGCTTCAGAAAAACATACTATTTCCCTGTGCTTTGGCTTGTGCCTGAATTTTAATATTCATTATTGTGTCTCTGAAGCCATGGAGGATGTAGGATTCGTTAGCTCCCATTTGGTGTTTCGGTATTCTGACCAGAAAGCTTGTCAGTCAGCTGAAGAGTAAGAAGTTACAGTATGTTGCATAGCTAACCAACACTAGTCATTGTAAACACAAGGACTGAGGGACTGAAGGGAACTGTTTGTAATCCGTTCGCAGGAAAATGGCCTCTGGAGGGGAAAAAATGGTGATGAATGTTTTTTGCAATAAACAGTATTGGGTTGCGAATGAGTCACAGACCCCCTGGGCTGAGGTGGGCAGATAATGTATTGGCAATTAGTAATTTTGCAGTTCAGATAGATGAGCCCTCTGCTCTTACCATGGAGACATCCTAAACGAGTTACACCCAGCTGAACTCTGCTGAGCCCTATTTTCACCTGGCTCGTAAAATGAGAGAGGGCAATGTCTTGCCTTGCTAGCAGGAACGTGGTTTTCCCCCTCCAGGCTGGCAGAGGGAAGTTTCTGTTGGGGAGCCCTTGGCTTCCAAGACAGGGGATGAGCCCTCTTCAGGTTTGTAAGTTGTCCAAGAGAAGCAGAGCTAGAGCCAGCTGGACAAATGGGGAAAATATGTAAAATCATCAAGGATCCTGGTCCTTGCCCTGAGAGAGGGCTGGGAGCTCCTCTTGGGTCTGAACAGAGAGGCCTTCCTGCAGGAGACTGTCTTAACGCATACCGGGGAGGAAGGGGGAAGATGCCAGTCATCTGGTTAAAGTAGATCAGTATCTGCCAAAAATAATCCCTCTGAGGCATTTCCACAGCCACATAAAACAAGCAGCCACCTGTGACCAAAGTGTACAATGCATCATGTGTTTAGAGATGGTTTATACCTTTGTGCCAATCAGTTTCAGGTGTTGGAAGGGATTTGGATTCAGAACTTACTCAAGTGACCATGGCAGTTTCCCCTCCTTTCATGCTAAGCCTTGGAGGAACTTCCTCCATCACTCTCTCATTTGTGACTTGAAATGATGCTTTGTTGTGTTATTCTTCAGCTAAAGGTAAAAAATTAATCCAAATCGCCTTTAGAATTAAATTTTTAACCTTCAAAAAAGAAGTTTGCAAAAATGTCAGAGATAATGACCACTAGGAAGTTGGCCTGAGGATAAGCAGAACTTGTGCTTCTAAATCCTGTTTTGTAACGGCTCCTCCCCAGTGGCCATGACTGGGACTTTGCCCTTGGGCAGTTTTGAATGAGAGGGACATGTGGAAGTATGTCTTGAGGTAAATACTGAGTTGTAGGAGTACTGAGAACAAGCATGTCCGCTCATTAAAAATAACTAGTGGAAAAGGGGGAGGACAGAGAGGAATGGTAAGCAGGAGCCTGGTGTGCTTGTAGTGGTAAAAGTGATGTCCTACCGACACACTGGTATACAGAGGACCTAGTACTTTGAAAGTCCTGCTTCTGGTGACTGATGCCTAGTTTTATCATAGTTCAAGCAAATGTAAAGATGAAAGTTAGACGCATACATACATACATACATATATATAAAAAATTCCCCTCTTCCTGCAGAGTAAATGTATAAGCAATGGGGAAACTGAATAACACGGATGATTTTGGCATAAATTCAGATTAACTACATTACCTGCCTTAGATCATGGTCCCCCAGGGTCATGCAGACATCCTTGTGTTGTATGAAATGGATGTTCTGCTATGGATCATGCCTTGCTTGGATCAGGAGTGCCCCAGTTGGCCTGTTTTTGCTTGGCCACCCATCTGGCCATGGGATGGGGGCTTTAGTTCACCCATCTCTTGCCTAAGCCTGGGTATTTGGTGAGGTTACCTTGCACTCTCCTATGCAGAGTTTCTTACTGAGTGCTTATTGAGCTACTCATTGCACGCAGGACTGCCAAATCCTTTTCTTCAGCGATCTGGGAGAGACGTGCTCAGGATCAGCCACAGCTCTTCCTTCTATACAGCTTGTCCTGCAGGCAGCTGCAAACAGTGGGGTTTGCCTGGATGCACACAGGTTGCACGGATCAAACTGAAACCGAGTTAAATCAAGTAGTTGGTTGAAGCACTGCAACACCCTCAGGGGTCTTGGTAACATCCGTTCAGTTGTAGTTATATCTGGTCATCTTGCCATCATAAAGGACACAGGTGAGAAAGCCCCCTGTGCTATTGTGAGCGTTTGTATTGCTTTATGAGAATAACGTGATTCTTGAAGTTGGTGCAAATCCATGTGTCGCAGCGGTGTTGTGAAGCAGCTGACAGTGTAGGAGGAGGTGCAGGATGAGGTGCAAGAAGAGCCAGGCAGGGGAGCCGCTGGCTTCAGGGGTGGCCTTTGGCAGCCAGCACCGAGTGAGGAGTGAGCAGCACCCCCAGCGAGGCCTATGAATCGCATGGCTTTAGGCAGCGGGGTGGTTATTAAACAGCATTAAACCAAAAGCAATGAGGCAAGTTTTAGGTGTGTATCTGGCAGCAGGCCAGCAGAGAGGCAGTAAGAGTAATCTGGTGCTGGGGAGGGGCTTTGTAGAAGCAACAGCAAAGCTCGCTGTATGGTAGTGTGGTTCTGTTCAGGGATATATGTGCACAGTCACAATTTAGCAGTTGGGCGAGCAAAGCGACCATGACTGAAGAAGCAGGAGGAATTGGCAACGCCATTTCGTGTCCCCCCACTTCTGCTCTGTAAAGGGCATGATAACTTCCTGATGACATACTTCTTCGCAGTTTGCTCCATTTTTTTTTTTCCCCAAGATGCTCTACTATTACGTATGAATTGCTGTTGCTGCTGCCTGCACCTCTTTGCAGCTGCCTGCTGGAGGCTGTATGGGCTTCCCAAGGCAGAGAAGGAGATTCATGCCCTTCCTGTCCCAGCAGCTAGGCTGTCATGCTTAGAAAAGGATCTTACAGTTCTCATGAGAGTGGCATAGTATCATGTTAGTCATAGCACTGTGGTTACAGACAGCTCCCCGCTGCTAAACCCAGGAAGGTACAGGAAGCACGGTGGAGTACGTGACCCAGCACAAGGCAATAAGAGGGCACCTTCAGTCCTGGACGTTGTAGCCACCCCAGATTCTTGCTAGGTCGGTGTCACGCTGGGTGCTTCTAGTCTATGGATTATTGAGGCAGTATCTCGTAAGCTCAAGCTTAGCACAGCTAGCACTGTCTAGTCTGATGTTTGCATGGCAGTCCACTGGTAAAGAAGCGACTCGGAGATCTGTGTCTCTCGGAGATCTGCTAAATAGCAGAGGGTATATCAGAGTGCAGAGTACGGCCACCTTGGCCAGTCTACAGAGAGGTGGAGCAAGATGGATCACGCCTGATTCCGCTTCCCCCTGCCTGGTGTGCTGGCTCCATGGCAGCCACTTGGGTATTTCCACATGGTTCAGTTTGGTGTCCATCAAGGCTTGCTGTACCAGATATGCTGCCAGACCCACACTGGTTCTGTGTGGTTGCAAAGCCTTTGTTTGCTTTGCCAAGTGCTCCAGGAACTCAAAACTCTGAACAGCCCCAGCCAAAAGCACCCAAATGTTTTTTTTTTTTTACATCACAGCAACTAATCTGCAAGTTGGTAATTCAGGAGCAGCCCTGCCCAAAAGCACAGAAGCTGCGTTTGGACCTCTGCAGACCTAGAGAGTTGTACGTCTTTGTTTTCTTGGCCAGTGCCTCAGTTTGCTGGCTGTGCTCTGGGACTCCTCCAGTCTCCGTGCTTGCAGCATGGCTAATCTGCAACATGGATTTGGCACCCATGGGCAACTAAGAGCCGGCTGTACTTGCTGTTTGATTGTTAAAGCCCCAGCATCTTGCTTCTCACTCGGACTTGCAACTTGGGCATCATCTTTGACTGGGACTGCTCTGTATCCAGATAATGCTTAAATTTGGATGTGTGTATTCAGCAGCATAAAGCTTTTATTCACAGAGCTAAACTTTCTTCTTGTATCTCATTTGTTTCAGGATTCTTCTTGGCTTTCACATAGTCCTTGCCTGCTACTGCAAAGCTAACTTTCCAAGCCTACCTCTCTGCTTAAATAATTTCTGTGATATATATCTACTGTATTAGATGCAAGTAAAATGCCTGTTCATCCAAGGCCAGCTGTGATGTGCTCAGCCTCACGATCATCTCCCACTTGCTATTGGTATGTTCCTTTCTGCCTCTTCCTGACTTGTGCTCCAAGGCTCTACCACCCTTCTGCTGTGTATTTAAGAGTGCACATTTTTTGGTATTTCCAAAGCATCTCAATTTCAATCTTCTTCAGATGGCTTTGGGAAATGTCCCTTTTCTAAGAAATGACTATTGGAAGTCTGTTAATGTTCGTTGGATTTCTGGCCCATACTACCTTATGTATTACCTATCTGTTACCAGCTGTCTTCTGCTGAGGTTGAAAGCTTTCTAGGGCATGGGGCTATTATTGTTCTACTTGGATAGTCCCTAAAAATCTCATATGCAAATAATAAATAGTGGTAATTGCTAGGAACTCACCGTTATCAAGTAAAATCTACTGAAGCTGATGTAGTGTTTTTAAAGAGACAGTACCTTGAACAAGCCAATTTCTCAGTGGAAACTGCTGAAATAAGTGTCAAACGATTTCATTTTTGTCAAAGACTTATGCCACCTTTTGAACTACAAAAGTTTCAGGATGGCAACAGTGCCACGAAGATTACTGTCCTAGACTCCATTTTCCATTAAGTACCTAGATTCAGTTTGAATCAGTGCTTCACTCTTAAAAACAAATTATTTTGTAGGTTAAAAGGAACTCATCTGCCACCTTTACGTTTTCAGGTAGTATTCAAAAACCACCTTAAACTTTTGAACTCCAGGACAATGAGCCAGTGGCTCATGTGCTATTCATTGATATAAATTCACTCTCACTCCAACCACTAGAAGGAAATTCACCCCAAGAAGGCAGCTGTAGATATTTAGAAACGTCCCAGACGATGGCCATGAAGTACTTGTAAGGAACTACTTGGTCATCACTATAAAATAGTTTGCCTGAAAGGGGATGTGATGAACCCAATGAAGGGAGAAACCTGTGGTGTAACCAGCTCCTCCCTCAGCCAGGCCAAAGGTGGAGCCAACCCCTATGACACCTCAGAAGAAAATGTTGGTGTTGAACACCAGTGTTAAAATATCCAAGTGGTGACCCAGTCATGGTAAAGTGCTTGTCAGACCTTGTTTCTTGCTTGTTGGCATAGATTACAAAGGCACGCTGTCTTGTCTGCCCGTCATTCTGGGTCAAAGGCACTTGGTCTAGTAAATGAATACACATGGGGACAGAGTCAGGAAAAGCCTGGTTGGTTTTTCCCTTGACATGTAGCTATTTTCCCCTGTCTGTGCTTTACTGTTTTGGCCAATACGAGCATGGAACAAATGTGACAGGGAACAGATGCCAGGAGAATTTTCCTCACCTTTATTTCTTGCATGGTCTTGCTTCTTAACCTTCCTACGAGAAGTTCAGGTGGCTAAGCAGAATGGGAGGACAGTGCTGGAGGTGCATGGGCAGGAGCTTTGCTAAGCTGCTTTGTATAAGAAGCCTCCAAGGAAGCATGGCACTAGTGAAGAAGCATTGTGTTAGAGTTGTGGGGTTGGCTGGGGAGCTGATGCCAGTTTTGAGCCAAGTGGCTGATAAGCTGTTGGAGACTTCATGTGGGAAGGCTTGTACTGCATAGGACAGACAGAGGCTCTTTGGTTGCTTTCCTAAAGCAATCCCTCCAGGTGCCAGCTCTGCTGCCACCTGTGTGTGTGAGCACATGTTCGGGGATGATGGGTCTCTTCTTGTCAACTTGACAGGAGTGGCTTCTCAAAAGACCTTTTTTCTAGAGCGATTGTCCTGTCAGCTCAGCAAACCCATGTTAGTCTGTCCCTGTGTTCTCTTTCCCCAGAGCAATACTCAACCTTAGACTTCAGAGCCAGGCCCTGGCTGCCTCACCCAGGATGCTTGTGGTCTTCTCTGAATAACACTGCCCTCAAAATGAGCTTGGCAAGTGCCACAGGGAACATGTAGAAAGAAACAATATGGATCTGTGAGCAATGTCTTCAGTTGCTTTTCCAGCAGCACATCTGCAGAACCATCATCTGAAGCAGTGCTGGCAATATTCAACTGATATTGGAAAATTCAGAGATTGAAGACACCCTGGCTGACTGCACCCACTTCTGCAATCGTCTGCTCACAGAGAGTGGCTGAGAGTGAGCTGAGATGTCTGGGAGGTGAGAAGGGCATCTCTGATGACCTTCCTTGGAACCCACCAGGGCTATGCTGGCCCAACAGCATGGCAAGACTAGTGACTTCAGTAAGACTCTGTGCTTGAAGCCATCCAACAGCCTGGCTGGATGGCCCACAGGGAAGCCAAGTAAGGGCTAGGTGTGACCTCCGTCTTGCCAAAGAGCAGAAAGACAGGATGAGGTGGGGGGGCCATTCCTGGTGGCCCTGGCAGATCCCCATGCATGGAGGTAGTGCTGGGCATGCACCTTACAGCACTGGGGTTAGCAAACCAGCAAGGCTGTGGGCAGGCAATGCTGGCCGCGGGCTCCACTCGCAACTCCTTGCGCCCCAGGAGCAGGGATGGCGTCAGCAAGGTCCTGGGACACTGGCCCTGAGCCCACGGACACCGCCTGCACCACAGTCTCGCCTTTGTTTTTGGTGGCGACGCATCCAGAGGCTGTAGCTGCGTTTCCTACACCCACTGGGAGGATGTGGGATTTTCCTGGCTGCGAGGCAGAGGACGGCTGCGAAACGCAGCAGCGAGAAGCTATGCAGGCTGGGCCAGTGACTCAGCCGCTGGCGATGAGCGGGGGACAGCGCAGGCGGGCTCTGCCCTCTCGGTGTGCGCAGCAGCCCGAGCCACGGTGCCTTTGCAAAGCTTAATCCTTTTGTTTTCCACCCTGCTCTTAATTTTGCCGCACAAGAGGTGAAGAAATTAACCTTGCCAGCAGGAGATAGCCTGACTGGTTTGGAGAAACAAACACATGATTTTTATTTTAAAAATATTTAATTCCTTTCATCATAGTCATTTCTGCAGAAACACAGTCAGAAGTTGCTGTGTAGGAGTATGGATTTCTGGTAACAAGGCCACCTACGCAAATCCACCGCAGGAAATAGGAAGCCCATACCTAAAGCCTTCATTGTCTAGGGCCCAATTTTGCAAAAGTGCTAAGCACCGTATAGTCCCGCTGAAGGCAATGGGAATAGCTGATGCTGAGCCCTTAGCAGGAGGTGGTCAGGATTGAACCATCCTAGATCTTGACTCAGTGAGTCATAGTATTGCATGGCATTTGGTAGTCGGGAGAATTCTGAATCTTTATGCAAAAATCCCCACGTAATAAATAATATCCTGTTTAATACATCTATTGCATCTTGATTTGGTACTAGGAAGAATAAGAATGCTTGTTTCTTCCCATCCCCCTTCTAAACGCGGTTTTATTTCTGGGAAAAGCTCCTTTAATTTTGATACCTAAGCAATTTCATATTTTCTCTTGGATTTGTAATATTACTATTTTTAATACTTTAAGCAATAACAACATTGTTTTCTGCAGAAGGATCCTAAGCATTTGCTTCACCCAGGTAGTGACCTAGTTAATCAGGATTTGACAAAGAATATTTATTTATTGCGCAGCATGAACAGAAATATTTAAACCTGTCGGCCATTTTGTTGAATACTTTATTGGCTGCTAATATGAAGGAGGAAGCTGAAAAATGGCCATGTAAGGGATATGTTTACCAAACACTAGTCCAAACTATCGTTATTTTCTCTAAGCAGGAAATAATTGTAGGTTTTGCACCTTATTTCCTTGTTATTTACAAAAGCATAGGTCTGCTCTAGATGGACTGTACCTCCACTGACATGGATTTTTTTTAATCTGGAAAAGAAATCTCATTCTCTTTCTGCAAAATATACCTGTTGTTCCACAAGTAACAGATGAGACTACTAGAACTGAAAAAGTAATTGAAAAAAACTCTTTGCTTACTGTGCTCATATAGTGGAGTTTTAAGCAAAGCTGGTTTCTGTTTCCTCCTGTAACTGATTAGCCATCAAGAACTAAGTAATTGAAAAAGAGCTTTGGAAATGGTTAAGTGACAGGGAGAAACACTTCAAAAATTACAGGCTTTAACATTTGATTTAAACAGGACCACCAGTCCTGCCTATGCCAACTTGCAGAGAAGCCCTGTCAGAAATCTGAAACGGAATGAATAAAAGAAATCCAAATGTTGAGTTTGGTGGATACCTTTAGAAGATGGAAAAGATAGTTCTGTGTCACCCATTTTTTGGACCCCATTAATACATGGGTCCTGTACTTATGTACTTAACCTGATGGGGGGGAAAAGTTTGTTAAATTTATGTACCTCCCTTTCGAAAAGGAGCTATTCTGGAGTAATCATCTTGGACCTCAAATAATTGACTACGTTGTATAGACTGATATAAACAAAACATTCAAAAGATGTGTGGAAACTGTGTTTCTGTGCAGTTCTTTAGCTGATCATGGCATAAGCAATCTAAAGAGGAAATATCTGGACCCGCCACCTTAGCTTTTGTTTTAACATGGGGAACACAGACTTTTAAAAACTGAAATTGAGATGATCTGATACCATGTGTTTGGGAGTCGTACCATGGTTTTAGAAGTTGGTATAAATGTTCCTTTTCTTGTACTGATACCTTCTAGTGTTTATAAATTGGATCTGCGATGTTTGCAGTCAGTTTTTCCTTGGTATTTAGATCTATCATGGTACTTCTCATTTGGAGGTCTGAAAGAATTTACAGGAAAGCATGTATCTCTCTTCTCTATGGTGAGGGTATTGAGCAGAGGCAGATGAAGAAGGAACCGTACTAGGAAGGAACTTCATATGATAGCATGGATGTGTAAATTTTGCTGGTTTTGTTTGTTTGCACTAAGCTACATTTTTGAGCAGAGAGGACTTTAAAATAATGTTGGAAATGGGCTAGGTTAGCTGTTGTGCTTGTTTCCTATGGAAACCTATTTTTTTTCTTTATTTAATGTTGGGGGGGGTGCTTTTTATGAAACTTATGTCACTACTAGAACTGGTCAAAAGCTTTCAAAGGAAATAAAGTGGCCTGGAGATCAAGGGCCTGCTCACTGAGACTGCACCAGTTTGTTGCAAAGCCTGAACCCGGTACAAGGAGTTGCCATGCCAATTCCCACAGCTTTTGCTGGCCCAGCGCGATCTTCACTCCAGGGAAATAAGGACTAGACTTCTGCTCCATGATAACTCTACAGTACAGAGATCCTATCCTATTTGGGACTAAAATGGTACAACAAATCCACCTTCTTTCCAACTGAAGCTTCTAAACGTATGCTTGCATTTGTACTTTTTGCATGTCAAAAGTATGTGAAACTCTGATAATAAGACTGCAAGATTTGCATGTGCGTATACAGCGCGTCTTGTGTGTGCACATGCATCCAACATGGCAGGGGGGGAAATAAACGCATGTGGAACTGTTATGGCTGTGCCCAGAATTTTGCACACTTGCAGCTCAGGTTTGACAACTTTGCTTTGTTCTTATTCACTGTGTCAAATCTCAATTCAGACAAGCAAAAAAATGACTTGAGCAATTTCAAGTTTAGTAATTGGCGACAGTCAGAACTCCAAAGAGGTCAAGGTTTTAGGTCCCCAACTCCACTCCAGTGGATCCCTGAAATCATCAAGGGCTGAAGCTCTTAAAGGTAGGTGCCGTGTCGGTACCATTTGGGATAAAGTCTGAGCTGCTGGTGCAAGTTCTGCTGCACTGCATGGGAGCAGGTTTGCTATGAGCCAGCTCTGCTGGGCTCCTGACTCAGCCAAGAGATTTGGATCATCGCTTTAAGACCCTCTTTCTTTCTGTACTGCTTAAGGTATTTGAGCACGTATAAATCAGGTTTGGAAGCATCAAACTTTGCAGGTCCTCTGTCTTGCTCCACCCTAACTCCACATCTCTTCCTCACAGGCCCCCTGTATTTTTCCAGCAGTAGATATGAGCTGTCAAGCTCGTGGTACTCTGAGCTGCCTTCAAGTGAAGGCAGGTGTCCCATCTATCATGCTTGTGACCTCTAGCCAGCCAGTTGCCTGAAAACGTGTTTCTTGGTCACGTTCCACCCCCCAAGGCCATTAGAATAAGACACATCCCAGTGTAGACAGTGTCTTAAAGGTCAACACACTCACCTTGGGGACAACAGTCTAATTCTCAAGTCCTTGTTCTTCTTGACTCACAGCAAGGCCACAATTCCAGCTTTCCCACATCCCAAGGGAGGGCCATAAGCATCCTGCAGTGTGTCCCGCTCTGGCTCTCTGCTTGAAGTGGTTCCAGTTGATAGCAATATTCCCAAAGAGAGAAAATAACTCTGCGGAGTAGTGGCTGGAGCACTCAGGGGGACTGTGTGAGAGGCAAGTTTTGTTCTCCGCTCCCCTGAGAGCGTGTCTGTAATTATTGATACAAAGTGGGAGTTTCAGAAAGTGTGGTTTGGGTGTTTAGCTTTGAACAACCAACTAATAATTACAGCATTTTGCACTTGAGTTGTGTGAGAAGCCTTGTGTTTTTTTTTTTCAGAAAAAAATAATTCTGTATCCAACCGCATTATTTCAAGCCCCAGCTGGATGGTGTTTGTTAGCCTACTTTCAGTAGTCATTAAAAGCCACAGAGGGGGGGAAATAAGCATCACTAATCTTACACGTTAGTAACTGGATGCCCTCTAGCGAGACTGTCATGCTCTCAGATCTATCAATTCTTTATTGTCTTATAAGAGAGAGAGAAAAGACTTTTACACCTTTCCTTAATGTACAAATTTAGCAGTGCGTCCTGTAGTTAAGCAGTGTGTGCGATGCCTCCTGAAAGGAGGATTTTATGCCTGCTCCGCAGAGACTTTCACAGAAACGATGGGCTGGAGCGAAGGGGCAGTCCTGGCCTTCTGGTGAGTGAAGCAACTGAGGTGTGTGCCTCATCGCCCTGGGCAGTGGCACACGGTATTGTTGTTTGGTGTGACTGTTCCCCCGCAGCTGTGCTACTTATATTGATAAATATGACAAAAAAGAAGCTAATTTTGCAGAGTTATCCTCATAGGGATTCTTTCCTCAAGTATCAAGGATCATCCCAGCCCGTAGACTGATCAGTTTGTTTGCTCCCCTGCACTAGGAGGCATGTGGGTTGTTCCTGCCTGGTCACTTGTGTTGAGGGGTATCTGAAGAACATCCCTAATTATATGACTGTTTGTTCTCCCTGCCTGATTTTTGTAAAATGTGTCAGACTGCTGTGGCTAGTTTCTGTTAGCATAGGTTTTGAAACAAAGCTTGTGTTTTGAAGCATCTTGGGAGCAGTATTTTTTTCTCATCTTCATTCATTTTGATCTGTGTAAGGAAACAAAAATAATTTTCAAGCAAACTGTAGCAGGGAGAATAAATTCTGAGTGAGCAGGGGGGAGCTCTGGCAACAGTACCTGGATGCAGTCTCAGCAGTCCCGATTTGGCTTTAACATTGATATTTTGGGAGAATGGACATCTGCAAAAAATGCACGACCTAAAGGCAATACATCACACCGATACGCTTGCAGAGATTGCCAAAAGTACCAGCCAGCGCATGGAATAGATTTAAGTCGCGTGGTACTGTAGAGTTTTTGTTGGGGTCACAGGAAGATTTAACCCATGTCAGACAAATGTGTTCTTGCCAGCATTTCCATGTGTCAAATGTGTCAATGGTGACTTCTGGCCCAGAGCATTTTCTACTGCCCAAGTCTTTCTCAAAATCTGCTTATGCTGTCCAGGGATGTTTAACAGCAGATGTAGTGTGGCGGTATTTGATTTGTATGACCTCAGTGCAGAGGTTTCCAGGGAATTAACACTTAACATTTCAAATGCCTGGTGTGATTTCACCAGGCAGTTTGCAGGACGTGAGAGTTACTCTACAAAACTGTAAATGACCAATTTAAATGTTTTAATATTAAATGCCTCATCAATTTATTGAAATATTTGGGCTCTGTTAGTAGGACTCTTGGCATGTGAAAATACACAGAGTTTCTCCTGCTGCTTTCCCCCCATCCTCTTTTAAATACCAAGATTAGGCTTACCTGAGAAGAAGCCATTATTTTTTTTCTGTAATGTTAAAGTTGATCCTGTGCTTATTTCTCTGTAAACACACTCGCACCTAGAGAAGCGAGAGCATAGCACTCCTACCCAGTTAACTGCATGAGTGCCTCAAGCAATGCAAGACTCCTCCAGTCTTTTGCAATCACCTGTGCCTGGCCAGCCTGCTGTTTTACACACATCTGGCATGAGTATAACTGCAAAGAAGTGAATGGCCTTCAACATTGCTGCCTTTATCATGTACTGAGAAAGCACAACAGTCCAGTGTCTCAAGTTGCCAGCTCAGATTGCTTAAAACATCTTTGCACACTAGATAGTCATGTTTTGTTTGAGTGGGGTTTTTTTCCTCTTAAGCCAACTGAGGATTTGCTTTATTGTGGGGCTGAGAGATGATAAAGAACTTAGAGTTGGACAGGGGAGATAACAGCAAAGGTTAGTTTAAAATTGCCATGCGATTGGCATATTTTGGAATATAACTTGTAAGTAATTTTTTTTTCTCTTGAACTATTTTGTATTTTATTAAAAGCCCATGTCATTTAAAAACATTTTTTGTTGGAAGTCATCTGCAATGTTATCTCCCAAGCGGCTATCACCCTTATCAATGCTTTGATATTTAGGTGCTTGCCAAATACAAACTGCAGTTCCACTTTCCTTTTTCTACAGTATCCAACTAGCACGAACGCTCAAGCTGAAAACCGGGCTTCACCGATGTCCCCAAAGGAAGTGTCTTGGCTGGATGCACATATTGCAGCCATCACAGGGGAATTTGCAAATGCCAGGTAAGAACCCAGCTTCCCTGTCAGCATGAAGGGGAAGAGGGATGTGAAGGATGAGGTTCACAGCCACCTGCCTCTCCCAACCCCACAGCTGCCCGAGTCAGTCGGTAGGGAACATGAAGCAGGGCTGGGACTGAAGCCTTCCCCTCTGCACCAGGTGCCGGTCAGTATGCACTCACACTGATGACTGCTTGGATTCAGGTGCCTTGAGGGATGGGTCCTTTCATGCAAGGCAACTCCAAGCACTGCTTTGCCTCCTTCTTGGTGCTTTAGTGCAAAGGAGTTGAATTCAAGTCTCCTGGAAGTGCCCCAGCACTTATTTTTGAGAATAGAGTGAATGGGAAGAGGAGAAGCGTGCAAGTGATCTGTCTCCTCTAGTGAAACCCCTCCATTTTGGGTAAGCTATTCGAGTAGGCACTAAAATAGAGCCCAGGAAAAGTGTCTGCTGGGTACCTTCCCACTTCGTTGATCTGAGTCACTTTCTCCAGCACAGTGTAAGGTTGAAATTCCTGAACAGGCAGTTCAGCACCTGTTCCTCACCCAAACCTAACCCTGAGTTCTGCCATTGGTTTCAGTCAGGCTCCTTTTCCTCCACTGTGTATAGAAATGTAAAAGATAAAATTCTAGAAGGCACAGAAAATAATCCACACGGAACCACTGCTGTGGGCTGCTATTGATATTGTTCTGTTAGTTGTCGTACTCTGTGCACCTGGCTGAAGAGGGGGCAAGGTATCCCTCGCTATCGTGCAAACTAAAGCAGCGTGAGACACTTGTTCTGTGACGTTAACACTTGCAAGTTTTGTGCCAATTCAGCCACTGCTTGACATTCCAGACTTAAGAGATTAATGGGCAAGCCAGAAATAACATTTCATCATTGTAGTATATATGGTAGGTATGATTGTGTGTCTTTTTCCTACCTTCAGAAATCAGGTAGCAGCATTAAAACAGGAAGAGAGGTGACATGCATCATAGGTAAACAAGTCATCAGTCTCTTCCTGTGGCAGCATTAAAAAAAGTACAGTCACTCTAATAGGCTCTGGGATTCCCCATAATCAACTAGAACTTCAAATTTTCCTTTTTGAATATAAGCGGTTAGTACTAGAAACTTCTAATCAGCATAGTGGAAGAGGGAGAGGAATTATGTGATAGACTACTGCACTGAAGAATTTCTCTCTTAGAAAGAGATGACAAATGAAAGTGAAAATGTACTTGGTGAACCATTTAACACTTTAACATTATTTTTGAAAATTTCGTTTTCACAGTAAGCACACAAAGTTAGAAAGCACACAAAGTCCTTAACTTGCAAAACAGTTTTATTTCACACTTATACGAAGTTAAGAGACATTTTAAAAAGCTTACAGTATTACAGGTTACATTTACTGCCACTGAATATGTTAATAGGGAACTTCACAGGTCTCTTGAGTTCTCCAGGGTCCTACGCAATCCCTGTTCTCCCACAGGTTTAAACCTACTTCTGTACAGGTTAGAGGCGGTCTATTTAGAGTTATTTTGAGTCCAAAACTGAGAGGACTGGGGCAGAATGTGCCAGGAGGTCTGCATCTGCACGCTGAGAAGAAGATGCATAAACAAATGCTTCTCCTTTCCGCTCCTGAAACAAATTCTCCCCCTGCTGGGCCCTTACAGCTCATGAGAGCTGAAGCTGCTGTAAGCTGGCTCTTCCTTCTACAAACCTCGTTAGTGCTGTCAAGCAGCTGAAGCTTGACTGAAGAAAAGAGGAATCTTAACAGATACTGGGGAAATACTGTTCTTTCCCTCCTCTTCCTGTTGAACCCTTCTGACATTTTGCTACCTTTCCCACTTAACTGGGAGCAGTAACAAACTCTTCTTCAGGCACCTCATTAGAGAGAGATTTAGGATTATACCATTTCCCTGCAGTTTTGAAGCCGATTGTCTAATCAGGACCCAAGGATAAACCCTCCTGCAGAACCATGTAATTGGATGTCATGTTGTGTGTCACTGGTCTGTCACCATAATACAGAAGCAAACGTGGCTCTCCAGTAAGTCCTAGATTGACAGTATATACAAGAAAAAGAACAAAAACAAACCCCAAGCCTGTGATACCTGAAAAGAATTTGGATTGCATGGATCTAAATATATTCAGCATCCCAACAGATGTCCAAGGTGAGCTATTTTTTTTTCACTTCAGATGCAAGTCCTCCCTGCAACTTGACTGAAAACAGCCAAAGACAAAAGTTACCCTAGTGTGCCACAGAACTGAACTTTTTAAATACCTAAAATCCTGGCGTAACAGCAGCTCTGTAATGTCTTGGGAGTAAGAAAAACGGCACAAGATGTTGACTGGTTATACAGTAAACTTTGATAATCCAAGCAGGTTACATTCAAGGAAAGTAGGTTTCAGATGATCAGATGAACAGAAGAATATCTACCGATGGCACACGGCTCCAAATGAAGAACCAAATGTGGTTATGTACATTTGCTTCCCGTTAGGTCCAAAACCAACTTGCCATGGGAAAACAGTGTGCCGTACAGAAATACAGACAGATCTGCCATTGGTTTTGGAGTCTTTCATGGAAATAAACAAGAGGAGACAAATACCAGAAGATAACCTAAAAACCTTAAAACGAATAAAAATATTGTGCTTGCACCTTCATGCTGTAGCCTTAGGAAAGTCATCAGTGGCCTTTCCCAGCAGCAGTGGGAATCTTCACATCTCAAGTGAAATGTCTTTTAGTTAAATACTTGGAACACAGCATTCTTTATCTGAAATGGCAATCAGCGAAATGGACAAGGGGAAGGGACCCTGCGTTCATCCTTCCTTTTCGCTTCTGCAATATCTTGTTTTAACAGTTATGGGTACTGAAGCCCAATTAACTTTGCTGAAAAAGAAGAATGAACGAAAAACCAGTCCTTTCAGACCTTTCTTTATATGGCAGAAAATATGCAAGAGACATAAGCCCAGTTTTTAAGTTTTTTCCAGATTATCTTTTGGAGCAGCTGTATAGTAAGGCAACAAATATTAATATAAGCTAGTTTTCTTCATGATTCTCAAAAACTCTTGCTCACTTACTTCTCCATCTCCATCTCGATCAGCTTCATCAATCATTTCCTACAAAACACATTGTACATTTGATCAGGCACTGGACTTTAAACACAGGATCTTTGATTCATTAAAACAACAAATCAGAAGCTTTTCACTTCATATGAAAACATAACTCTGTATTTGATTGCTCTTTATATTTCTGACCTCTCAGCCCTTTTTGTATAGGAATACATTTCTGCCCAATCCTTAGGAGCTACAGGATTTGTCTGTGCCTGTTAGAAAAGCTCTGGCAAATCAGAATTTACCTGAAGTTCTTCATCTGTTAAATTTTCTCCCAGCTCCTTGGCAACCCTTTTCAAGTTTTTGAATGAAATTTTTCCTGTCCCATCATCATCAAATAATCTGAAAGCTTTCAAGATTTCTTCTTTTGAATCCTTTTCACTCTAAAACAAGAGTAAAACATATTAATTAGAAAACACCTGCCACTGAGATGCCTTTTCAGTATTTTTTTATGCAGTCACAAGAATTTCTGTTTAAAATTCTTACCATTTTTTGTGTCATCATAGCCAAAAAGTCTTCAAAGTCAATGGTGCCACTTCCTTCTTTGTCAATATCTGCTATCATTTTCTTAATTTCTTCCTTCTTTGGCTCAAAGCCTAAAGCACGCATCGCAACCTGCACCAAAAAGCAATGCCATTAGAAGGCCACCAGAATTACAGTGTCAGTAGCTGCACTAAAGCTTGTTTTATTTCCTTGTACAAAACTGTAGTAATAACTCACTGCAATGGAAACATCTTGGTAACTCTTACAAGCTTGTTTCATCTGTCCAAACAGTAACAATGTAGGTTTGATACTCTTAAAGACTCAGATACATTTTCTCTTTAGATCCATGCAAAACATGAATATATTTCTGAAACGAAGAGAAACTTTTTATGTCCGAATTAGGTAAAGGTTCCAATCTACATAGTTCCTAAAGGGACTGGATTATCAAAACGGGACTTCAAGGAAGGCTGAAGACCAAGGATGTGATCTTGCTCCATTGGAAATCTAGGGCAGAATGCCCATTAATTTTGATGGGTGCAGAATTAGGTGCAGTTAACTTACACAGCCCAGCACACAAAGGTAGCGGAAATCCATGTGCATAGCTCTTGGCTCTTCTGCCTAGGTGGTGGGGAGCGGGAGGGTGTGGGAACTGACAATACCCCTTAAGTGTCCCAGCCTCAGCAAAACAAAGACTGACTGCTGTGCTACTTGAGGAAAAGCAAAGCAAGCCTTCTGAGCCTTACACAGCACAAGCAAGGTATTACTGTAAAAAGTTATGTAAATTGTTGTATAAATGCTTAATATGAACACTGTTTAAAACCAGGCTCTGGTGTTTCACCAGCCTAGAACAATGATTTTGCTACTTGAGTGTTTATTAGTAATTTCACAATCCTGGGGTGCCAGATGATTATTGCATATTTAATCCTGAGACTGAAGTTTCAAGAACACGTAACTAGAGGAAGACTTGAACTGTGAATGTTCTTCCTATATGCTCTGGTGGAAATTAATATTAGGCAGAAATTTTCTTGCCAAACACTTTTCTGCTGGAAAGTGCCAGCTTACCAGAAATGTAGCATTTAACTGAAGTGTCTTCTGACCAGTTTCTTGCAATGGTACAACTGAAAATGTTCTGTTTTGTCTTTCAGAGGGGAACACTTTCTATTGTAAAATATCTATTATTTTGAATTAATTTTGAAAAAGAAAAAATGTAGCATTAAATGGTTGATGCTAAAATGTTTCAGTTCCTTTTAAGAACTATATTTTAACATGTATAATCTGCAGTCAGAGAACATGCTCTCCTTAACCAAGCATAAGTGCTTCCAAATAAATCCTGAGATAAGCCACAGGCTTAAGTAACTCATGCTTCTAGGTTACATATGCAGAGATTGAGGCAGAGTCTGTGTGTATGTGAGAAATTGAGGTCAAGGAGATAATTAAGATAAGATTAGACACATAAAAACATAGGGAGAGAACTGAGAATGATCTTCCCCCTTGTACTACTCTGTGTATGCACATGCGTGCACACACACACTCTACCTGAATTGCTACTGAAATGCAACTTGGTTCTCAGTTTTGTTCTTTTTGTTAAAATTAAAAACCAGGTAATTTTTTAATTACGTATATGAAAATATGGTTGTATCTTTCCTGAATGTGTGCAAAATCTGTGTGTTTAGTTCTGAGATGAAGAAAAAATTTTACATTCTGGCATTCATCTCGAAACAACAAAAGTCCACTTTCCCAAAGCAATGATCTTAGCCAGTCATGAAAACTGAAATGTTTACTGTGTGTACCTCAACAGAGGAACTGTTTAATTGCTGTAATACTCAGATATTCAAAGCTATCTGACCTACTATCCATGTATTAGAGAATTCTGTCTGAAGTATTAGATACAGAGCTTTTTCAAGTTAAGCATGTAGTACACCCCAAATTGAGTCATTACAGCAAGCTGTTACTCTTGTTTGTACCCAAGAGCTATTTTAAAATAGTTAGGGCTGGACAAACAGAAAAAGCAGATACAATTTTGAGACCAAAGAGATTTCCATACGAGAAAAAAAACGTTTGAAAACCTTCAGTTCTTTTATGTCAATGCTTCCAGACCCATCAGTATCAAACAAATCAAAAGCTTCTCTGATTTCCTGCTTTTGCTCTTCTGTAAGTTCAGGTTTCAAGCCACTTTTCTTCCGCTGGGCTGTACTTAAGCCAGGTTTTCTATAGTTGGATGCCTTCAGAAAGTAAAGGAGAGAAAGATAATTAAATTATAAATAACAACAGCAAAGCTGTAGCGGAAGTTAGACACATTCTTCACTGCAGGTGGTGGACACTGGGTCTCTATGCTCATTTTCTTAGCTGCTTCTAGAAAGAAAACAAGATGAGGACTTTGTTACTGGGGAATACACATTTGGGCTTCGTGTTTTCTGTTTTAAACAGAAAGATCATCAATTAAAGGAGTAATGCCAGAAAAACAGGTGGGCAGTCTGAAAATGAACACTCCACTAGGGTGACTAAGTCCCTCTGCAGATCCTGACAGTCGCTTTGATGTGTCAGGAGTTGTTTCACCTGCAAAACATAAGTAAATCACCCTCACAGCTAAAAAGGCTGGTTGTATAGGGTCTTGACTGCAAATGGGGCTCAAATTCAGCCACTCCTCAAAGCCACCACTGAAATGGGATGTCTGAGAGCACCTGTTCTGCTGGAGCGAAGTTTAAAAGGAGCTGCGTAGCTCTACCCCTCTAGCCTGCCCCTCCACCCACTAGCTGTGGTGCTAGGTAACGACATGCTGGGGTAGCAGTGAGGTCAACACAAAATCTGCCCCATAAGAACTAATCTGCTTGTGCTGAGCTGATGCACTATTATCCAGGACACTTCCAAGTCCTTTCCTGCTTCTGGTGTAAGTTAGTGAAGTACAGAGAGTGTCATCCGTGTGTCCTGCCTGTTGAGCAGGAAAGATGTTTTCCTCAAGTATAGGTTTTCTTTTAAACCAGCAGCAGACAGATTTTAGTCCTTTAGTCTTGAATCTGCAGATTCATGGAAGTAAGGGTAGTCCCTCCCACCCCCAACTTTAACTGGTTGGGCTTTACAGAAGTAAACAGAACAAATACCAAGAAAGGAATTTGTTTTCTAGCTACTGCTGAGCAATCTCTTACCTGTGCTGAATTGTTACTATTTTTTGGCAGGGATCTCTTTTAAATACCCAGTGTGTAACACAGAAGATTCCATTTTGTTGTATTTGGAAATGAAATTTTGTTTTTTAACATGACTTGTCCCTCCCAGGTTGGACTGCAAACTAATGGCACACCTCTGGCTTTTCCCTGCTATTAACACAGGCATCAGATTTTTTTTTTACTCCTTTTATTCTGCTCTGGGAGAAACCCATATGAGACCTCTTCCTGACTACAAATTTAAAAGTACTAACATACTACCCGAACCTTTTTGTTTCTTGCATCCTGTGTATACACCCACAACTCTAGTGACCATTGTTGAAGTCAACATGTTGAAGTCAACCATGTTGAAGCTCCTGAGACATTGCGTGTGCGTTGCTTCCTGTTCCATCTATTTCAGAACGGAATTCTGCGAATCCGTTTTGTGTTTCATCTACTCGCCCGGCCAACGCCGCCTCACCGCGCCCAGTGCTACAGTGGACCGGAGGAAGCGGAGGGGTCAGTCAGCTGCGCCAAGATGAACTGGGCTATTTCCTCCGGTTTACCCCACACCCTGCAAGCAGGTGACGTGCTTCGCGATTCTTGGTGTTTTATCGGGGGCGCTTTTCATCGTGCCAAGTTGTTTGGCTTGGGGTTTGGGGCGGGGGGGAAGGCTCTCCTTTTCCTTTCGGCCGGGGTGTTGACTTCCGCGTTGTGCGAGGAAACCAAGCGGCAGAGAGACGGCCCTGGCAGCCCGCGCGATCGCCACGCCAACTCCCCCCAGCCCCTGGAGCTCAACGCCTGCCTGCCTGCCCGCCCGAGGCCGGCGAACGGCAGAGCGCTCCGGGGCCCCGAGAAAGCCGAGCCCCGGCACGTACGGCGCGCACAGCCGGGAGCTTGCCCCAACCGTTCCGGGGGAAGCAGCGAGAGGAAGGGAAGCCCGTGGCGAGGCGGAGGAGGCTCACCATCTGGCCGCGGGGACGCCGCTCCGGGTCGACACAAAACGGGCCGCTCGACCCCGCCACTGCTAACGGCCCGGCCCGCCTTGCCGAGCCGAGGGTGCCCACCGCCGTACGCAACGAACATGGGCCGTCCAATGAGCGAGCCGGACGTACCAGGGAACGCGCCCCCCTCCCTTAGCCTGGGCCAATAGTCCCCGGCGAACTCGTGATGTCAGCGAGAGCGCGGGGCCGGGCCGCCCTCTTGGTGTACGCACAAGCGGCGGCGGTCTCCTGGCAACGCGGCGCGTGCGGCGGCAGTTGGTGGCGCGCGGTGGGGCCGTCCGTTGCTGTGGCCAGCCCGCCCCCCAGCTCGCCTCAGCCCAGCCGAGCCGCGGGGAACAGAGGAGAAGGCAGCCGAGTCGGTGAGGAAACCCACACCCGCCTGCTGAGGGGCTGGGGCCGGCTCTCCGGCCGGGAGGAAGCGGCCGGGCCGCCACCGGGCCTGAGCAGGGCAGCGCCGGGGCGCCTGCTGAGCGGCCGCGGCTCCTGCCGGCCTGCCCTCCGCCTCCTCGCTTGCGTGCTGGCCGCTTTCCACCTCCCGCGGGGCTGGTTCACCATGGGCGCTTGGGTTCGGCTACGCTAATCTAAGAAATTCTTTCTCTTCCTACGTTAGCAGTAATAGTGTTGGCTCTTAGGTAGACCAGGTAAGTCCTGACAGTTACCTAAACGCTTGGTGGTGTAGTTGTAAGCAGAATGTTTTCTACCTGTTTCTCATTTGTCATGCACCAGTGTTGGCACAAGAGGATGTGTGCATGTGCGTGCATGCAAGACTCTCGTTTGCCAACATTTTACAGAAATATATTAATTTGGAAAACTGATCTAAAATTTTGTTGTATTGGTTTATCCTTCATGGTTGAGGTGCTGTAAGACAAAGTGAGTAATAAGTATTTGGCATACCTCTCGTACCCCAGAGTTCTTCACTTGAGACTCCTAAAACCCATGTGTATAAACATAAAGTGAACATAAGGTCGAGTTTTATTTTGCTTTCAGAGACAGGTGGTGAGGCAGGCAGCAGTAGGTCACCATGCAAGGTAGCTTGGCAGAAGCCGTCTGTAGTTGGGGCCTCAGGCATGGCTGTCCTTCACTATGCCTTCCCCACTAGTCCTTCCACAAGTTGTCTCCCGTCCAAACAGCAGCATGGCCTTCTGCCCAGAACTACGTGCCACGGACCTAGGTAGTGACAGCACTTTACCTGGCCTTTCAGCATAGCTAATTTAGCCCTTTCTGATATTTTAATAAGAGAACCACAAATTGGTTATTTGTTTTTTCTATCAAAACAAGAACAGGTTGAGAAATGACCATTGCTAATTGAGAACTGCTTCAGTTCAGAAACAGTGATCTCAATTACATGAAAAAACCACCACCCCCACCCCAACCAAAAAACCCAACCACCACCATCACCACTCACTTCCCCCCCGCCCCCCCCCCCCCCCGCCAAAGACCAAAATAATTACTGTCTTAGTAAATTCTTAAGAGAAATCAGATGGAATGAGTTTTTGGGGGAGGGGGGGAAACATGTTTCATATTGGATTCCACGATCCAATTATTATTATTTAATCGCTTCCATTTTTTTGTTTGTTTCAAAACAAATTACCTGTGATATTGCACTAAGGTAAGTTAAGAAAAAGGCTTTTTTATTACTACTACTGGAAGTACTGATATGGATACGTAGCATGGCTAGACCATTATCACAAGAGATTGTTAAGAAAAATGTCTAGAAAAACCCTTAAGCAGGTTGGGTGGAGGTTTGCACATGCGCATTCCCAGTGCGGTTTTGGAGTCAAAAGTACTTGGTTATCTAAAAGTCCTTTTCTTAAATTGTTGATTACAGGTAACTACAGACCGAAATAATTTATTAGTTAATGATTCTTTTAGTACTTTAAAATGTATCTAGTAATTGAAGAGAAATTCTGATGTCAGTTTGGGCTAGATTAGAAATTTAGGCCTATCAGCATATAAAGGTTACTTCTGACTGCCTAGTCTGCTTTTTAAGTTCACATTTTGTCTTTATTTGAGGTAACATTCATATGCATTTTCACTGAGTGGAGTGGAAAAAACAGATTTTGGGATTTGGAGTAGCTGTGCAAAGGGAACTATAGGGAGATTAAATAAATTGTTTGAATCTGAGCATAAAAGGTATATGGCTAAGGCTTCTTAATTCTTGGTGTGTATACTTTTTCATTTGAAAAAGGATTAAAAAAAGGAATCTTTAGTTTAACCTGTGTGGTCTGCCACAGGAGTGTGGTGTTGAAGGGATTTAAAGGGAAAGACGACTTATTTTTGGCATGTTAAAAGTGAGTAGTAGATCAAAACTTTCAAGTCTTGGCAGTTTGCGTTGTGAGTTACAAAGAAGTGGCATTCGTTTTCATGCACATGTAATGAAGTATGGATGCATGATAAATCGAATAAATAGAAATGGAATAAAATAAGGTTCATTAGGTTTTTCCAGATTTGAAGGTTAAAGTCAGTGGCACAACTGTTGGTACCAAGAGGGATCTGTACAGAGCACTTTGGTTTTGCCCATAATTGTCCATTCTGCTCTAAGGAACTTTTGCTTCAAGTGAGGCAAATAACTGAAATTCCTGTAGGCTGGTCAGGAGAGAAATGGTCGTTCTATAGAATCTGTACTGCTTCATGTTTAAGAAACCACTGGAATTAACAGCACTGTACTATCTGCCAGCAAAAAAAAAAAAAAAAATCCATGGTATTTTAGCAACATGTTTCAGCAACTATGTGCATTGATAACTCATAATAAGCGCACAGGATGAAGAAGTGTTTTATACAGACAGCCTCACAGGAGAGCTGTGTTCAGTGTTAGACTGTTAATTTAATTTTTGTTGATATATGCTCTGGAGTGCTGTGAGGATGGGATAATAAGTTTGTGTTCTGTTCACAGATGCTGCCTGCTGCCCATGGCTTTCAGGGATGTGAATGCCAGAAGACATATTGGACTTCAGCAACTCTCATCCTTAGCGTTACCTGGAAGAACGTTATTGGGGCCAATGAAATCGTGTAAATTCATTGTGGATGAAAGCACCAACCAAAGCACATTGATTTGTTCTGCTGTTAGACTGATTGAAAGTTTGGATTTAACTAGTGCTGCCGGACAGCTTCTTAATGAAACCATTCAGGCACAAAACAAGGAGTTTAAGACTGGGATGAGTACCCTGTTGTTTCTTGTAGGTGCATGGAGCAATGCTGTACTGGATTGCCTCCAGCAGAATGTTCCTGTTTCAGCAATAGTATCTGTGATGTCTGAGGGGTTGACTTCTTGCTGCGAGAGAGTCCAGTGTCTTCAGATATCAATACATGATATAAATAAAGAGCTGTGTTCTAGCAGTGTTAGGCCAAATGCTTTTAAAAGCAAAACTTGCCAAACTGGATGTGAGAGTCTTCTAAATCCTCAGATTCTCCTGTATTTTCAGAAAGATATTTCTGCATCAGAAGAAGTAATTCCAATAAATTCTTGTTCCCATCAAGATGATGATTGTAATTTTAACAACTGTCTGGTTTCACCTGTGCCGGGCTTTGGTTCAACAGCTTCTCTTGTCAAACCAGCGGGTGACAAAAGTACATCTGTGACTTCTGGAAGTGGTGTTATCGCATCCAGCTGTAACAAACAAAAGTTAACCCATAGCAGATACTTCAGTACTCTAGGAGAAGGCCATTTTTCAAGTCAGCAAAGTAACTTTCAGGGGTACCTTTCAGAACAATCAGCAGATCCATGTGAATGTTATGGTTTAGGACACCTGGCAATGACTCTGAGCCATGGAAATCAAACTAGCATGAAGCTGCTACAAACCATTGTTGCATATCAACAAGAGAGAGCAGAATGCTGTGGCTCTTCCCAGTTTAATATCGCAGAAATTGTGACGTGCTGTTTACTGGGCCTGCCTGAAAGCTACTCTTGTGTTTCCCCGGGCTTTGTCACGTTAGTATCACCAGAACAAGCCACAGTTATCAAATGTTTTGAAGACAAATCCCTTCGGATTTTGCTAATGGATGGTGACTTAACTGAACAATATCGTCACTTAGGTTTTAATAGACCATGTAATGTAAGGACCATATTGGAGCATCCTAGCCTACAGGAAGGCAAAGCAGGAGGCTTGTGGCTAAGCAGTATGTTAGATATTCTGGTAAGCTTTGAAGTAAACTTGGTTTTGGTCAAAGGAAACGTGTGCGAAAACTTAATGGAAAGATGCATAGCAAACGGTATATTGGTAATTGGTTCTGTGGCTCAGGATGTGTTGCGTGCCTTTGGGGAGGTCACCAGCGCCCAGCCAGTGACATACCTCACCCAGCTGAATGCTTCTTGTGTGGGGCGCGGGGCCCAAGTGGAGCTGTGGAAGGCCTCTGATGATCGTGCAGTGGACCTGGGTGAGCTTCTGCCAGTCAAGATTGAAGTGCGAGGAATTCCCCTGCTCACGGCTGTGCTTACCACTACTGTATCTTCAAAGATGCAGCTCATTGAAGACCAGTTCTGGACTTCAGTGTATCGACTCCATCATGCTTTAAATGATGACAAGGTTTTTCTTGGTGGTGGTGCAGTGGAGCTCTTGTGCCTTAGCCACATTCAGATGCTTGCAGAACAGCCATTACAGCCAGCAAATAAAAACACTGTGAAAGAGTCTCACAATCCTTGGCTGGCAGCATCTGCGACAGAGTGTAAATCAGTTGTGCTCCAAGCATTAGCAAGCGGCTGGAAGCAGTATCTTTCAGTGGTTATGTATAACACTGCAAAAGCTGCATCGGAGTTGGAAGCGTGTACCTTAGTTGATCATCACCTCAAAAAAGCAGCTGACTGTGGCTCTCCTTCAGCATATATATTGAAAGAGCTTAGAAGAAGTCATCTGCTCAGCGGTGGTTCTGGTCCCTTTGCTAACCACGGAGATGGTTTAAAGGTTTATGATAATGTTACAGCCAAGACAGAGGCGTGGCGGAGAGCTCTAGACTTGGTGCTACTAGTGCTTCAAACAGATGCCGAAATTATCACAGGTCCCAAAAAGAATTCGCTATTGAACTCACATGTTTCAAGTGAATTTATGTTTTTATAGGACTTGCAGGCTTTATTTATAAGTCCATGAGTCAGTGGAAGTCATCCAGGTGCAGCCTACATTTCTTCATAGTTTGTAAAGCAAACATTTAGATGTGATTGTGACTTTACAGCGTAGCAGCGGAAATGGCAATGTGAGACAGTCACAAGGTAGATGTAATTTCCCATTTCTAGAAACAGGAGTTAATAACAAACAAAAATCAGTTGTGTGCTTGCCTCTAACCCCAGACATGCACTTTTAACTAATTATATTGTATGAATAGATTAATCCAGTCAATCTGTCTTCTCTAATCGCATTTAGCAGAGCAGATGCGCAAGTTCTTCATTACAGTGAGGAGCACTGGGCAGGTGGGTACATGTCGAGTCTAGTTGGGGAAAAGTTTGATACCTTGGATGTGCTTATGTTCTGAACATGCACTAAGGTGTTTGGATTTGTGTTCTGTCAATTATTCTTGTTTAATGTCTTTTAATGTCTTCTAAAGACAAGTAGGGATTTCTTGCATAACATTGGCATACTTGTGTTAAATGAAAGAATATATAAGATAATTAATTTTTAATTAGTATCTTGCTCTTCTGTACATTGCAAATGTAAGAGTTAAACTTGCAGTAATTTGAGTGTTACATTTGAGTGTTACATTTTATGCTAAGAGACTGTATTAGTATATTCTACTTTTGCATATTTATATGGGCCATATATCTCCTATTTTCAAATATATACCTTTTGAAATGTATCTCATTTTGACATAAATTCAGGCTGAATCCTGCCTTTTGGTGTTATAGAATGGATGTATCTACACAAAGTTTTCTTTTACATCAGGAGTTGGATTTTTTTTTTTCCTTTGAGCTCTTTCAGTTATCCTTGCAGAAAGGAAAATGTGGTTGAATATTTTAGCTGTTGGCTAAAAATTAATTTATAGTGATGATTGAGGCAAGGCATTTTTACTGCGTTTCAGCACTTAAAATTTGAAAGCAGAACCATGGAGAACTGGCATATTATTGCGAGAAAGAAGTGTGTAACTATGGTGATATTTTTTTCTGAAATTGGAAATCTGAATCACACAAAGTGAAATATCTCACGGGTGAGGTGGAAACAGAATGGAAAAAGAATGGAAATGGTGATACTAAACAAGATTCTTGCTTTCAGGAACTTTCTCATTATAATGCTAATGGCTGGCAGTACTTGGGTTAAGTACTTACTCCTTGTGATTGCTGGTGGCAGACAGCCCTTCTGTAGTGAAATAATTGGGGTGGGCTAAAGAGTGTGTCGTGGTTTACCCCCAGCCGGCAACTAAGCATCACGCAGCCGCTCACTCACTCCCCATTCCCCAGTGGGACGGGGGAGAGAATTAGAAAAAACTCGTGGCTTGAGATAAAAACAGTTTAGTAGGATAGAAAGAGAGAAAGAAACAACAATGATGGCAAATAATAATATTAATAATAATTACTATTAATTATTAATATTAATTAATATTAATAAAAGTAATAATAAATAATAACACCAACAAAGGAATGTACAAGAACAAGTGATGCCCAATACAGCGATTGCTCACCACCCAACGATCGATAGCCCGTCCCCAAGCAGCGATTTCCACCCCCCAGCCAACTCCAGTTTATGTACTGGGCATGACGTCGTATGGTAGGGAATATCCCTTTGGCCAGCCTGGGTCAGCTGTCCTGGCCGTGTCCCCTCCCAGCTCCCCGTGCACCCCCAGCCTTCTTGCTAGCAGGCCAGCACGAGAAGCTGGACTGTCCTTGACTACTTAGCAACAACCCAAAACATCAGCATGTTATCAACAGTTTCTCATCCCAAATCCAAAACACAGTCTCACAGTAGCTTCTGTGAAGAAAACCAGCTCTATCCTGGCTGAAACCAGGACAGAGTGTTTTCTGAGTTGTGATTCAGTGGAAAGGCAGACAAAAACCAAGTGGTTATTTTACTGTTAGAGCCTTCGCTGCTACATGTTTACTACCTTAGGTGGATGTTTTTTCTTCTGGACTTATTTTCCTTGTGGTATCTCCCCACTGCAGAAGACCTCTCAGAGAAGAGCCATCGGCTGCCTCAAACCCCTGTGACCACTGGCAGTCCCCCAGTTGACTTGTGCTGAGCCTTAACACAGTTCTCTGCCTCTCTTCCCTGTTGGAGTTGCTCCTTCCTGCTGGGAAGGCACTTCCCCTCTACTTGTGCATTTCACAGTGCCTAATTCCAGAGGGCTTGGGTTAATGAAAAAGACAGTTCCCAAAATGTCTGCCCTGTGTTGCTAATGCTTCAGTATTACATTCTGTTATAATTATCAATAGATATTTGACAGTATCTGGTATTTTCTACCTCCTTCATCTTCTCCAATTTTTTTGCTTCCTTTGATGTCTTCAGCCCCATAACACATAACTGCATAACCTACACTGTATTCTGCTAAAAATAGCCCTTTTTGAGACTTGCTCACAGCTTATGAGTTCCCCAGAGGGGTAGAGTAGGCTACTGAGGTTCTAAGTTAACCTTAAGCACGAGATGAAATTGGTATCCTCAGAAACAGCTTTTCGGTGTTGAACTGACCAGAAGCCCTAACTGCATCTTTATGAAGAAAAGAATCCATCTAAATGCATTTTAGCCCAGAGCTTTCTTCTACGCTAATATATATTGTATCAAATTATATACTCAGGTCTTTCATAGAGCTGTTAACCCAAGTGGTTCACACTAGTGAACAATTGATACATTCAGTATATAAGGAAAAGAAAGACACAGATAATGACATGAATTCTCTAATATGGTTTAGATACATACAGGTATATATGTGTGTGCGTGCGTATTAGTGTTGTACAGTGTATTTTCAAAGGTTTTGTTCAGAGTTCTCATTGCCTAATTGCATATTTTTATATTCTACTCGCAGGAAGGCTCTTGAGGAGGTTAAGGGAGCATATTAATAGCAGTTGCCTTTCAGAAATATGAGAGAAAAACTTTGCTGTGAGTAGAAAGCTATGCTCATAGTATTTAGTCATCTCTGACCCAAACCTGTAAATACTTTGGTTTTCTAACAAATTCCAGAATTCAGTGGATTTGGGCAAAATCTCATCAGTACTGTAGGAGTTTATAATTCTAATTTGAAACTAGTTCCTAGCAGCATTGGGATTTAGTTATATAAAAGTTTTGATCATCCTGCAATTATATTTTCATTATTAATCAGTTTGCAATTGTCTAACTGCTTGCCCACACTCTTCTTGTACTAAGACATGAGAGAGAAAGAGTTTACCCAAAAGAGGCAAAAGGAGCTAGTGACTGTTAGGTGAGAAATAAATGGAAATACAGCATATAAATAAATATCAACAAACTCTGCTGCTCTGCAAGTATTTGCAGCTCATGTTTGACTTTATACTGTTTTTCTTGAACCTCCTGTACCGAACATTGCATAATCCCTGTTCCCAAGAAAGATCCAGTTGCACTTTATTTGAATAATAGAGTTAAGTGGATTGTGGAAAAACTGCATACATGAATTGTATTGAGGTGGTCCAAACATCTATTTATAGGGCTCTTAGACACTGAGAGCTGACGCACCAAATGTTGAGAAAATCCCAAATGATGTAATTTTTCCAATCAGGCTTTTAAAAAGCACATAATGATATATTTATCATTATGTGACGCAGAGGCTTTCTAAAAAGCTGTCAGACATATTTTGATAATTTAACACATGCTTTTCTACAGGCCAACGAAATGGAAAATTATATGAACTAGCTAGATATTGTATCCTGGATTACTTAAAATTATTTCTTTGATATGCATAGAAGATAAACATGCATGCTGTCCTCAAGGCATCCTCCTTCTGCAATGTGAAATATAATACACTCGTGTGGCTTCCTCATCTTCAAATCTCTCAAATGTCTTTGCAGCACAGCATGAGGTCCTGCGCGTGTCTGCTGTGGCTCTCAGCACAGGGACTGATTTCAGCAACTGCCGTGGGTGATTTCAGCTTTTCCTGGGCAGAGGCTCCTCCTAGGGTACACAAAGGCTGTTTGTGCAAAGTGTGATGTGATGGAAGAGCTAAGCTTTTATGTTTGACGTGTCTGGGAAATTGGGAAATGGCAGAGATTTTAGGGAAGAGATTGTCTTGAGGAGTAGGCAGCATCTCGTGCCCTGCTGAAAACCTGTCCTAGTCAGGTGCCTCATTGGTCCCTTGCATCCTGGTGTCATCATTCCCTGCTCACTCCTCCTCCTGTTTAGGGCTGATACCATTTTATTTAACGTTTATAACGCTGACATTTTAGGCCTCTCTTCTCCTTCATGATTTCCTGAAATGTAGTAAAGGTCTTAATCATAGCAACAAGACCCTTCTCCCAAGCTGGGCTATCCTAGAGGGCACAGCCTGCTTGCAAATTCTGGTCCCCTAAGGACCCATAGCCTGACAATCAGTGGTTTGTCAAGAGGCATCTTAGAGTTTGCCTGGTACCAGCGCATGCTGAAAAAAATGAGCTAGGAAATGTAGGAGGCAATGATCCCCAGGTAGGCCAAGAAATGACTGTGGGAGGCTAAGGTAGTTATGGAGCATGAAGGACTGAAGGAGAAAACCTGAGCTCACAAGAGAATTGGGAGAGTTGAGACAGTTTATTTGTACTGACCTCCTTTTGATATCCCAAGCCAGGGCTGCTGAAGAGGCTGGGAGGACATATCCCTGTTTTAGGGGAGGGAGGTGGAGAGGAGGATCTAATCTAGGAGAAAAGTTATGGTGTGACAAGAGATTTTCAGCTTTGCTGACGAGGTCAAAGTGACTGCTAGGCCTGAATGATCCCATCAGTTGAAGGAGGACTGATGTAGGAGGTGCATCTCTGCTCTGAGGGGTGAGGTGTTCTGTCAGGGGAGCCAGGAGAGGGCTACAAGAAGGCTAAGTGCAGATTGCATGTGCTAGGTGAATGAGATAAACCCCATACCTTTACAGGAGTGAGCCCGTGCCGAATCTCAGTTAACTTATGGTTCAAGTGTTTGTCACCCTCACTCTATTGCTTTCTATATATACATCTTTAATTTTTAATAAAAATAGAGCTTTGCTGAAACCAAATTTTATTTGTTTGTATCAGCTGGCATAATCGCAGGTATTATAGAGGTAGGAATGTGCTGCAGAGCACTAGCTAGCAACAAACTGGTGAGGTGTGTTTCAGCTGTGCTGTTGGAGAAGTTGCTTTCCTAGCTGTATTCCTCTAGAGCTTATGGTGCAAGTAGCACATCAGGGGTTACTGGAAGGAGGTTTGTTGTGTGTGTCGCAAAGCCCAGTTTTCTGGAGTTAGGGGAAATGTGGTCTGGCTCTCTCTGCAGTGGGAAGTCTGTCAGCTTTCCTTGCATTTCTTTTCAGTATTTGAGAAAAAACTTCACTGTCCCAGTGCAAAGGTGTTAGCTGAAATCCCAAAGGCAGAAGCAAGTCTTGATTACAAAGTTTTCCCCAAGGCATGTGTCTACTGTAAAGTAACCTGTTAGCACTGGCAGAAGATTTATTAGTTTCTATGCCTTGCTATAGCACAGTGGGTAAAGAAAAGAAAGAGCAAAGAGGACTGGGACGGGCTGTGTCTCAGATGAGTTCTGCTATGGCTCCCTCTCTTCCCTTTGGACCTTTTCTCTAAATTCTCATGTGGAAAAACTGAAGTAAGAATAAATCATGTGTGTGCATATATTTAGAGAGAGGGCTGTGTGTGACTGGTGCTCACAGCAGGCCAAATATGCTACTACTGGGGCACGGAGCCGCCTGGCAGGTGTCAGCTTGCTGCCCCAGCCATCCCACCCCTGAGTTCTGCCTCCCTGGCTGCCTGCTGCTGAGCCTGATGGTGAGCTGGCTGCCCTGCCCTTCACCTGCCCATGTCGAGGAGGCAGGGAGCAGGGAGCTGGGTGTCTTCCAGCAAAGACAAAACTAAACCTCCCTGAGCCAGGCAGTCTGGGATCACGAATAGCTAGGGTTGTTTTTTAACGAGCCAAGATGGTTTGGAAAGGCTCGGTGGGAGGATGTGGAAGCAGACTGTTTGGGATGCTCTTTCTGGGCTGCCCTATCTCCAGTTTATCCTGGGAAAGATTCAAGTATGGAGAGTGCAGTGGAATTTTGGGGTTTTGGGGGTTTTTGGCCTTTTTTTTTTTTTTTTTTTTTAAGAGGGTTCAACATTTAAAAAATCTTGCCTGCTGTCCTGTGCTTCTCATTCAGGATGACTAATGTGGTTTGCTTTTTTACTTGGAAACATCACCTGTCCAGCATGTTCCCTTCTCATGCATTGGGGTCTGTAGTTAGTGAGACTAGATTACTTTTTGCTATGTTACTTTTGGAAACTGGTGCAAACTCACACAAAAATATTTTTGAACAATGTCAAATGACACTAGCAGCTATAAATTATATCTTCTATATGTCTTCTGTACTCTCCAAGCACTTCTAGGCCCCCATAAAATGTCTCTGGGTGGAGTTAGTAGTAGTATTACCTAATTGAATAAGAAACAAGCGTACACTGGTGTCTGTGTATGGAAATTGCCTAACCTCTTTATTTCCTTTTGAACTTCTTGATTTATTCCTGCCAGTGTTTGTTTTAGAACAAATGTTCTCAGCATGCGTCTTGCCCAGTGATGTTAAGAAGTTTCCTTGTCTAAGGCTTTCTGCAGTGGATCAAAGTAACTGGGGATTTTGCAGCAGGCCAGCATCAATAACTGGCCTTCTGCTATGAAAAGCGTGTTGACTTCCCATAGCCAGATTAGGCAGGACATCTAGAGGAGTTGCACCAACTCTGCCAGGTAACAAAAGAATACAATGTCTTGTTACTGATTTATTTTTTTTAAATCCTTTTAGTGGTTAAACTCCATAACACCCTGCTATATGACAGTGCCATACTCAAATGTGACTGAGCTACAGCTTCAAGGATGTACTTGCTGTTACTGGAACCTGCAATGTTGCCAGGACTGCTGTGCACAACAGGCACTTTTGGGAGAACCTTTAACAACAGACACATATTACAAGCCTTGCAATTTGTATAAGACAAATTGACAGAGGGTGTTAAATTGTTCGGTTCTTTTTCTACATCCAGTATAAAATATGGATCTGGTACTGACCGGCTATAAATGCTCTTTTTTGTATGGAGACCACAGGTTTCATGGGATATTTTCTACTTTTTGAAGGGATCAAGGTGTGACGGGGAGTTCAGAAGTGTGACACCATGATACATTTGCTCTGTCCCTTGCACAACTTCTTTGTGGTAATTCTTTACCTTGGGAGTTAAGCTCAACTTTTTAGCTTTTGGTAACTTCCAGACTATGACCATGTGTACTGCTGTTTCTGCAGCTTTTTCCTCAGAGTCACTTGTAGAAGTGTAACTTGCTGATAGCACTTTGAAGCAGAGGGAGTATACTCCAGTTTTAGTCCTCTCTCTCTGTACATCAGTAATCCTTTTGAGATCAATTCCACACCAATGCAGCTAGAGCATAGTCTGTATGACGTGAATTTGGAAAAATAAAAAAATCACAGACTAAATTCTTCCACTCGCCACCAGCATTGTTGCATCAATTAACCATTTATTGCAAAGCTGCAGGACCAAAACCCTTTTCTTGCAAGATGGTGTGTTAACAAACTATGAATAGATCTGTAGTCTTAAAGGGCTTTTTCTTTGTAGGTAACTTTGTTCCAAGAACTAATGTCTACAGGGGTGATTTCGGCACAGTTGAAGGGAGAGTGAGAACAGCTCAGGTATGTGCACAAACTAGAGACTGGTTTTGATCCTGAATGGTGGAAGGTAGAAAAGAACATACCGCTACACCTATTTTGGCTTCCTATCTGTTTATTCTGTTTGGAATATGTGTTTCTTCAGACTTTTGAAAAACACCCATAGTGGTATCTTAAGTTGCATTTCAGTGATGGTTTGCTGTGAGTACAGGGGTTCAGTTTGTTGCATTATTCTCCTGAAAACTTTGTTATTTTTTTCTGTTGTTCCCCTTTTGAAAGCTGCACTTAGCGTTTCTGGCTGTCCATGTGTGCACGTTTTGCAAATTCTGGACTGTGCATTCCACAGTGTCCAACAGATCTGGAACTGTGTTATGTGCATTACAGTAAGACTTGAGAACATAACCTGATCTGTAATCTTCTGCAAGTACTTCTGCAAGTCCTTAGAAATGCTTGCAATATTTGCAGATACAGCAGGGACTAGACAGGAGTGTGTAATCAAAGAAAACAATGTATGAGGTGCAACTGCATTTCTGTTCCTCTGCAAGCACCCCCTTTTCCAGGCACGTAGGGTGCATTTCAAGATTTAGCAGAGGAACAAAAATGATGTTAATAGTCGCATGTCTGCAGTGTTGAGTATTTTGGTGGCTTCTGAAAAGCCAGGTTTTTTCAGAAGGGAGTTTCTAGCTTTTGCTTTTTAAGACATTGTCAGTGTAAACTGGTCACAGCGAAGATTCCTGCAGACAAGCTAACGCTGGATCTCTATGGGCCAAGTACTGACCACAGCGTTCACCATCTCCCTTGCATTAATGCCTTTGAGCTCAAAGCACTGAATCCCCAGAGAGGACATGACAGGGAACATCCTGAGCACCCGTGGAGGGGGATGATACATAACAGCTCAATGGTTCAGCAAGGCCATGTAGAAGAGTTATCAGTGAATTCATTAGTGCACGGATTTAGAGACAGAAACCCTGCAGAGCAGCTCTAGTAGTCTATAGAGAAGTCACTAAAACGGGGGGTGCACAGAAAACCTGTGCAGGCTTCAGTGGCAGCTGTGGTGGTTGGGAGCAGGAGGGGAGGGAGTGACAGGGCCTTCCCTGTCACACACAGCTCAGGGAGGGACAAGGGCAGTTCGGGAAAGAGGTGCTTCCCTGAGTGGAGGGGAAAAACAGTTCCCAACTTCTCCCTCCACATTAGGCCTGCAATGGCCATTGGGGAGTGGCTTCATGTCACATTTAACCCAACCCAAGTTCATCAGTACCATCCCCAGATGCCACGTGTTTCCATAACGAGACATGTTTGGGAGTGATCCTTGTGTGCTTTTCAGGAGGGTGGAATGAAAGGCTGGGCCATGATCATGCACAGATGGTGAAAGAGCTCATGGGAAGACGGGGAACCAAGTGAGGAAGGCCTGTATTTGGTTTCCCTGCCTGGCAGAGATTCAAAACAAAAGTAAAAATTTGTTTAGCTGGAAAGGAATTCTTTCCTTGGGGACCAAGTGCTACTCCAAACAATAGGATTATTTTTTAATTATTGCAAGAGTATGAAAGACAGCATGCAGTTTTTATTTAGAAGTAACGGGAAAATTGGTCCCTGACTGTCTTTTATTTCAGCTTAAATCGGTAGGTTGGGGTATAGTGCTATTTGCAGCTCTTGTTGGCTGTGTTGTGAGACCAAATATTTAACCAGTGTTGCAGATTTGGAGAGATGACTAAAAATACCACAGTTGGTGAACTGATTTATTTCCAAGGTATAATCTGAGTCACTGCTTTCACTGACTAAACTTAAAAACAAAACAAAAGCAAACAACAGAAAACACGTATTTGTTAGTATTGGAGAGCCAAAATAAGCCCAGAGTTGTTGTATAAAATAAATTTTATCTATCTACATATATATATATACATTCTAGAGCAGAACAGACACAGTTTCTCAGTTAGCAACACTAACCTGTAGTCTAGTGATACAGTCCTGAGCTAGGGCAGTTAATCTATTCACTTACTGTTTACATCAAAGAAACCCATCAAAATACCTCCTTTTTCAGAATACCCATCTATTATCAGTAAATCCTAATTTTGTCGAAGAACAGCCTTTTACAAAAAGAACCCCTCCAGTAAATTGAAAAGAATTATGTCTTGGTTTGGGTATTGATTCCTGTATTTCATTTGCTGCTCCCTGCATTTGTATTTCTGTCAGTGGGTTGCAGCTCAAAGATATATACTATATATCATATACTGTGCATGTACTATTTTAGGGGAAGCTGTCGGGAACGCAGTTACGTGTGTATAATTCCATATCAATATAATGTTTTTGATTCCCTACAGTGATGAAAATTAGACTAGTACACCTGCAATGATATAGATAATGCTGATGAGATCAGTTTAATTAACTGGCAAAGTCTTCCTAATATAACATTATTCCAGTTCCTTGAGTATGCCTTGCTCAAGGCAAGGGACAGTCAGTGTTCAGGACCTCACTTCTCACTGCCCTTCATCTCTTAGTTTATGTAAGCACTGTTTAAATAACCATCCCAAGCACATCATGCAAGTTGTTCTTCTTTCAAGGATGCTTGTTTTCTGGAGCCATTTAGCTGTGACAGTGTGCTGATGGCTGCCAGAAGCCAGGAAACTCAGATGTAACTGACAGTGAGAGCACTTACTGGAAAAGAAGCCTCGATCTTGCTTTGTTTATCTGAAGTACCAGGCAATTAACTTAAAAAATGGTTTTATGCATGACCCTGTCTGTGTAATTATTCCAGCTTGCATTTTCAAAGTATTTGACATGTCGGAGCAGTGCTGTAAATAAGCTGAACGGAATTGCCAAATGTCAGATCAGTAATTACTATACATGGAGTTGCTGTAGCTAATATGGGAAGGGCTCTCAAGTCTCAGCTCCTGTGATGGATACTCGGGACTGCTTCCCAGCAGAGCTTGAGGAGAACCTCCAGTCTTCCAGATTCTTCTCACAACGATTCATGAGGCTAGTGGAACTGTGAAAGAAGAGAGGAGTTTCAACGCCAGAAGCTGGAGGAAATTACTTAAAATTGGGTTATTCCAGTGTCTCATTTGTTCAAGTCTGATCATTAAACAGACTTACTATTAAACTGCTGAAGAAAGGCCTTCCAAAATACAGGGGCTAATTTAAAAGTATGTGGCTTCTGTCTGTGACAAGAGCTGCTGCTTTAATTAACTGTATTTGCTTACCTGTAAAATGGAACTTTAGACTGCCCTACAACATGATACTTGGAATTTAACACGGGGCCATGACGTGAAGACGCATTATACAAATAAGATGTTCCATTCCCTGCCCTCCTTCAAATGCTCATGTCCATCTTCCTCAGCTAACAAGTTAAAATAGGATTTGTTATGGTTTGGATTTTCTTTTAAAAAGCCAATCAAGTTGTTTTCTTTCTGTTTTATGTGTTGCTATGAGCCACTACCACAAATTCAGTTCTTCAATGAGAGTTTACAGATGCTTTTGCTGATGTGCATGTGTGACAAGATGTTATTTAGCTGATATGTTATTCTCAGGAGACTGGAGGGGAAGGGGGAATCATGCTTTGGTTGTGAATTAATACAGGAAGCAATCCCTTTTCCATTAAAAACGTCAGTGAAGTTTCCATTGCTTTGGGGAGTTAAAAGGCTTGGTCCCTAAGAAATGTATTATTGCATAAACATGATCATCCTTCCTCACCCTTCTGCATACTGGAAAAGGGTGTCTTTCTGATCATTTCTTAGTGGAAAGAAATGTAAAATAGAGGACTGCTAATGCTGATGAGGAGTGCAACCTTCTTTAAAAGCCACTTTCTTGGATGAACCTCCAATAAGCTCTAATAGCAATAGCAGTTGAGTACTTAATGATGACCTGGAAATATTTGCTCCAGAGATGCAGTACGTTGAGCCATCCCTTCCACTGAAGAATTTCATGAGGATTAAGAGCTCAGCATCTGTAGTAGTTAAAGGATGTCTCCTGCAGTGCATGTCACTTAGGGAGAATGGTCAGACAGTCATATCCAGCTCTATCCATCTGTTTCTGATCTCTAAAATTGCAAGCTCTGAACAGAAGAATCTCTTTATTCTGTTCATATAGGCCTTGGATAACTAATAGGAGTCAGAAGTACTGTAGTAATGAATGAATGCTTGACGTCATTTAAGATTTGGCTTCTTCACCTTGAAATATATTTCCTTGATTTGCAAACCTGATAAAGCTCATGGGATTTGTCTAAAAGCTTCCTGTGTTGCTTGGCCATACAGAATTCATACAAGTTGGACTCTGTAAGGATAATATCCAGGACAGGGTAGTTCTTGGAGGGTAGCGGTAAACCTTGACAATGAACACAGTAGCTCTTTTTTGGAATACAGGGTGGAGATTAAACCACAGCAGTTATAGTGTGCCAAGTAGAGCTACTAGTAGTCATACAACATACAGTGCAAACTCAGTAGAGCGGAACGGTTCCTCTACATACGAATTGGCATACTGGCAGGATGGAATGAATGTTGTCTTTTTAAATACTCTGGAAATGAAATGAGACCGCAGTATATGTGTGGGGTTTTGTGTTTTTGAGTTGCACTAATCACTTTTAATATCTCTTTTAAAGAATTCCTTATAATCTGCAATTGCTTACTTTACATGTGATGTCTTTATGGCTTTAATATTAATCTCCAATGTCAAATCTCTGTCTGTTTATTTGTCTTGGTCTGACAAAAGCCTAAGAAGTTGCCCCTTGTCATGTTTCCTGTATTGCTGATGTGATGCAGTGCTGGGTCAGGCATTTTTTACATCAATGGTTTTAATATTGCAAACAGAAAATTAACAGACTTTATTGCTGCAGGTTTGAGGAAAATCCTTATCTTTTCTGTTTGGTTTTGTTGTTTTTGGTGTTGGATTTTTTTTAAGTGGAAACTTAAATTGCTTTTTTAGAATTATGCTTTCATCTGTGTCTCGCTCTTCCCCTGCTCTGTTTGCTCTTGAGTCCCCAAAATTAGCAAGAGTAATGTTCTAGTTTGCAGTGCAGTAGGAAAGAATAACTTGACTTTTTAAAATGTAATAAACAGTGCAAGACCTGGAACAAGTACAAAACCTTCAGACAAGGTGAAACCCCCAGAAGAATACCTCTATTCAAAATGTCTGTGGATGTCTGCAAATACTGCCAGGAGCTTAAGTCTTGTCCTCTTCCTTTCCAAACATGTGTATTAGGTTTTTCTTTAAAAATACATACTGTATCCTTGAACTTCTCCATGCTTCTAGTCAAAGAAGGTAGTATTTCCTTTAGACTAGTTGATTCATACATAAAATAAAATCTGTGAGACATTATTTTGGTCTTGGTTATTTCCTTCTTGTGATGCTGGATGGAAAACAGTCTTTCTGAAATATTCAAGCTTTGAAAAACAGCAAATGTTTCTAGCTATTGAGGGTTTTTACTGTGGGCTGTAAAAATAAAGTGCTCTTAATTATGCTGCCTTTAGAGTAGATTCATACCCTGTTTTGCTTCCCTTGTTTACAAATTCATTGCTTCCAGCAGGAATCCTAAATAGATGAAAACCTACCTGCTTTACTTTAAATATTTATCTGAAAAAACCCCAAATTTCCAGAGGAGAAAATACAATAGAAGTTACCTGGCTGGACATCTCAGGAATTTCACTGGGTTTAAATCCGTTTTGAACTGAACTGATCCAGCTTTTTTTAAAGTCTTACTTATCCTCTAGGACCTGTATGTGCTATACAGCAGGTCTTCTCGTACGCTCAGTGTTGTGCTAGGCTTCTCCTGTGGGTGGATGGTTGTCCCCAGGAGGCCGGTTGTCAGCCCACCAGGGTGGCTCAATTCCCCAGAGCAGCCTGGCAGGCCAGGATCTGGCCCAGTAAGGGACCTCATTCAGCAAGATATTCTGTACTGTGCCATGAATAATAATCAGATAAATAGTCTGATCAACTATCAGGCTCGTATGTCTATCTCTGTGTGACCTACAGTAACATGGGACTGCCCTCAACTGTGCTTGTAGCAGTTGTAAACTCATTTTTTTAAGCCCACATGCATTGCTCTGCTGATGCCTCTTCATAAAGAGAGAAGCGTGGTAAATCTGCTGAGGTAACTTTACCATTAGCTTGTTTCTCTTCTTTCACTGCGCTTTATTTTTCCATTGTGTTTTGTTTTTAAATGGAACTAATTATAATCTTCCCTCCTCTTGTTGTTTGTGCAACAAAATACCTGCTTTATAGCCTGATCAAAAAGGTTTCATTTTGTGTAGGAAGCTCAGCTATAAACTTATCTTTCCATAATGCCTGTAGGTTAAATTAATGTAGATAAAACTCTTATATCACACAATCTGTTCTGTACCTATGTCTCTAAATGCACATGGGATGACTTACATAATATATATAGCAGATCATAGTAATTTCTTTCTTAAATATGAGCTTTGTCATTCTTTTTGGGGTCCAATACGATGGAGTGAGAGACTGACTGTTGTTTCAGGTGTCATCCGTTCCACCTGGGTGACACCCATCTGTTTGAACGTCACAAGCAGAGGCTAATTTTGTAGCTGTGCTGTTGCCAGCAGCCTAAGGATTCATTGTGGTATTTATTTAGTCCTTTTTATTTGCCTTGAAATCACTGCCTATTACAGATGAGTTTCTCTTTGCAGCCTGTTGAGAACAATAGCAAAAGTCCCACTGAAATTTAGCTTACTTCCCTGAGAAGAAGTCACAAGTGGTATAGGATTTATTCTTGGGTTGCTTTACTGGGTCACCATCTTTTATTAGCTGATAATTTCATGTTCAGTAATGACAAGACAGTCAAACAGAGCATATCTTTTACAGCAGAGGTTGTCTCTGCATGAGTAGCTTTTCATACTAAAAATCTAGGCGAGAGAGAATTCTTCCAACGCCTCCAAAATGTGCATGAAAGGAAGAGATTAATATAAAGATGATGGCCTCATCATCTGATCTAGCCTCTCAAATCCTTTTGGACGTGCCAGCTCCAGAAATTCTTCCAACTTGTTTTCTTACAATCCCCTCTATATTCTGCTTCTAACAAAGTCCTGTGAGAATGACTGCAACAGCTCAGAAAATGAACTCAGTTTTGAATCACATTTGAAATTGGCAGGAAAGCGAGGGACTTAAAGCCAAACCCCAAAACATCCTCAGATATGAAATATTTGGGATCAAGATCCCAGCGTTTGCCTCTGAGAAGAACTAGAGCTACTTGTGATTTGCTGCAATCAATCAGGATTTTCCAGTCCTGTAAGAAAAATGTCACTGAAAATGAAGTTACTGTAGGACAGAGTCACCGTGTAGCCTTGTCTGGAGGACAGTACCAGCAGTGGATGGGACTATCTCCCTGACGTTATCTGGAGTAATACATAAACCAGGCTGCAGAGTATCATGAGTAATTTTTTTGTTGCTGTTAGTTTGTTTTATTTTTATAGTAAGTTGATTACCAGAGGTTGGCTCCAGTTGATATTTGGGATACCTGTGGGAACCATGTGACCTTCTTGAACTACTGTGTTGTCTATGGGGACTCCAGTGTACCCTATAGGGAACTGCCTATAGGCTGTGCACTCTCAGAAAGAACTGTTCTGGGGCAGGATGTATTGTCATTCTTCCCTTTTAGGGAGAAAATCCCCATTCCTGTTTTTCTAGTTTTCCAGCATTACCTATCTTGTGTTAACGAAGTAAGCCCAGACCACATGCCTTGCCTCCAGGTAGGTCTTTAAAGGTTAATTACTTCATTGTAATAATTAATGTCTGCTCATTGCCTTACAGGTACATTTAAGGCAGCAAAGATCTGCTGCACTATAGCCAACTAACAATAAATGGCAGTTCCTTTTGAGAGGTTTTGTAGTCGTTGCTATTACAACAGATAATATTTTACTGTTACATCAGACATAATTCTGAAGGCATTACATATTGCTAATATTTTAAATTATACTTAGAGATTGATATGATATGTGTGTTGCAGACTTTGTGTTAATCTGAAGCAACTCAGTTCCACAAGAAATTCTGGAGACAAGTAACTGCTTGAAGCCTAAAACTGTTCCACTGTTGTTACTGCTTTTTTTCTTTTCATTTTAAAATATTGCAATTAATATATAAAAAAAAAAAAAAGGCAAATACAGACCAGCTGTGAAACACAAAGAAATTGTTAAAAGCTGCATCCACGAGGATGTCTGGGCAGAGTGCCATAACACAACTAAGCATCTGAGCCAGCATGATATAATTATAAATTAAACAACTCTAAATAAAACAAATTCCAAGTTGAAAATAAAATAAAAATCCATCACTTCTGCTTACTTCTTTGTGGCAGAGGATCATCTTAATCTCAGTTTTAGAAATTACCATCTATCCTCCTGCATACTGCAAGGTCTGTGTTGTCTGCATGCTCTCTATAAGTGGGGTTTCTTGGAGGAAGCACCTCATCAGGCATTGCTCAAGTCCATATTTCAGTCAAAAGAGACTGAATTCAGGAGGATTTGGAACAAGTCTGGAGCTCACTGTTTTTCTTAGGGATACTACATAATGGCATGTATTGATACTCTATGTTTATGACATATAGAAATGTGCCTCCTGTTCCGGAAAATGGTATATTCAGTTCATATCAACTGGATTCATTTAAGTAAAGGGTCATTGACAATGATATGTTGAGACATAATCTTTTTACACTTAAACTAGAACACAATTTCTAATACTTTCTCATTTCCTGGAGGTTTGTTTAGTAACATATCCTCTATTTTATTTTTATCTGAAGGGACAATATGCATTTAATGTTAGAACCTTTAAGCCAAACTGGATCTGATGACTCTTGGGACATGCTTGAGGTAAATACTCTTTCAGTAAAGTCATCTAGGTATTTGTAGTAACAATTCATGTTATTGTTTACTGCTATATTTCTAGGAGGAGCAAGAGTAACAAACGGAAACTTTAGTTACTGAAAAAGAAATGCCAGAAAAAGAACTTAAATCTTGTAAATAAATGAAATGGATGCTGACACAATGTTTAAGATCATTGCTGAACTTTTTCTTTCATGCAAACCAGATTTATTTTTTAATTTTCTACACATGCCCTATCTTTCACAGAATAATTTTACCCTCAATTTTAAAGGTTAGATCCGTATGTTAAATAGATCCTTCTCCATCAAAACCAGTAGAACTGAAGATGACTATAATGAAACTCACCAGAATAAAATTTCTTCATGTAGATCAGATCAATCATGAGACTGAATAGACAGATTACTTTATCATGGAAGTTCAAAATAGCTGCAGAAAATGGTTTTGACCAGTCAGGTACAAAATAGTAGACCAAACATTACACAATTTTTGGAACCTTCATAATTAAAAAAAAAAAAAAAAATCCTCTCACTCATATAGATAATCCTAAATGTTCAATCAGTTACTAAGACATTTTGAGTAGGAAAAACTGAATTTTGTGCTTTGAAGAGGAGCACAAACCAATGGCTTTTAAGGGAAGGCTCGTCAGGTAAGTTTTCTATTGACATTCCAAGTCAATAAAGGAATCTGTGGTAAACACAAGTACTGTAACAAATGTAAAACTTTAAGCTTCTGTGCTTGCTGATTAGATGTTTTGTTTTTCCCTTATGACATTGTTATAGAAATAGAGACCACGTGTTTAACTGTGAATTTCTGTACTTGGTTTCGGAACTTTAACCCTAAATTTTTCTTAGATTTCTTACAGATTTCTAACCTGTAAAGGGATATGATTTAATTTCAGAATTTTGTATGATATGCATTGTAAGCTTACTTTGTTTCTGACAGCTTTTGTTTCTGATCCTAAGCCAATTAACTGAAATTTCTTCTGTTTTGTGATGAGTAGAAAATCTGTTTTCTTCCTCTTTCCTTCCTGTTTGAAAAAGCTGCAGCTTATTACTGCTCACTCTCTTAGAAAGAACAGGAAATTAGAGCTCTGCAATGAAAGTAATTTAAAAATAATCATAGAAAAGTAATGTATTGTAGTGACAAAAGTTGTAGTTCATCATCTACCAAGTATGTAATTCTGAAGCACTGAACAGGTGAGATTCTTGGTCCTGTTTCGAGGTGGTGTAAGTATACAACCAGTGTATTTTTTTACTAGAAAGGCTGGCTGGGGAAATCATTGGTATTATTTATATCCAGTCTGTTCATCTCCAAACTCTCCTTCCACTTCTCAGCTCTTCCTTTGTTTCCTAGGTGTGTTAAATCGGCAAGTCTTAGCACTGCTGTCATCTGCTCTGTACTTTCTGGCTCCCTACCATCTGAAAAACTATTCTCTGGACAAATTGGATGCTGGAGTAAGTCTTCTGTGTGCCTCATGGGATAACATGAACAGCAGCAGCCCAGAGCTGTTGTGCTTAGTCAACTTAAAATGACAGCTGCTGTTAATAACGATTAGAACTTGTTAACACCAATTGCAGTGGTGATTCGTATGAAATAAAATGTCTGCTTGTTCACTGGGTACTTAATTGAAGTAACATATAGACTATCAAGCAGCCAACAACAGCAGTGACCGGAGAAAGACTATGAATCCAACTAACTTCCCCCACTTTCAATTCTTCAGAGACTGTTTATTGAGACTTTTTACTCTCCAGTGAATAAGAAATGCTGAGTAAAAGGATATTACATAAATTGGCTGACATTTGCAGTGGACTAGTTAATTCTTGTTGCCTTTGTGTGGTGGCTGCATGTGTATGCGCCCATGTGCTTGATCCTGTCAGTGAGCTCCAGACCCACTCCCCTCTGCTCCCAGCAGGCTGTTAACGAGACTGAATTTTGGGGGTTATGTAAGAGACGATCCAGGAAAACATGCCGAACTATTTGGAATTTACCCCCAGCACCTCTCCCCCATTATGTCATACACTTTAAAAAAAACTTTGTTTTGTTTTTGTTTTGTGGAGTGCCGGGTTGTGTATCATCTGAAAAAATGATGTCTGTCAGTCTTGGGGAGGGAATTGGGTGTACCAAGAGACACTTGCTTGCTTCTGCTTTCCATGGGCTGTGGCTGTAGTCCCTGGAGTCAAAAATCTCTTCTTTCCCTAACACTTGGGAATTAAAGATTAGCAAGGGCAATAGTGCACCAAAGGGAGATTAAAAACAAACAAACAAACAAAACCAAAAACCCCACAGTTGTTAGGGCTGTGTCTTTACCCTAACGTACAGAGTAGTACAATTGCCTTGCAAATGGCAACTGCATCCTGAGAAAGGACTAGCAACAGGTACTACGTCTAAGACCAGTTATTATTTTCTTCTTTCTGATAAATTACTTGCCTTTGAAAGTAATGTTGTGAGATCATAGTTTATGGCCAGTGAAGATGGAGTCACTTCTAGTGAGAATATAGAGTGATTTGAAAATCATAAAGCATGTGTTCCAGTGAGAGAAAGCATGTCTCATACATTTCAACATGAACATAATTTGTTTGCTATGTGTAACCCTCCTCCGAGTTGTGCTCATTCTGAATGCTGTTTTATATTCCTACATATTTGTAAGGATTTTTTTTGAACAGGTTTTGGTTGGCCTCTCTTAAAACACTAGAAGCACACTATAGTAGAATTTTCTTACACTAGTCTGGAACAGTACAGTGTTACTTTATCACGTGTGATTTTTCTCGTGTGGCCTAGAACCTTAACCCGATTCAACTGAAGTTTCATAACAAGGTCTTATTGATATTTATCTTTTCTTTTAAAAGCAGTTGGGATCAAAACCTCTATGCCCTGCCTCTGCTTTGTAGTACGTTGAAGATAATGCTTTTAAAAGTGGGGAAATTCTTAACCATTCTGAACTTGATCTTTTGCAGGTTGAAGTCAGTAACTATAACAGAGCAGGAATTGCATCCAAATTACTCCCAGTACCACTGCTTTTTGTATGCCAAGATCAATAGAGCAAATTCAGACATGAGGTAAGCAAATGCAACTCCGTTGTTTATATTAATTTGTACCACATCTGAATTCTGGCCAATTCCATCTAGTCTACTAAGCTAATTGCATACAGTTTGTTCTAGTCTTTTAATCTCATTGCTTACAGCGTGATTTGCCTTTCTTGCATGTAACCATCCTGCAAAAAGGCTTTGTGTCTGAGAGGTAATGTAATTGTGTTTCAATTATCCCACATGGTAGTAAACCAAACATCATAATATATGCTAATCTTTTTTTTTTTTTAAACACAGTACACAAATTTGACATAAAGAGAGTGAAATAAAAATAGTTGGGGACTGTTCAGAGCTGATCTATTTTGTATGTGAATGGAACAAGAAGGGTAGCCTGCTTTACTAATTTTAACAATGAAAACTATTTGCTTCTGTCACCTCCTAACATGTGATATAGTAAGACCCGTTTTGCAGCTTTTTTCCTAGACCACTAGGAACTTAGTGCTATGTCTTGGGCATGTGGCAGCTAAAATGCGTTTGTTCACCCCTTCATAAAATTTCAGGGGCCTCTTTTTCTTCCTTTTTTCAGAAAGATTACTTCCATCTGCTAAGTTAATTGCTTAAAAAATAACCGGATAAAACTACAAATTATGCTGACTACTTTTTTTATTACCCAAACCACTTCATCAGTATTTCTGTCACATCTTTACTCAGTTGTCCTTACTGCACGTCCTAGAACCAAGTGGTTTCACATATGTGATGCATAGGGCCAAGACTTCTGTTGAGAACTGACTAGGAACTCAAATGTCTTAAAACCAATGGCTACCATGATCAGTTGAGAGTCCAGTAGGCTTCTAAGGGATTTCAATTGAGGCCTGAATTGACTCCAGTTTTAGTGTGCTGAGATGCTTTATTGGTGTTTAGCATGGAGAGCATGGGAGATGTTGGCTGGGAATCACCTATTTAAGAATGGTAGGCAAAATGGAGATACCCTAAAATATTAATTTATCTAGAAAGTTATGCTTGGGGTATTGAAGGTAAGCTTGTAAGAATGACAGAAAAGGTTTGATTTGAAGAGGCTTGTCATCAAGCTAACAACTCCAATTAAGTTAATTGAAGTGCAGTCATCCCCTATGCTTCAAAAAGTTTTAAATAGAGCTCCCAAACAGGTCCAGTAGGACCCATGAAAACACTCACTAATTGTGTGTGTCTGCCAGTCCTGTGACACTGGCTGGGCTGTGTTAAACATGGAATTAATGTAGTTCAAAATAATAGTTGAGCTAATTGTTTAATAAAACCAGGGATTTTGTTAGATGATTAACCCAACTTTCTTTGTTGTAGGCTCTGGAGAAAACATACATTGGCAGTAACTCATTCCTTATATTGCATTTTCCACTGCTTCCTATATATACTTCTTCCTGCTCTCCTACCCCTTGCTCCTGAGAGTTTTCTTATGATAGTTGTAACTGTCTCATCTGTTTGCTCTTATGGAGCATGGAGACTTCTCCTAGAAACCAGACAACAAGAGCACACACTACTAGATGTAGCAAAACATGAAAAGTGTTGGCTGTAGTGCTTACAGAAAAAGCATAAGGAAAAGCTTTTTTCTGGCTTTCCTAACCATATGTCTTTGGGCTGTACTCGGCAGGTTCACTTTTTGTTTGTTTGTTTTTTGTACTGTCTAATACAGTAGAAAGCTTTTGGTCTTCCCCTTCTGGTGACTATTGGGATGAGAAGACAGACTACATTCCTCCTCCCTCAGAATTTCAGTGTCTTTTGTTTGCTAAAGATCACAGTTCTCTGCAGCTCTGTTCTGTTCTCCATTTCCCAGCCACAGCTGGGAAAAGTATTTATGCTCATCTGTGTCTCTGTAGTGAAACTAGCCACTAGGAAAAAAGCATTCCATAAAAATAACTATGCTCAGTAATAAATTTGTGTATGAGATCGTACTCTTAATGTGAAAATAAGTATCAGTTTTTACTTTTTTTTTTTTTTAAAAGTAATCCAAAAAAGTAGCGAGCAGTATATACAGAAGAAAGGAGAACCATTGCTCAGCAACTAATAATGCCTTTTAGGCTACTTGGTACCTCTGCGAAAAGGAGGTTGGAATAAGTAATTGTCCTTGAAAGTCCTCTCCAGAGATATCCTTTATAAAACTGAAGTATTTGGCATTGCATTGGTGTCATCTTGCAGTATCTGTAATAGTTGGGATTGTGACAAGACACCTATTTAGTGAAAATATGTATTACAGGCATTCTGTTCAGCACAAGCTGAAGTAATGTGATGTAGGGCCGCAAAGGCTCCTGTGTACTTTTCTTGGCAACATGTAAGTGCCGTAGGTAAAAATGTTGCTGTACCTTCATGGAATTGTCACCTGTATGCACTCAAAATCTAGAGATGACTGACAAAGAAGTCAGTGGAGAGGTGCTATTTGCAGGATGTGAGTAGAAAGTAATGTTACCATAAATTCCAACCAAATAGGTGAAGTAGCCTGGGGATGTATCCTGTGCACGTCCTGCTGCACACTGCTATGCAGGGAGACTTTTGTAGACCTGCTAACTATGCGTTTAGTCTATTCCTTTGCGTGGTAGAACGCTGCCTTCCCTGCTTTGAGGAACATCATCATGGTAGCTTCAAAGAGGCCAGGGAAGACAATGGGTTTACTCCTGTGGGAAGTAAAAACTGAAAAGGAATGATTTCATCACTTTCTCCTGTCTTGTATTCAATCATCCCAGATCAAATTTTCTTACGTCAGTAAAAATGAGAAAGGATGTTGGTTCTGAAATTTTAAAGTGCTACTTAATACCACCACAGCTTGGCTAGCAAACTCTAGTCTGTGAAATTGACTGCCACCACCCTCCCAATTCTTGTCTGGACAAACAGAAAGTTTTCCCTCGTTGCATTATGAAGAGCTGACCCCCAGCAGCTGACACCCACAAGCGCACGCTCTGGCAGACTGAAGCTCCTCAAGGGATCCATTTCATCTGCGCAACTGAATACGGATTGTTGCTGTTTTGTACAAAGCTCACCATATGATGTATTACGTCTCGCTTTCTCCGGGCCCACACAGATGGTGCGAGTGACTAACTGATGCCTCGATTTTGCACAGCCTACACACTGATGTCATAAGAAAAGGCTAATACCTCTGAGGTGAGTGTCCTTATTTGTTTGTATTCCAACAACAACAGTGGGAAATGCAACAATGGGGAAGAAATTAATAAAAGAAAAGCCCAGCTTCGCATTAGGAGCAATTGACATAAAATGTGATGTGTAACCCAGTGAAAGGAATCATCAATATTAATCTGGTCTTTTTAAAAGAAATGAATCATTAGATGACAAAGCCCATAAATTGATTCATAAACTGCTGTCATTTTAGTATGAAAACTCAGAGATTATTCTGTCTGAAAAACTGCAATTCAATTATGAATGGAAATAACAGCTAAAATCCAGTGTTCATCTTGGCCAGGATGCCCAGTGAATTTTACAAAACAGACTTCCGAGCGCTCAGTTATATGAATCCTGGTGGGTATAATATATGTACACAGACGTCTGCACTAAAAATGCTAGCCAGCCACCTTGATTTCATTTAATTCATTAGTAGCTTTAATTGCAATTAATTTGACTTGCTGGTCTTTGAGGGGAAGAATTTTATCATTATTTGCTTACTGAGTTGTTTGTTGTTTTTACAAGTTACTTGTTGACTTCAGTGAAATGACTCAAGGTGTGTGATTAGTCAGAATGAAAGCCCTTAATATTTATGGCAATAAAGTTAGCCACATATGTTTTTGTTATTTTTCCCCGCAGTGAAGCACTCCTAGACAATGTAGGAGTCTGTGATTGGTTGCAGTTTCTGAGGTAATCTGTGCAATAGTACCTTCTTTAAAGAAGAATGAAGAGTTTTGTAAGAAGAGTTTTGTGACAAACGTTTTAAGAGTTTTTAAAATTGTTTCAGTTCTTCAACCTTTTTGTCAAAAAGCAATTCATGTGAGCTTGAAAGTGATCTGTTAAAATTTTGACTACTTCAAAATTTTAGAGAAAGCCTTGTGACTGATTTTGTTATAACCATTAAACTTGTCCAGATACTTCAGAATAGCTTCAATTAGAACTCCTCTACCGAAGGGCTGGAGAACAGTTGAACGGGAGGCACCAAGCAGGGCAAACCAGCCTCCCTTTCCCTCTGCCCCCTCCATCATGTTCTGGGGACAGTGAGGCCCGCAGTGATGTGACAGCATGGGGTGGTTGTTGGGTCCCCTGGGCTGGTTTGTGCCAGGAAGCAAGGGCTGAAGAGTGGCCTGAGGAGCAGGGCTCCCAGCAGAGCTGGCTGGAGATTGTCCAGTGTTACCTGTTGTACATAGCCAGTCCTGATGATGATGGGCAATCTGATGGGACTGGGGGCTACTGCCCTGCAAGGAGAGTGAAATGGGGAGCTGGAACTACTGTGAGGAGGCAAAGTGTTAGGGGAAAAGCAAATGAAAAAGTCTATGGGAAAACTAAGCTACAGGGTTACGAGGATTTCCTGGGGAAGGACAACATGGGCTTTGAACTTCAAGAAAGGAGGCAGGGATTAAGAAGTGGGGAAGGGAAATTCAGCTGTGGGAGCATGTGGCTAGGAGCTATAGTGAGATACAAAGGAAAAGTAGTCCAGGGGACAGAGCTTGGCATGAGGAGCTGAGGAAAGATTTAGAAACAGGCTAGAAACCTGTGCCTGAGTGCAGGGGTAGGGAAAGGAACAGGGTGGGGACAAAGGATGAGGCGACGAGACAAGCTGGGGGTGGAGGGTGGGGCAGATGAGAGAAAGGAAGATGAGTCTGTGTCTATTTTGGTGTCCTCCTGGTTTCATTCCTGGGTCTGGGGAGGATTACACAGCCTTTCCCCAGGTCTGCTGTCAGAAGGCTGTGAAATCCTCTGATAACATGCATACATTGACTCCCACTACTGCAGCTCAATGTCGTGGGAGGAGCAACCTTTTACTGTTATAATGTCACAGAGTAATTGTGGCCTGTGGCAAAGCTAGTAGGTCCAGCTTTAGCTGCATTATCAGCTGCTAGCCGCCTTAGCGTATCAGTAGAGAATGTGTGAGTTTTAGGGCAGATTAACAGCATTAACAGCCCACTAAGTCTTCAGAGCAAACATTCAGACTGGTAATGCCACCCGTGGCATTCCAATGGCACTCCTGCATTTCACCCTCAAGCCTCTGTTGCTTGGAGTTTGCACCTTCAGCATTCTCTTTAAGGTACAGCTAGCTCTTGTGTGCTGTTGTAACATTGCAGGGCTCTGTAGAGAAGTTTTCCCAAATGTCGTTTGAAGTATGAAATGGCTGGAATTCATGGCTGCAGTCGAACAAGGCAGAGGCCAGTCTCTGGCCACATTAATTGTCAGAGCAAACTTCCTCTTTAGCATTCGCCAGCATACCTTTGACCAGGTACAACAGCTTCTGTAGAGAAAATTAACATGCAACCAGTAAAGTATGAGCAGGTCTTCTTCTACCACTTTCTGGATTATCTGCCATTAATGTTTGTCAGCAGTGATAATCTTTACATAGATATTTGATTAGTGGTAAAAAAGCAAAATCTGTTCACACATCAATTTACTATCACTGGGATAAGGACTATGTAGCAACATACAAACCCTTTTCACTCTTCAGGTTGCTTTCAAAGATGGACATATTCTCACAAAATTTCCATCAAGTGCTTGGTGGAAGACTGCACTTGATAAAACTAATGGGGGTGTAACAAAGTGGTTTGTGCAGGCATTCATTCTCTAATTTTTCCTGAGGGGGAAAAATGAATGTAAATTAATAGTGATTCTCATGTAATGAGTATTGCTTTTGAAAAAGACAGATCGCTGAGCAATTTAACCTCCCAGACTCTTGGAAGTTAATTGTTGCAGGTCAGGTTTGAGATAATAGCCTGGACAGTTTTGGGAAAGTCATTTTTTGGCAGATAACAAATTATATTTTGGCATGCGGACAGCAGATTACAGTTTTTTAAACTACCACGAAGAAATGCGCTAAGCGTCTCTGCAAGAAACAAACAAGATTTCACAAGAGCCCGTTGGCTTAAGTTGCACTTACAGTACTTGTAACTTCAGATTATTGTAGGAGGGGTGGGTTTGTGTTCAATAATGGTAAACTTAAAGACATATAGGAATGATTTCATAGCTGAGAAAGGGGAGAATTGCAGAAAGCATTTCACCTCAGCTAGTCGTTGCATGGATGGATGTGTTGGGGTGTAGCGGAGCAATAATAACTACACCACTCCAGCACTAAATGCTGCCTCAAACTCATTTGGGATAATTCTCCCTCCCTAGAACTCAAAGCTAATGCAGCGCAAGGGACCGCATAATTCATTTGCACTTCTAATAGCGTTCCAGGGCCTGCCTCTCCTTTCTCAAATACTAGTGTGATGGTATCCTGAACAGTACACTGTATTTGCAAGAGGTTTAATGTGTTGACTGTGCTAGTGGAATTCTGTTTGTGTTCTGCATGTCATGCTTGGTCTGTGACCTGCCGCTACATGGTGTTATACTCTGGGGAGCCCTTCAGTGGGGCCTAGGTTTGGGGATCCATGGAAACCATCCTGAAACAAAGAGAAAACAAATGGGAGAGTTGTTGTGACATTCCTTCTGGAATACTATCGGTACAGATTGTTACCAAGAGAGAGGGTTTTGGTTTTCTTTTTTTATTCTTGCTATTTTCTACCTACCAGCTAATACGGTCTACAAAAATAATGCAGAGCAAGATTTCAGTTGAGCAATGGGTAGAAACTAAATTAATGATGTAGTAAAAAACAATTTTTTTCCTTTGTAACATCTCGCTGATCTCGGCTCTCCTTGCCCTTAAATGTGAAATGATGAAAGCTACATGATGTGGTAACTCCTGTTCCTTGGGAATAGTCTGTCTTTGCTATATTCCTCCATGAAGTTAGTTTGGCCTTGTACTGTAATTTACCAGTGAATGGAAAGAGTATTTTCCTCACTTTCACCTATATTTTAATTTCCAACTGCATTCCTGTGAATATTTTAGCATTCTCCAGAATTAGCCCATATGAAATTTATGAATCTTATGACCCTTATAAGACAAGAACCTAATTTAAAAGAGGATAAAGAAGAATCTGCAACAGGTCTTCTGCTATTTCCTGATCACTTGCTAGGCAGCATAACACAGTGAGAGAGACAATTTTTGACCTGGAGTGGTTTGTAGTTGATGCAGAAATGTTGAGTTAAAATTTTTAGAATTGTTGCAAGTAGACTCGTTGCAACCGGCTCTAGGTGGCCCTTCTTGGGTGGGTGGACCAGGTGATCTCCAGAGGTGCCTTCCAACCTCAACTATTCTGTGTTTATGTGAAGATCCACTTCTTAAATGTTTGTATGTTCTCTGTTCAAATGGGTTTCTTAAATAACAACACCACAAACAGACACTGGCTGTGTTTTTGTGTCTGCTTCACAAGCACCGATTCCCCCACCACCACTGTAGGAAAAGATCTCCCTATAATCTCTTAACGGGTGTCCAATCATTTCCAGTGCAAGAGCAACTGCTTTACCCTGTAGTGATCTAATGAAAGTGAAACGTGTCTTGAGTCATAAGCAGGGGTTAAGTTACTTTGGGACAACTGACAGGAGTACCAACTTAACGTAAGGGTCTTTAAACTGCCTTGATGCAGAGCCCACGCTGGGGCAGCTCAGCCACTGCTGTCCTGAAGATAGAAAGGACAGCTGGACCACTGACCTTTTCAGCCACTACTCTTCCAGTAGTATGGGATCAGGAGTGATAAACACCTAAATCATGATCTTATGGTTACAATGCAATGCTGCGAGAAAGAGATGTGGTTTTACGATTGTTCCCACTAAGGAATCTCTTCCCTTAATAAATTTGGATTTAATTTAAAATCCAATATTGACTCAAATTCTTTGAGTTCATGATGTTTGATTTTGGAGTATTTTTAAAAATTTGTCTTTTTTCTTTAATATTGTCAATCTTTATATTGATAGTGTTTATTTTCTTAGCCTGGAGTAATTTTGCTAATTTGTATGTACTACTCTATATAATGTGGATACAGAGAGAGAGTGTTTATATGTTTGTATATACACTAGGAAGAGGGAGAGTGGGGATTTTGCTAATTCTGAACTCTAACCTCCATAAATATTTGTACTTAGAACACTATTTCTTGTTTCTCGTTAAGTTGAGGTCACTACTGTATCTCTTATATCTGCAACAGCTGTCGCTGCTTCTAGACAGTTCAGTTCTTTTTCCAAGTGCAATCATTTTGGACTGTAACAAATTTGATTTACTTCCAATTTAAGCTTCACTGGATTGTTAGTTCTCTTATCTTCAGCCATCCTGGGCCGTTATGTTTCCAACATCAACGATTTGTAAAGACAACCCAAAACAAAGTTTTGGCCATCTGTGGTCATATTCAGATTAAGCATATATTCAGAAACGTTTACTTTAGAAAGACATAAACAAGTGTCCACTGGTGCTTTACAGGAATAAAGTACTCTTCTGAACTGGGATGGAGACTATAAGAGGTTTATAATAGGGAGGAGAATTTTTCTATTGTTGATGTGATTTAATTCTACTATTTGTTCCAGAAAAAAAGGTAAAGAGGGAAGAAATAAGCTTTTGTTTAAAAAAAAAAGTGATGAAGTGTCATAAAGTCATCAGAAAGGTAAATGAAAAGCTGAACTCCTGTTACAGATTTAGTTTTTTTTAAAGTGTCTGTGCAAGAAGACTTTCTCAGGCACTTAATAATATGCATATATGCTTAAAATACAGAAACTTGTTCTGATAAACTGCACTTATAAAATTAGGTGAGCAAAAAATGAGACTGCTTTCTGTAGTAACTGATATTTAGAAGAAAAATTCCGTCTGTTGTAGACAGATTTGTGGCTGTATGCTTCCATTATACAAAGCAGCTGAAGCACGCATTTAAGCTCCTGAGTGAGCATATGAATATTGACCCAGAATATAAATATCAGCTGCTGATGGTGAAAGAACTAAGAATTCTGGGGAATAAATTGCTCCTGAATTCTTAAAAGTTATGCTCAGACTTTGAAGGAAGGAAATATATTTGAAGTTAAGCAGTAATTTTTTCCGCACAAGTATGTTATCTCAAGCATAAATAATTCACTTTAAAGAGTGATTTATTTAAGTGAAAGATTAAGACACTATATTTCATCTGCCCAGATGTCTGCCCCGACTGCCTGCACAGAAGCTGTAAGGTGGATTTATTCAAGGGCCATCTACATCATGCATATTTTCTGATTTATTTTTCTAAGATGGGGGAGACATCTGGAGCAGAGAATTGTAACATCCAGAAAGTAAGAAGAAAAAGAGAGAGGCAAAATGCTCTTTGCCCTTTCTGATCCTAGTACAACTCTATTCTTCACAAAATTGCCTTCCTCTCACTTTGCAAGCCCCTCTTCATGCAGGGTTATTTGGAGGAAGAAACAGCCTTCCCTAATGCCAAGGATTAACCACCTAAGACTGATTTAGAAGAACTGCAACACACTGTCAGAGAAGTCTCGCTACATCTTGGCTGTATGTAAGGTTTCTTATCACTGCATTCTTGAGATTCAGGAGAGGGTGTGTGGTATAACATTGATATGTATTGACGATTTGGAGAGCATGAGGCTTACCCTCATGGAGGCACTGCCTGAGGCCCGGCGACGTGGAGGCTCCGACCCAGCCCTGGCACTCCCTGATGGAGTGTTATGGGCTGGCTGACAGCTCCTGCATTCCTATAAACCGGGGGCCAGACTGTGTGCTAGCGCTAATGCTGTAGTCAAAGATGCTTACAGAAGATTTGGCCACGAGTGTTGAACTCTGCAGAGAATGTTGCCTTTGACAAGTGAATGTCTGAGAATTTGGTGGGAGGCATTCAGCATTGATACGTGCTGGTGCAGCGAGAGGGATGTTTTTTCCACTGCTAGCTGAGCACTAGACAACACAGGAAAAACTTCAAAAGAGACACAGCTTATCCATCTCTTGTTGGCTAATCGTTACTTGGATATGCACCGAATAGAGGGATTGGGAAGCCAGGAAGCCCAGAGAATCAAGAAGTGCTGTGATGCACTGGAGGCCTGGGGCTGATGTTACATTTCTAACAGTTGGAAGCATTTCCTGCTGCCGTAGTGATAGAAACCACCTGCTGCTATGTCTTAATGGTGGGAAGATGGATGAGCCGAGGTGTTTCTGTGTGTCTGTGCTTTCCCGTAGTTTGAATTGCTTTTCAAAAGAGGGCTTTTTTGTTTTGTTTTAATTTTATAGTGAATTGGGTCTTCTACAGGTTAATTGAGCATGCTTTTCAAACACCATCCTCATGATACTCGTGTGACCAAACACACTGTGGACACATAGTCCTGGCAAACTGCTAAGGACATATGGATGAAAGCCCTCGAAAAACAGCTTCTGTGAAAGGGGATTGAAATTTTCTGGGGTTGTCATATGGCAGGATTTGTACTGGTAACTGCAGCAAAGCCTGGGAGAGTTGTAGGCTGGATTCTTGCACTTTGGATTAAAAATTAAAAACTGATGGAGTTTCTTACTCCTAATTCGAAATATCTCAAAAATTATTCTTGTGTTTTTCAAGGTTTTATTGTAACCAGACTAGCAATATAATTTAGGTTTGGGTTTTTTTTTTTTTTTAGATGTTCTGAGTATGATGCTACTGAGGGTCTCTAGAAATTTAAGCATTCATATTGAGGCAATGTTTGAACATACAGATGGTCTACAGTTATCTACCATGGGAATGGGGTGTCTGTCTTGTTTATGAAGTGCCTTGTCTTCAGTACGACTCCCAAGTATGACAGCAGCACTGGATAAAACAGGTTTTTCTCTCTAAGAGGTAAGCTGTTCCTGCGGGGAGCAGGGAGTTGGACTCGGTGACCCTTATGGGTCCCTTCCAACTTAAGATATTGTATGAGTCTATGAAAAAATCTAGCTGGTTACAAAACAATGCAAGACGAACACAAAAATGTAGGTAATTTAAGTAAATGGAACAGGTTAGAGAACAGGTCTCATTTTTGAAATAGAAGGAAGGTAGGGTTTAAGGCTTTTTAACATGGAGCATGTTTTACACAGGCCAAGAGAAGGCTTATGAAGGGGCTGGAGGCAGGGATAATTAGTGGTTTGGGTGGAGGGAAGGTAGCTGTATGGGTGTAATAATTGTGCACAAGATCTGAGTTGAGGAAGGGTGGTGGTAGGAATAATGTGGTCAAGGCCATAAGAAAGGAAAATGCTACTGCCAAAATAGCTCTAGTCAATGTTAAGAGTACTATTAATGACCATATTAAGAGGTTGGAGTGCAGAAGAAAGCAGAATAGAGAAAACAAAACCTGCTATGTTTTCCATTTGAAGAAGAGAAAGGAAAATATATTTAACAAAAAAAAAAGATTCGCAGATCTTGAGGCAAGTGCAGATAGTTTAGGGAATATGACCTTCCATTTTAGCTCTCCTGTCTTTTATTTCTAGGCTCCACAGATACAAGCTTCTAAAGAGCTCTCAAGCCCTGTAATTTTACTGGTAGCCACTTACAGCTGCACAAGTTTTTAAAAGGATTGTTTGATAAGGAATTTGAGCTGACTGCCTCACCCACCCTGCCACCTCTGGGTTGGGCCCTATCATGGGGGCCAGGGCTCGGAAGACTGAGAAATATCTGGGCTCTGTCCTGTGAAATACGGTGTTTAAGCTGCCGGCAGCTCGGTGGGAGGGCTTCCAGCCAGCCAAGGCTGCGCTCGTGTGGGGTGCAGGGGCTTGCTCCTGCCCTGGCAGCCATGCCCCTATTTCCAGAAGATGGAGCGCTGACCTGTGAGATATTGAAACGTGATTTCCCAGGGCAGTGCTTAGGGTTTGCTATGTGAGAGCTCTGAGCAGCTGCATGTGCAGGGGAAGACAAGACAGTTACAGAAACGGTTGAGTGAAACTATGGAGGTTTAGTCTTTAGAACAGATTTTTGAGGTTTTGGCATTTTTTAAAAAAAACAACACAACAAAACAAAACTTCTTACAGGTTTAAGAGCGACGTTTTCAACACTTCCCTTCATCTACCTGAATCTACCTTCATCTTCCCTTCATCTACCTTTCAAGAAAGAGGGAAGGACTTTGGAAGACTCCATAGAGCAAGGACACAAAATGCCCTGAACGCAGCTCCTGTTGCAGAAGAGCAAGAGGAAATGAGGAGGGTCTTTGCTGTTGGCTGTGACTGTCCAAAACTCTCAGGTACAGCGGTAACAGCGGGGTTTTCAGGAGAAATAGCAGAAAGTGGTGTAAGTGGACGGGTGGCAAAAAGCTGGAGAATGTAAGGGGTGGGGGGGGATGCTCATGAGCGACAGGGCTGCAATCCCCATGTGTGGATGGGATGACGGCAAGCGCGTGATGCTTGGCCGTGCCAGGGGGGCGAGGCTGACTGACACGGGGTGAACCTGTGCCTGCCCTGGGCTGTGCCGTGCTCTGCCTGCTCCCTTCATCATGATTAAGTCTCTGGAGTGAGGGTGTGGGAAGCAGTGTAATTGTCACCGATTCTGGTAAAGAATTACAATTTATGGCTTGTGAGGGGTCAGAATTGAAAAGGGAGGTTGACTGGAAACAAAACTCCTTTCCCTATGTGCTAGCAAAAAGAATATTACAAATTGCGTATGCTGGACAGAGCGTCTTGCTTGGGTGTTTATTTCTTTGTGCAGGTTCCTGTATGTTGGCTCAGTGAAATGAGAAGAGCAGTGTCAGCTGTCCGGGTTGGCATTGTCCGGGGCTGCTTGTGCCACCTTTTGAAGTCTGAGGTACGGGTGGGAACAGCCTGCTGCTCGACAGGAGATCTGAGGCACAGAGCATGGATTTGGAAAGAGACCTCTCTCTCCTGCTTTTCTGTCAGCCTCAACCACAAAACGTGTCTGATGGGTTGATACACTTTATGAACTATGTATGCCTTTGTTTTAGAAAGAACTAGTGCTGTTAGAAGGCCAGTGCCGGAATTTTCACGTCTGTACCGGTTGATCAGCTTGCTCCTGTTGAACGGGAGCAGACCTAGTTCCTCTCCGGTGAATGCACAGGAGTTAAATGGTTGCCGCATGGGTCTTAACAGGCCAACCCGCGTTTCGTTATGTTGTGGTTTAAACAATTTAAGAGGATACAGAGGCCACGCAACTGCTTCTGGTTTCGCGTAACTCTTCCGTGACTTTATCCATGAAGCCAGAAGATGTCCGGCCCCCAACCTGCCGTCGGTGCCGCATCACGTTCCCGGCGCTGCGGCGGGGGCCGGCGGCGGGAGCCGGGGAGCAGCGCCGTGCTCCCGCCGCCCGAAGCCCCGCGATTCAGGCACAGGCCGGTGCTCGCTCACCCCGCTCCCGGGGCTCTCCCTCCCGGCCCCGGGCGGGAGGGAGCGGCCCCGGGCGACGCGGGGGCGGGCGGGGGCGGGGGCAGCCCGGTGCTGCCGGGGCGCGCGTCCCGCCGCGCTCGGCTCTGCCTGCCCGCCCTCTTCCCTCCCGCCCGCTGCGCAGCTCCCGCGGACGGGACGCGAAGGGACCCGGGGCCGGCCGGGCAGTGCTCGGGGCGGGCGGCGGTGCAGTGAAGCTGGACGGCCGCGGTAGGGGCCGAGGCCGCCCGGGGCTGGCGACGGGGGGCGGTGGGGGCCCGGGGCGGCGGGGCGCCGCCGGGGCCCGGCGCATGGCGGCGGCGGGGAGCATCACCACGCTGCCGGCGCTGCCCGACGATGGGGGCAGTGGCGCCTTCCCCCCCGGACACTTCAAGGACCCCAAGCGGCTGTACTGCAAGAACGGCGGCTTCTTCCTCCGCATCAACCCCGACGGCAGGGTGGACGGCGTCCGGGAGAAGAGCGACCCGCACAGTGAGTGTCCCGGCGGGCTGGGGCCACGGGCGACCCCTTCGCCCGGGGCAGAGGCGCTCCCGAGCGGGGCCGGCGCCTCGGCGGCCATCCCGGCCTGCTGGAGCATCGGCCGTGATGCTGAGACAGCGTGCGTAAATAGGCGTACGCTTGTCCGTAAGGAAAGGCGCTTATGCACGGACATGCGGCTTGTTCGTATGCGCGTACGGGCGCCTATGGCCGCCGGGAGGACCCGGGCTTCCGACGGCCGGTAACCACATCGGCACCGGCAGGATGTCCCGCTGAAGGCCCTTGTTGGCGTTTTCTCCTTCAACCTGCTGCGGTACAGAGCTCGTCACCCGCACAAAGATTGGCTTACATACTTGAAGGTGTCTGAATTTGTTTGCGTGGCTCTTAAATGGGTGTAATGGCATTTGACTGCTTTACGAGGCCCCGGTAAATATGTTACTGGCACAAAGGTAGGCAGAAGGTTGGGTTTTTTTCCCGGTGCAGGTATGTCCTCACAAATGTGCTCTTAGCATGCAAGTGCTCTTAGGAACAGACACGTAAATCTGTTCCAGGAAGCAGGGTTCATGACAAAGTACTGTCAAAGCATCTTTTTGGCTTAAAGTGTTGCATGCTGTGATTTTTTTTTTTCATTTTTTTTTCTTTAAACTTAATTAAGGATGGATAAAAATACAGCTAAAACAAAACATGTGCATTCCAGCAGAAGCAGTTTGTCGCCTGACAGCTGATCTTTTGAGGGAGAAAGAAGCTCCTGAGCTGGGAACACCGAGGGTTGAGTGGTTAGTGTGGCCTGAGGGTGCCCTCTGTAGTGCCAGCTGCCCGCTTTCCGGCAGGCAGTCTCGCAGGGAGCATGGGGCAGGTCGCTGTTACAAACACAGGCCGTTCTTCGTCCCAAGAACAAAATGCTTTTTTGCAGACCTCAGAATATTTCAAAAGTATTTACTACAGAGTTTTTGTGGATGTAGCGGCAAGGTTTTGAAATGCCTGAGAGGTATTTCATTCAAACCAGGTACAAGGAGGTGCTGTATAGCTGTCTGTTGGATAGATAGTCTGATAGTCTCAATGTGATTCCTGGTTTGAGACCATTCGTTACTGCACCATGTGTGCACCTGGATCAGCCAGCGGCCTGCCTGCCAGCACTTGGCATAAAGAGCAGGTGAAATGTCTTTACTGTGATTCTTTGTCTGTTTTGCACCTGTGCTCTGAGTCATAGATGCACGGACGGGACTGAAGTCAGAGGATGAAGCGGAGAAGGAAGTGAGGAAACAGACCAGAGGTTCTTACTGTTACTTTCCACTTTGGACGTTGACCATTTGCAGAAAAGCTTTTCCAACAATTCCAAAGAATTACTGTAACAGACTGTTCCCAAATAACAGTATTGCAAAGTTGGGTTTCGGTCTGAGGGTACTTTATTTTGTGACTCTTTGGTAGAGATATTGTACATATGATGGTCTGAAGACAAATGTGGAACTGTGCATTTTGGGAAAGTTAGCATCCTTTATCAGGCTAACTAATACTCTTAGGAAAAGTGATAGGAAGCTTTCAGACTTGGTCCTACACGTTTGCATTTCTGTCTTCCTCAGATAATGGTTTAAAGGGAAGTGTAGTCGATGTGCTAGTAGTAACAAAATATATTTATTGCCAATACAATGCAGTAAATCATTGCATGTGGACTTTTCAACTGTTGATGCCTAAAGCAAAGCATTAATTTACCATATAGGTAAGTGGTTTTTTACACGTACCAGTTGGTTGCTGCACAGGATCAAGTCTGTGTTGGTAAGCGTGCAGTAAGTTACTCAGCTTGCTTTAGCCTTTTGTATTTGGGAAATGTGTGAATTCTTACAGGAAATAAGTCTCATTACTTCATCGAACATGTCACCTCACCCCTAGAAGTAGCTATGAAAATATGCTGGAAGTTTGCTGCAAAGGGAGGTGATGTTGAGTCAGGGATGCACAAGGCTGATGCTGGGTCTCCAGACACTGCAACGGCTATCAGGTTCTTGGCTCATTCAGTACTCTGCTGTTTGTGATGAGAAGTGCCAGTAGTGGTGTGTGGTGTTCTGTGCTTGCCTGGCTGGGCTGCGCTGCCATGAGTGGTGGTGGTATTCGTCGCTGTCATCTTTTTCGTCATAGACCTCCCCCATAATCATCTCTCTCCCCCCTGCCTTTTTTTATTATTCTGCCAGGAAAACTAGTACTAGTTTTACGTTCTTGAGTTTGTCTAATATGTGTTTTCTCTTCCTGTTAAGCCTTATCAATGCTAGAAGATTTTAAATTGATTTCTTAAGCTGCTTTCCTAGTAGTAAATTATGTTTGAAAATCTTTCTGGTGTTAGTGGTACTGTCTTACTCTTTTCCTTTTAGGTTTCTCTGTTTTGCTCTATAGCTTTATTTTTGCTGTCATTGCTTTATGGCTCTCCATTTTGTCCCTGTACTTTTTCTTCTCTGCCTCTTCAGTACTATCTGATCACTAGAATTCTTTGCCCTTTCCTTTGGCACTTGTGTCTCTGAAGCCCCTCTCTTCCCTTACCCTTTTTCCTCTTAAATGAATGATGGCAACAGGTAAAGGAAAACCGCAGTTACAAATGACTGATGTGGCCTCTGCCCTGTGCTGCATAAATTCAGCTGCCAGGGAGCTCCTCAGGTAGCTGTCAGCTTGGTGCTCACTGGCCATCTGCAGAAAATCGCTTTGCTTAAAAACAGCAGTTAGTAAGAGTGGTACAGCTGGAGGGCTGGTGGGACTCGCTTGCAACAAGTGTGCCTAGCCACAGGAGTGCCACTGTGCCTGAGCTGCTCCCGTGTCCCCTGCTGTCACGCTCTCCTTTTCTTATTATCAGACAGCTCTGTTTGTTGTGTTTTGTGGGGTTTTTTTTTTTTTTTTTCCTGGAAGAACTCTAGTTCTGAGAAGTAGAGAAAACAGTGCTTGAAGCGTCAGTGAGGCATGGTGCTGCGGCATTACATGGTTCACATCCTTAGCATCTTTGTTGTAAGTACGTCATTTGATCCGAATCTGCGCGATGCTGAACTCTGACCTGGTGAATGCTGCTCTGTGGAAGTCCCTGTGAAATCTTGTGGTATGCCTGGCAGGTCACGTTGGCATGGCAGATGGCAATAAATCTTGGACAACGTGAGAAGACATTAAAAAAACCTAAATTAATGATGTAAACATACACCTCAACTCATGGTGTTTTTCTTAGTTAAGTAAAAGGTTTTGTATGATGGTTTTGAAAAAGAAGTATAATGGCTGCATAGAGTTTGGTTTAGAAATCTAATTAAAGGACAATTAGGAGAGATTCTTGTGGTAGTTGCTATTCTTATGAATTAATTATACAAAATAGCATTTGATTAACACATCCTCATTTTTACTTTTAAAGGAAGTTCTTTAGAAGGCGAATGACTACCTCCTTATGTTTCAGACCAAAATCTAATACTGTAAACAAATTTCCATTCTCCATGTCCTATTTTGCTCCTCCCCTTCTGCCTCTAGTACTAAGGATGGCTTGTTCGAAGTATATGGTCTGTTTTATGTCATGGCACTGAGAGTTTTGACTGGTTTACACTCACCCCATTCACCTTGGTTTATTCATAATTAGTGAAATGGGGAATGGAAGTTGACGTCCTATGTGCTGGAGGATTGGAATCGTATGATTCACACAGCTGAAAAACAGGACAATATGTCTTACGTGGTCGATATTGCCACATCTGATGTGTGTTGTACAGCAACTTCCGTGAAGTGCCCCTTTGGACACACCCCAGGGACTTCTGCTGCGTCTTTTTCCCCTTGAAGAGGTACATTTCAGACAAACAAGAAACAGAAGGCGCTTTCTTAGAGTTTTACTGTTTAAAGCAAAACAAAAAACATGTCTCTTTTTGTTGTTGATCAACAACTTTTTTATACCCTGGAAAATGTACAAATAAAGCAGTCTTTTTGGAAAGGCTTTTAGAAACCCTCCGGAGGTGTTTGCCTCGAAGAGGCTACAGTGCCGGTGAAGGGGAAAAGTAAGGGGAATGGAAAGGGAACACTTACCCATACATTTTAGAAAATGTCTAATAGCACAAGCTGGTTCCCTTCACAGTTCCCCTCACTGAGGAATGGTTGGCATTTATGTATTTCCATAATTTCTCAAGCAACTTTATTTCATGGTGAGCGTAAACCAAGGCGTCCAAGGAATCCCGAGCTGTTCTTGTCTACTTGTTAATGAGGAGACGAGGCTCCAGCCTGTCACTCAGAAAGGATTCAGCAGTGTGAGCTTTTATCAACCCTGCAGATGTCCGAAATACCTCATTCCTGCTCAGTAGCTGGCTACTCTTCCACAAATCTCTCAATAAAATGTAAACTAGGGTAATACTAGTCCAGGAAAAATTCTTAAGAAAGTTCCTTTCATAAGTAGTCATTTAATGTTATGATTTTTACTTGTATTGTACACGACATTTAAATGGTTATGCTGTAAATGTTTTGAAAAGACTATACTGAAGTATATGCAGACTTTTAGAGCATACCAGCTTAGTCAAGAAGATAGGAATCTGATCACTGTTCGTGCAAACGGGAGAAAACTAACTGCAATCCTCAGAAAGAAGAAATTGAGCAAATGTCAAGAAGTGGTGTAGTATGAAGATTCAGTACCTGGTACTTAGGGTTTTTTTTATAGGTGCGTAAGTTATTTGGGACTCGGGAGATCTCCACTCCCATGTCAATGTCCCACAGATGTGTCTGGAGCTGTTGACAGGACATTGTGTTCCAAATCTTAACGCTAGGTAAAAGCCGACTTTTTTTTTTTTTTTTATTTAAAACCTGGCCCTAAACTTCTGAATATATTGCTTCTATCCAAGTCCTTCTGAAAACGGAGTCTTTTTGCATTACTTTTGATCTATTGCACAGACCTTAACTGGTTTGCCAAATACCAATGCTTTGCGACATAGCACAGGAATTCCTCCCAGCTGTCAGATGTAGCTGTTTTAGGGAATGAGGTAGCAGAGAGCCCCCGTGCAAATACGTTGGGAATATGTTTCCTTTGTGTCTTTAGCTTGTTTTATCACAGAAATACCATCATACTGTTTCCTGCATGGTCCTGCAGGGTAAATGAATAAAACGAGAGACAGACCACCTGTGTTGGCTGGGTACGCTGAGGGACAGTGCTGGTCAGGGGAGGATGCTCTCTCATCTGTCATCATGTCTGTTAATCCTCTTACCCACTCTTACTCTTAGTGAGTCTTACCCACACTGAAGGTGTGTGACCGAGTAGCGAGTACACTCTGAAGGTGGAGCAAGGCAAATATGAGATGTCTGTAGTGGGCAATGAACTGTCCTGTCTCTCCCAGCTGTTTTCCTTCTGGTTTGGGAAGGGCTGTTGGAAGAGTGTGGAAGGTTCCCAGAGCACCACCATGCACAGGTACACTAGAGGGCAGGATTTAGCCCTTAAATCTTCTCACAGGCTTTAGAAATCTGGAGTGCTTATAGGTACTTACATATTCTTGTTTACTGAAAAAAATGGTTCAACTCCTGCCTAGCAGTTGCACAGCCATAGCTGGATGAATAAGACAAGTACAGATAACATAATTGTGGTGATAGTCACGTAAATGCAGATTCTTGCAAAAGCTGTCTTTATGACCTTCTTATATGGATAGATTAAAATTTTTGATAAAAATTGCAGCAATGCATGTACGACATTTAGTGAAGTCAGAATGAAGACTCTGGGGTGTTTGTAATCTTGAAAAGTGGAGTGGCGTATTCCTGAGTTGCTTGTCAAGAAAACAAGATCAGGTGGCTGATAATTGTTTTTATTTGGCTAATAAATGCTTAAAATTTGTGCAGCTGGTTCTAATTAAAAGCTATCCTGTGGTGGAGAGATATTTAAAAGCATTTTAGAGAAGGTGAACGATGTTAGTAACGTTTTTTTTAAAGGTATGATTTCTTTTGATATACTAGACAAAGGGACTAAATTGCAGTTAGTTAAAACCTGTGGGTTTGGATTTTTCTCTTTCCTTTATTTTAAAATGTCTTTGGTGTGTATTACTGAAGAGTTTTAGAAGTTGTTCAGATTCATCTTCTGTAGTAAAAGCAGGTCCAGGTTTGGTATCCTGTAATAAAAGAAAGAGAATTGCCAAGTGCATAGGCAGTTGAAGGGGCAAGAAGAGATGTAGCACTGGTTTTGGCAGTAGAATTAACAGTCACAGGGTTCAAAAGGTGCTTAAAGATAAATCCCAGAAAAATGCTCTCTTCTCATGTTCTGTCTCCACAGAATACATGCACCTATCATATTTTCTAAAAGAAAGGGGACGTGTTCCACTGCAGATTTTTGTGCAGAATTCTGTTTAATTGCCCTTTAATTAATCAGTGTCTCCACCTGAATTTTAAGTCATAATCTTTTCACTGACGTTTTGTTTTTGTAAGCTCTTCCCAGCTCCCTTGGATTACGTATATGGCAAGCAGTTTTAAAAAATAATTATTCAGTTGTTTCTATGTACTTAAAGTTGTTAACACACTGAAGTGAAACATGTAACCAGAGTTTCTTTGTAAGTTTTTCTCTGAGCTTAATATTTTTTTACCTTTTTCTTCTCCAGAAAAATAAATGTGTTCAGTTTGAACTAAATCCCTGAATCCACCCATAACTTCTGATGTAGACAAGGGAAGACTGAAATTTGTATTTTGATTATTATGGTTTTTAGCACTCTTGTGAGCGTTGCCATGGGATTCACTGTCCCTCTGTTGTTTCAGAAAACTTGAGGGGTGATTGATTGTACTAAACTGGTTAATAACCCTAGAAACAATGGAACTTTTTGACTGTTGATGGCAGCATGTTTAGTGCAATTATCTAGTAAAACCAAAATGGACTGTATAACCTTAACCTTTATTTCAAAACAGGATTGCGTTATCCTGAGAATGCTGAAGTTACTGTTACTGAAAAAAGCACATACTTGCATGATATCTGTGAATTGCGTTATCTATACCAGGTGGTATTTGAAATGTTTATGGCATGACTTTTGGAGCTCAAAAGTTTGTAATGAGACTGCATTTCAATACTGATGGATAGTTATTAGCCTTTACTTTTATTCATGTCTGTTTAGGACAGTGCATTTCAAAATAAAGCAACTCTTTCATCATTTTCAGTAGCATGTTTTGTGACAATATATGGGTAAGCTTGAGTTCCCATCTGCCTCCTCTGCTGCCTCCTGGCTTCTCAATCAAAATATTTAAAGGGTGACTCTCTGGAGTGCTGGTGGCATTTCAAGATTATTATCTTATGTAGTTTTTTTGTTTGTTCAGGGTAGGGCCAGATTTTGACTGGAGCTTGATATAAATGAGATGATGTCTACAAAGTTGGGTGGAGGTCGTCTTGCACAAACTGTCATGGTACACTTCTGGTTGGGTGATCTTGTATGAACTTACCACTCATGTTTGACTTTTAGAGCTTGAAAACCGCGTTGCTCAAGTGATTCAAAGGAGAAGGATATTCAGGGGACTAGCAAAGGACGAAGTAGGAACTAGACTCTGTAGCCATTTGCAGTGGCAATGTGGTGAAATTATATTCTTGTATTGTGGAGCTTGTCAGCTTGCCTCTTACCTTGTGATGAGACTTGAGCAGATCTCATAAAACAGCACTCATTAGGATTCCAGCTGGAATGCGCAAGTCACAAAATCCTGATGCTCGTGACTATGGAATACTGCATGGTGTTTGTTTTGTAAAAACAAGGATAGATGCCAGCTGTGATACAGCTTGAAAATATTTGCTATCTGTTTCTTGGCTCTTTCCTTTATGCTCTCAGGCTGACCCAACCTGGTGCCCACGATGGCAGGTGTCCATCTGCAAACCTTTACCATGCCGATGCATTTTGTTAGATGTTCTGTTGCCGTTCTGTGGTTCTGTAGCTCTGTGGTTATTTTTGCTGATAAAGGATGTCCTTAACATACCCAAGTGTGTAGGCATCACAGCATCTCGATCTGTGTTTGGTATATTTCTTTTGGGGAAATGTCTGCAGTACCTCTTGAGACTGGCGCTGTTTTTTTTTTGGCAGACTGTATCTTTTCTTGGTGTTTCTGGGTACTGGGGAACAAATACTCAAGTGTTTAATTTCTATCCACATGTCCCTTTTTTGCCTTCCTCTCCACCCTTCCACCTGTTATGTTGTCACTGGTGACTGGCCAAGGGATCCTTTGGTCAGACACTTCTGCTGATCTAACAAGTCTCTGCTGCTAAAAGGGATGGTCTCTCTTCCTTCCCTCAGTCTTAGCTGTGCTGTAGTTGGCACCACCTCTAGCACCAAGTTCAGCAAAGGGATTTAATGCATTGAAGCAGCTCACTGAGGTGTCAAGTGCCAGAGCTGGTGCAGGGGAGGTGGTAGGTGTGTGCAGCTGTGAGTGTGGGATGGAGGGACAGGAGCTGCCCCTTTCCAGCAGCAGCTGGCGGTTTGGTTGTCACTGCCTGTCTTGTGGTACCACGTCCTGAACCATCTTTGTCTGTTAAAATGCAGGACAAGATACAATGTCTTCCCTGCTGGACAGCTTGAAGACGATGAACAGCTAAGAGTCCATGCAGCTGTCACCTATGTTACATTTCAGGTTAGAATAGTAATTTGGGACCATATTACAATGAGTGTTAATACAGTCCCTCAACTCTGGGAATGCCAATAGTGAGACTGAGATTTCTGGATGTAGAGAACCATGCCTGTTAGAGTAGTTTTGAGCAATACTCCACTAGGTCTTGTCGATACCTGTGCCAACAGAGGCGGATACAAAAATGAGAGCATGTTCTAGTGTGGAGAAGCAGGCAGTGAAGGCCATATAGAGTATGTACAGGGAGAGGCTGTCATCTCTGTTTGGGAGTCACCTAGGCTATCCTGCTGCACATACTTGCTAGGCTGAGCAGTTTCTGGGAAATAGTGTATGGATTCAGTTCATTGGGTTTCTCCAACTGTAATGGCGCAACTGGGATGAATAGCTGAACGTGCATCTGGCTGTGCCTCTGAATATGTGAATATGAAGGATTCATTTTGTGGTTTTACAGATGTTTACAGAGTCACTGTTGATGTTTTACTGACAGTAATGTAGTTCATTCAGGAGAATTGAGGAAAAAGACCTATAATGTTTGTGCCCTTAGAAATGCAGGAATTCCTCAAAGCTGGAGAGGTCTACAGAACTGTCCCATGTTGCCAGTTTTAATTTATTGTTTATTTATTTAAATTTATTTCAGTCCCAACCTTCTGCTTGCTTTACTGCTTCGAGAAGTCTTCCAGAGGGTTTAACTCTCTGTGCTCGAGCTAGTATCAATGATTGTAAGGTGTCACTATTTGATATTGAAGAGCAGAGCAAGGTATCTCTAAACGAGGCTGCATTTCAGTGATCAATCTCTAGTAACATGGATCAGTATTGTCTATGTGATATTATATTGGGAGAAAATGCTGTTAGGGATGAGACACAACTGGCCTGCCTGCTCATTTGATGTGGCGTAAGGTCAGATGGTGCGATTGCTGGTGCTTGTAGCTGTGGCATACTTTGGATGCATATTCTTGCAGTGGAGTCTGAAGCAGCATGGAGATTTAAACCAGCAGATAGATGTAAACCAGCACAGTGAATAGAGTAACAGTCTGGCCGAAGCAGCCAAGCTGCAGATTCTAAGGTATCTCTCTTGTCTTTTTTGTTTTTCCTTGTCAGGAAAGTGCTCATGTCCCTTCTTAGTATGGTTCAAAGGCATTCAGAATAAGCAGTGGGTTCTTATTCAGAGAGCCGGAAGCTGGGGAGGTGACGACGGCCTGATCCCTCTCTTGGTGCTCCTGCAGACCCAAGTTCTTGGCTCCCCAGTACAGGCTGGGTCCCACGGTATATTCTGTCTGCCTCCTCAGAGTGATCGTAGCGGGCTGTAAAAGTGAAGTGTGTTACCCAAATATTCGAAGGCAAGTCTAAAAAATGCACTGTGCATTTTATGTTTCAGTGCTAGAGCATTTGGTTTCTTATTAAGAAGAACTCCTTATACTCAAGCAAGGCTGCATTCAAAAGCAGGTTAGAGCCTTTTTGTGAAGAGGCTGATTCACTACTATTTGGGGTCAGCAGTGATTGACAGCTGTTGTCCTTCATTGCCGCTCGTGCTGTTCCCCCTGTGGATGCATTGTTTAAATGTCAGCATAGGGTGGATACACAGCTTGATGGAAGGGGATAAAATAGATGGAGGATGAACAAAGTCTCTGGGCTTAATGTTGTCTTTGTGTTGTCCTTGCAGTAAACGAGGTGAAGACACACCAGTGAAATACTGTGTGTGCATGTGTGTGGATTTTGATTGGGTTTCTGTGTTGACTTTTTTCAAAAATATTTATTAAAGACCCAGTGATTAATTCAATTTAATTGGTATTGGAGATGGGGGAAATGCAAAACAACATAGTCATTGTCTCTCAACCTTTTGACCAGATGAAAAGCAATCAACTCTAAAGGGCAACTTAGTTCATAGGAACTCCCCCTTATCAGCGTGTTAGTACTTCCTACTGCTGTCTGCTGTGCCATCTCCCTGGCATCCTGCGTGCCTGACACAGTTCCTCTTTCACTGCTGTGCTTCAGACTCTCTTGAAATCCAATTTGCTGATTCTTTGTGGCATTTCTAAAATCCAGCTTTTCCTTTCCATCTGTGACACTAAGGCTTATTAAGCCTGTGTGTTGGCAATTTCTCCCCAAAGTCTGCACTGGCAGGCTTCCTTTCATCTCATCGGATCTGTTATCCACTGCTCTGACATCAGTTACAGCCCTAAAATATAATGTGCTACTGAAAAGTTGTTGTGCGAGTTGTATGTGAAGAAGGAGCACTAAAAATACCTTTTTAAAATGACACATTTTACCTTCTCTGTCTTGGGCTCGTCTCAAGTTCTCCCTGTTTTTATGTGTGTTTGTTTTGCTGCAAGTGAAAACCAGGTCATAGTTACAAAGAAATTAGTGAATGCACCATAAATATAAAGAGCTGAAATGCTGCAAGTTCTGTATGCATCTTCTGATATTTGTGACATTGTTATGTTGGCTAAACACTTGCACCAGCTTTGTTTTAAAGCAGAACAACTGAAAGTAGTTATTCTGCCATTTACTTTAGTGAATACTAAATGAAGTGAAAGCAGTCGAAAGAAACAGGATGGATTACCTTACCCTTGTTGAGAAAAGTACTTTGGGAAAAGTACTAAAAAACACATGTGAACTTGCATTTGTTGTTTTGATAAGGAAACTCTTAAACATTGCTCTAAATCAAGAATTTGGGGTAAAAGTACCGGTAACTTGCAGACTAAGCTTTATTACCTGCTCCCAGTAATGAATGAAGTTCTTCCCTGATAAAGTTAGTAATTTTTTTCTGCTTGGTTTTGCCCTCTTGACTGTAAATGATACGATCAGCTCACCTGCAATGACAAGGAGACTGCAAACAGTGTGGCAGCTAGGTATTTAGAAGAATTTTATACAATGGTGTACTTACAGTGTCTGGTGTTTGAAATTCTTCTGTAATGCCAAGCAATCACTGTTTACTTTACTCAGCAGCACAAAATATCCAAGTTGTGTTTTGTAAGCAGAATACAGAAACTCTAGTGCTTCTAATTTTTAAAGGGCTTGATCAAGTTTGATCAACCAGTTTATGCAAGGCATGTGAAGTGGAGAAATGTAGTTGTGCGTGTTTTGCATGTAGGCAAGGAGCACTAAGCTAGGCTGTTGCCAGAAATGTTGTATGTCACATTATTCTGAAATTTTTCTGCTGCAGGATGACTTTATTTTATGAAATTTAGAGGGAACATTTGAGGATGCTGTGTATTTGGTAATCAGTGTTTCCTGGGAAGCATTCCCAGTATGATAGGTATATCATGGTGGAGTTAGGTGGAGTTGGATATTTGTAGGAATTGAGGTTAAGATACAAGTGAGAATAGATGGAGAACCTGAATAGGGAAATAATGTTCATTGTATTCAGTGTTTGTACTACTTAAAAAGATGAAACCTCTTAAAATCTGTGAATGTCCATGTTGTGTGGTAGACTAGGTTAGCAGGTTGATATTTAAACAGTTACACTAGTTATTATTCTGTTTAAAGCCTTGGATTTACTCTTAAGTGTAACCGGAACTTTTTGAAGTGTTCATATTTCAGAAGTCTATGTTTTTGTTGCAGATGTTTACATTTTAAAGACCTTAGGTCTGTCTGCGAGTGGTTTTATGCCTCTGGCTGGCAAAAAGGAAAAAGATACGCTTACAATGTTGTCATGCAAAAGCAAAGAAATGTGCCTTTGTACAGGAGCGTGACTCACTATTTCTCAGTGTGACACTTCATTTGCTTGATTGTTTTTGTTACTGTTCTGTGGTTTTTGTTTATTAAAAGATCACCTCTTCTGCAAAGGTTCACTTGCTGTTTTTCTATCTGTTTCTTCTTTCTCCCCCACATGTGTTGCAGGTTTTAGGCAGCATGTACTTCAGCAAATGGCGATGGCACAGTTGTTTTACAACGAGCGTATGAAAGTGAACAAAGAGTTGTTTTGGTCTTTTCAGTCTCAAGACTGGAGATGCCTCATACGTCGACACAAAGCTTATCAGTTAGCGGAAGATGTTAATATGCTTAATATGTCTTTGAGAAAGAGACATCAAAAAGTGGCAGAGACTAGATGTGGGGGGGAGAGAGCCACAGATATTTCTAATTCCTAGATATAAGTTACAGTAGGCGTCACCAGCTCACAGGCTGGGGTTTGGATCAGACTGAGCAGGCAGCTTTGGCTCTGGAAATGCCAAAATGGGGGTATTAATCTCTGTGTGTGTGTGTACAAGTGTGCATATCTTTGAACCAGCCCTTGGATTTGGGAGGGTTTGTTATGTTAGGTGTGGAGCAAGCACACCCGACTGTCTTGCTTGGACACCTGACTGGGAATAGACGTTGCCCCCAAGCATGAAGGAATCAGCCAGCTTCAGCTATAGAGTATGCGGGAGTGGGAATTGGGTTGTAGGGTGTTGCAGTTAGCAAAGCATTGTTGATTCTTATTTCCCCCCCCCCCCCTTTTTTCATGAACTTCCTTGCATTTCTCATAATTATTCCCTCCAGAGGTGATCCACCCTCGTCGCAGCAAGACTGCAAAATAGTTGCTGCTGTATTCTTTTCTGTGGGCACTGAGGTGTGAGAGAGCGAGTGATGGGGAGCTGGCGCAATACCTTCATAGTGCCATTCAGGGGCCTCACGGAAGGATTTTCCTAACAGGGCCTCTGCAAATATGTTGGAGATGGGCCCTGAGCCTTGGCTTGGGTTTAGCTTTTCCATAGCAGAGACTGTAGTAATGCTAGTCATTGATCCAGAGATGTGCAGCCTGGGATTTTTCAGAGGGTACATAAACTCTCCCTTCTTGTAATTTGAGTGAGAGGTGTTTTGCTAATGACCTTTTTAGTTCGAATAAAGTAGCTGTATGTTAGTGAAAACGAGAGGTGAAATAGTATCAGATTCCTCTTTCCAGGGTCCATGAGCTGCTCTGTTAGTTGCTGTGTCTGGGTAAGGCATGTATTTGCTGTTGAGTTGTTAATAAACTCCAAATAATCTCTTGGAGCATTGGCTGATCAATGTTTTGGGCCCGGAGTCCTCTTGGTAAAATGTTGTCTTTCACACCACATTCTTGCAGCGTGTTAATAGCGATGTTACAGTCATGAAAAGGGCTTCTCTTTCCTGCTGTCTTAAGAAGGCTATTTAAATGAGAGGTGCAGAACAGTGAAGAGCTGTGTGTGCAGATGGTAGGCGGTGTAATGATGCTGTCATCTTGTCTCCGGGTATTCAGGGTGGTGTTGGGGGTCCTGCAGGGAAGGAGCTACTGAACGTGGATATCCAGGTTGCGTGGTCCTGCCCTGGGAGTAGCATTTTGGTGTGGTGGAAAAACTCTGCAGGGCATGAGAGCAGCCTTTGCGCATGTGTGTGGGGCACTGTGGTTGTGCCTTACAGCAGTAAGAGGTGTGACTACAGTAAACATTGGTGAACCCTTGTGAGCTTTGATTTAGCTTGCATGTATGTGTGACAGCAGCGGAAATGTGGCAGCAGGATTTTCACTGTGAAGTGATAGAGACCTTTGAGCAGGAGGCTGGACTAGATCGGGTCCTTCTGACTGCATTTTGTGTGATTCTGAGACTGTGGCTGGGTGCTCGTGGTTTTAGTCCACACTGAAGTCTGTTTGTAGGGACCTAGACTAGGTAGATTATAGTGGAAATACAGCTTAGGCTGTAATCATACCTTTACTTGCTGTGTAAGAGTATCCAAAGCCAGGAGCTCATGCTTGGGTTTTATTATAGGGTTGCTTTGATGTGGTGGTTAGATTTCCCATTTCCTTGTGGAAGAGTAGGAAAACGCGGATTTTATGAAACCATTTGGCTAATACATCTCAAATTTCATGTACTTGAGGCACAGGAGTTTGCCTCACAGTCCAGTACAGCACCCTCATGTACTGTACACTTACCCTGCCTCTTCCTCACTGCTGCTTGCTCTTTAAGTCTCTGTCTGTTATTTTTTCCTAACATGTTTCTGTCCCTTTCCTTCCCCACTATGACCTTTGCTTTCCCTCTTCCTTAGTGATACTGTGGCATGCTCCTGCCCCAGGACATCTTAGCCAGTGCAGCTGCCAGCTTATGCAGCTCTTATGCTCTACATAAGAGCACGTGGCTTTGCGCATGCTGATTGTCCCGGGCAAAGGGCTTGGGGTGCAGCAGGCTGGTGACAGATGTCTGACTGGGAGGGTGTCAGAAAGGTAGTACGAGTTCAGCAGTGAGTGACTTCCAAAATGTGCAGCCCTCTTTTTCTAAAGTATTAAGTTGCTAGATTTTGCCAAGATCTTCTAAATAAACCAATTTTGAAGGAGATTTTTGGCTGAACTCTTCATGATGCAGAGCAACGAAACCATTTGGGACCGTTCAAGTTAGTGCAGTATTATTTGGTCTGGACCAGTAAAAAGCTTTGCTGGGTTGGGAGAACTGTAAAAGGACTTTAGAGTTTTCACTGTATATGTAATTTTTCAGTTCGGTGCTCAGGGCAATAAAGGAACTTTTGGAAAATGTAGACATTTTCTCTACTCTCTGCATTTGCTAGCATCTTTTCTGTCTGTGTTTTGCTACTTCTCCATAAAATTCTTTTCTCCACTGGCATATGCAAAACTCCATCGGAAATACTTTTTTGAACTCCTTAAGAAAAGATGGGGAAGATCCAGTTCATAACAGAAATCTGAAACCTTGCCAACCACGGTGCTATTAAATACCACTTTTCAACTTCCACATTCTTAGAAAAGTCTCTCCTAACTGTGAAATAAATGCCCCCTTGTAACTCCCTCAAATATGCTGGCTAGTTTAATTTACAACTTGCAGATTTGTCCTGACCATATACCATATGAAAGAGGGATAGTCATGTATGTGTAACTATAATTTTATGTCTGCGATCCACTAATGGCATGAATGCATGCAGAAATGCGTGCCTGCAGAGCTCTGCTGGCCGCAAGGGAGGAACATGTCAGTGCCACTAGTGTGTTTTCTGTGTTTAACATGTCACAGGATCAGGACCTGATCTAAAAAAAACCCCCAAACCCAAACAAACAAAACCCAAACCCCAAAACTGTTGAACCTGTTTAAAATATATACATCAGGGAGTGGTCTTGAAGAGGTTTGATCCTTCTGTAAATTGTCTTCCAAGAAAAAGGGAAAGGACTATTCAGTCATTCTGCCTTTCAGGTGCTGGTAAGAATCTTTCTGCCCAAGTGCCACTGTTGGAAAGAGCGCACCTGCAGCTTTCCTGTGCTAGTAGAAAGGAAGCCGGCAAACCCCCCTAGGTCCATCTTGTATGGGCATTTGTGTGCATATCCGAACAGCTGTGTTTGTCCCTGAGGGGCTGTCTGTAGCGGGAGACGGGGAAGACTCTCTGCCAGGCATTTTGGTGCATGTTGCAGTGTGGTTCAACATCCTTTAATCGCACAAATTGGACCGGTTTCAGTGGAAGTTCAGGTTGGGCTGTCTTTTTTATTGTTTTTCATCCAAAGCTGGTATCAGCAAATGCATATTTTTAACACAGCCTTTATGTACTGTGAAGAAAACATGTCCTCCCTCTACCCTTTTTTATACTACTAGAAGGCATGGTAGGTTCACTCAAGCTACATCCAAAGTGATGTGTTTTCCTAGTTAGTGATAATCTCCTTAGGTAAATGTGTAGCTGAATGTGTAGCTGTTTGGATATCTACCATATAGAGATGTAGATGGTATTATAAGCAAGAAGACATATGACTGTAAAATAAAATCTGGAAATTCTGAGTATTAGATTACCCTTACAACTTTAGAAGGCTCTGTGTGTGTGTATATGTGTGTGTGTATATATATATATATAAACAAACAGTCTTTAACGACAGCTGTAACAACGTAGACAACTGGGTGCTGAGTTAGGGCTCCTTTTGCACATCCTGTCAAAAATGAACATGGTCAAAATTTTCACAGGATTGAGTCTTCCTTCATTTTGGCTCAGCCAGGGTTCACAGACCTTGCTGTGAAAAACCGCTGACGAAACATTCACACTCTCAGTTTTGAATGTTGTGTTGAGATGCAGAGGTTGCCACGGATCTGGGGGGAAGAGCTGGGGCTCAGTGAGCTCTCTCCGCTCAGCTGCTGTAAGATACAAAATTCCCATGTTCTAGAAATGGTATGCACCACCCTCGGCTAGCAGCTGGAGACAGGATTTGGCCGCAGTCTGCCTGTGGAAAGCATTTTGCCGTTCAAGAGGATGACAAACAGCTTGTGAGTTTTTTGGTATGGGAATCCTTTTGCAAAACTTGAGGAAAACCTCAGTATCATAAAAGAATGACTTAAAAAAAAATCTCAGGACCCATAATTAAAGATTTCTGGTTTGTACATTTGCATGTTTTTCCTCTGCTGAATACTTAAGTTTTGTGATCTTACCTGGTGCCGCTGCTGTGCGGGTGACTTAACTGAGGAAGGGCCGTGGCACACCTAGTGGTACCTGACTGCTATGTTTCGTATGACACAGAGGAATTGGGAAGCGTGGTTCCAAGGAGGAGAGTGTGACGGGGTCTCCTGATGTCATGGGCAGGGTCGTGGACTGTCAGATATTGTATATTTTTTCTCTATAATTAGAACATTTATAGATGTTTCTTGCTTTTGAGCCAGGTACCTTTTAAACAAGCGCCTTCTGATTAAAAAAAAAAAAAAAAATTAATGCCTTCTGTCCTGCAAGCTATAAATACCCATTGATTAATTTAATTTTGGTTTGAGAATTTTGTCTTTATGTGGTTTCTTTCTCTTTCCATCTTAGGATGCCACATCTGTGTTTGTGCTTTTAACTGTCCAGCTTGTCAGAGGGCTGTGCACTGGCTTCTTCGGGGCTTGGTAGCTTTTATTCTGGGAAATCTTCACTGCAGTATTATGGACCGTGTTGTTATATCGATAAGTTGCATTTTGTTAACAGATTCATTTGTTCTGGTGACAGGTTTGTGTCTCTGCTGAGTACAGGAACAAGGAGATGTCTCAAAGGAGAGTTTTATTAGGATACATTTATAATTTTATCTTACAGTATTAGAAGTTTGTGTCAGAGGAAGGTTTTAAATCCATCTCCTGAATTATAGTTCAGTGCCTTCACTTTATTCCATTCATGTTTTCTAAGACTTTTTTCTGTCTTCCCAAAGATATAACTTTATCCTTCTTCCTCAGAGTTTCTACCTTGGCATGAAAGGAAATTTGTATGTCTTACACTTCATTTCTTACTTGGCAGAAAACGGGAAGATGATCGTACTTTGGCTTATTATGAAGAGATACAAAAAAAAGTCTTAATAGTAGTATGAAATGTACTGAGTCCTTTTTAGTTATCAGTGCATAACGGTCACATAGGTTATAATTGGGATAGGACTTTTTTTATTTCATAACTTTGTGATGACTTAGCCTCTGTCCTCAGGATGTTTGCTCAGCATGCCGAGTTCTCTGTTGCAAAACCAGCAGGCACCGACTGTAGCCTTGCACTTGGTGTTCATCACAAATTAAAGGGCATGCTACACATGTGAGCGCTGAAATAACTTACTGCTGTGCTGCAGGGGGGCCCTCTCAAAGGCCAGCAGAGTAACTGGGAAAATGTGCCTTTTTGGCCCTCAGCTTGTTAATTGGCTGTTTCACAACAATCTGTGCTACTACTTTGGATTACAAATGTCATAATTAGTTTGCTTTCATGGATCTGGTTTTAAGGTTCAAGTATGCTGAAAGCAGGTATTATGAGTAGATCTGAAATGATGGCCTGTGGCTGAACTGTTGCTATGGGTGACCTAAAGGCTGCAAAAGATACAGATCATCGGTGTGAGGTGTCACGTTTCTTTTATGATCACTTGTACGGAGCTGCATTGAGCCAAACCAAAAGTTGTTGCTTCTGGTGATGACTGCATGGTCAAAATGTGTTTGATTAGTAAGGCATCTCCAGATCAACATAACACTGTGGCAAATACTTAACCTGCCATTAATAAGGCCATAAAATAATGCTGAAGCCTGAAAAACTTACAGTACTATTCTGGCTCTGTTATTCATGTGTTTTTCCAGTTGGAGAGGAAAATCTAGTGAAGCTGATTTTGCATTTGAGGCTTTCAGTATTGCAGTGCTTTTCAAACTCTGCAGGAAAATCTTTTTTCTCTCCTCTCCCCTTTTTAGAGTAACACTTTTCACAAGCTTCTCCAAACTACACAAATATTTTTACAGGCCTTGAAAACCTTTACTAAAAGTTTGTTTTTACAGAATCTGAACTTCTGTCCCGGTATGATGCTGTAGGAGTTGGTGTGTTTTTTTTTTTTCATCAAGAGAAAGTCACGAAGCATAATGAGGCCATTTTGCAGTAATTAATATTATTGTTCAGATATTTCACACAGCTGTTTCTTGTTAAATGTGTGGTGAAAGCTGTATGCTTGGGCGCATCTCAAAAGTCCATTTCCCCCAGTCCCTGCCCAGAGCACTTCTCCATGTTCTGGCTTCCCCAGAGGGCAAGGAGTTGCACTGAAGGTTTTTGAAGCTGTTCACAAGCCTGATTTTGGCCTAATAAGTCGGAAGGGCTGTATTTTGGATACTTGATTCTGGGATGAAATTAAACATTTCACCTCAGTCTTTACGACTACAGAGGTTTCTGTATTCCTGGAAGTCTGGAGTTATTAGTGAATTATGAGAGGAGGTCTTTTGATTTTTGGGGTTTTTTTTGTGGGGTTTTTTTTTTCTTTCCTTTGTGCAAAATGGCAACAGATACCTAATTTCTAAGAAACCATTTTATCTTCTTTGGTGTGCAGCATTTGCATTAATGTGGCTTCAGTTATGTATACAAAGTAGTGTATTTACAAGCAACTCTTACTGATGTCTGCCTGTATCTAGGGAAAAATCAGATTATATAATTTTAATGCTTAAAAAAGGGTTTGTAGCAATTATCCTAAAGATTTCATGTTCCTGGTATTCTTATTGTTGGAGTTTCTTCAGTCCTGTCTTTAGGGAACAGCAGAAGTAAACCAAGAAACACTTCATTTGTATTGCAAAAACCCTCTTTTTTTTCCCCCACAACAAAAAGCCAAATAAACAGCAGCCTCCCTCTGAACCTTCAGACATGCTCCCGCTCCAAAATTTACAGTCCCTTCAAGCGTTTATTCTGGTGATTTAAAAGGTCAAGCTTTTAAAAACTGCATCATTAAATAGAAAAAACTATATTCTATAAAGGCAGGTAGGTGAATGAAGCTCGTGGCTTAGATGATGTACGCCAGTATTGCCCATTAGACTTGCCCCACTAAGGTATAATACCAGTCTTGCCGTATGCAAACAGGTATGTGTTTCTTATGAACCCTTCAAAGCAAGAAATGGGCAAACACAAACCAGTGCAAGTCCTTGGCTGAGCACTTTTGAGTGCATGGAGCGCAGCTGTTGGTTCCTCTAGCTGGGCTTTTATCATGGTCAGATCTCTGTGTAGTGTGTTCAGATAGAAATTGTTTTTAACAAATTCCTAAAATAATGTCTGGGATGCAAGCAGAAGGAAGGAGAGGTTCCAGCCTAGTTCATTTTTGGACACAGCGATAGTCTTGCACCAGATGAGTCATATCCTTCGTTTGGACACCTGATGGACACATCAGTGCCAGCTTGTGACACCCTGCTTGTTCTTCTTTAGCTGCTGCAGTTCTTTGGCAAAAGTCTTTAAACATCCCAAGAAGGTGAGAAGCCGTTTCTCGTGTTTGATGCCTGTGTTGCAGTGATCTTACTTCCTATGACGGAAGTATAATTGCTCTTAAAAATCCCTGTTTAGTGGAACTGTGGATGAAAGCAGAGCATTGCACAGAAGAATACTACTCATCTGGTCTCACTTCTAATTGCTCGTTTTTAAGTGAGAGGGTTTGCAGATGCAGGTTTCACTGGCAATAATGGCCATCCAGAATAGAGGAAAACCAAGGGATTTTGGCAGATCCAATTTCTTGTGTTGTACTGTTACTGAAATGGTTGCGTTTGTTTTTAGCAGAAATCTGAATTGTACTGCCTGTGCAAGCTGGCTTGAGCTGCAGGGAATGGGCATATGTTTTCTGTGAGGGGGAGGAGAAAGGGCCACATGTCAAGCTGCAAGCAGTCTAAAGTGCTCACCTGAGTTGCTTTGAGTGTTAGGACAGCACGTACTCTGCTTCCTTTTCCTCCTATTCTTCTCCAGAAAAACGGCAGTTCCAACAGAGTATTTAGATTTCTTTTGAGCCCCAAATACCTAAGTCATGTAGAAGGTATCTGGGGGACTTTTCTATGGTATTTGGTGTAGGTTCTTGTATTGTAGTATTCCCCATGCTGTGTAGCTAATGGTTGAAAAACCTGAACTTTTGAGGTACAGTGTCTCAGATCTTCCTGTTAAGGTTAAGCTGGAATGCAGCACAGATGCAACTTCTGGCTCCGCTGTTTTAACCACCTAAGGCTTGATTCATTTCTCATTCTGAATGCAATGACAGGAATAGTCGGTGAAGAAAAAAGAAACTAGCAGACAGCTCTTCTGTACTGGGTGGAGGCCACCTTTGGCTTATAGCTTGAAACAAGCTGCGGACAAAGGGAAAAACACTTGTGTGTTAATCTAAACTACTGGATGTCATTTGCAGCTGGAAAAAAGAGTTTAGACTTTGTGTTACTTCACAGGCAGTAGCTAAAAGCCATGTGATACGACCTCAACAGATTTTCAGAAAACTACGACTTTTTTTTTTTTAAATAATTGATTCAAATAAACCTGCTTTTCATGTTCCCAATTTGTATAACATCATTTCTTGTGTCTACTATCCTCATCTACTTTTGCAGTTCTTTTTGTTCATTCATACATTTTGTATGTATGATGTAAAGTAATTGATATTTTTCTGTTGGGAACTGCTAGGACATTTAGTGCATGATATGGTCCTCATGCCAATGGCCATCTAGCTGTATAGAATTGCATGCATTCAGTGTCCAATGTAAATATTAAGAAATATCTCCGTAAGAAAATTGCCATGAAAATTTTCCATTTTCTATGACCAGTTGACCCTGCCATAAGTGGTCCTTCAAGGAATTTTACGGTTTTTTAAATTGTTTTTTTAAATGAAGGTAGAAGAATAACTCGCGCTTGTTGTTGCCAATTTTACACTAGCTGCTTACTTTGTAATAAGCATTTTCTTTGATGAAAAATGGGATTAGAAGGCTAGAGGTTGAAAGTTTACTACCTTCGCCGCAAGCTGAAGTTCAGGCTTTCTCTGGTTTTAGGTTTGAAGCAGTAGGCTTTGCTGTCAAGTGACGAATACCACAATGGCTGTGAAAATTTACTTGTGTCTTTTTTTGTTCGCAGTCAAACTGCAACTGCAGGCAGAAGAAAGAGGAGTGGTGTCAATCAAAGGTGTAAGTGCAAATCGCTTCCTGGCTATGAAGGAGGATGGCAGATTGCTGGCCTTGGTAAGCAGCGTTGTTTTAATGTTCATGTCTAAGTGCCTGTCTGTATTGGTGGGTCCTCCCCTCAGTCTGCATCGAGTAACCTCTCCTCCAGCAGGTCGTACTCAGCTGCTCTGTGTGATTTATCAGGGAGAAGTTAGCTCTGCACAACTTCAGTCAATTAATTTAACTATGAACTAGGAAGAGATGGGTGTCTGCCCTCACCTAGAAGCTGCAAAATTTAACTGGAATGGCCTGTCTGAGAGAGAAAAATCACAGTGATCATGTAGAAAGGAAATTATAAGAACAAATGAAGACTCTCCCTTTTTTCCCCCATGAGTAACTTTTTCCTCTTTCAGTTACTTTTATATAGCGTGATTGTAAAGACCCTTTTAAAGTAGGAAGGAAAGCCAATTTTTTTTTTAACTTTGACTTTTATGTGTTTGATAGTAATCTGCATATATTGTATTCTCATCTTCCTCTTTGTAAAGAATCAAGTTTTTTTGGTCATGTATACTTCCGAAGTAGAAAACTGGCAAGAAAAATATTTTTGAAAATGTGGTGATAAAATTTTTCAAAAAGTTAGTAAATGTAGGTAAATTAAACTAGTCTTTAATGAGACTAGTTTTAAACTCCATGCATTTTATTGGTATTGGCTTAATTTTTAACCATGTTTTAAAGCCAGTATTTTTAGCAGACTCTGAAAGTTAGCAAGGTCTCCTAGAGCTAGATGATAAATTTTAAGAGCTGCAGTTATGTTCATTTTGCTTACGAGACGTAGACACTGTAAATCTCTCATCCATACTTACAACCTTCAGTGCAGACAAACTTTCAGCACTGTGAAGTACCACCGTAGGGCATCCTACTAGAATTTTAGTTTGAAATAATCCCCGGTGCTTTAGGATCTCGAACACAGCTCTGTTCAGCTTCCGTGCAAGTCCCCACCTGTAACAGGTGTTAGTAATAAAGTGAATTCCTAACCTTCTCTGAACTACAGCTTATGAAAGACCCGTGCCAAAGGCTGTGGAAATTACATCTGGTTCCCCTCGGTTCTGCTGAAGTGAAATAGGTCTGAAGGCAAACCCAAACACTTCAGCAGTTTTACGTGAGCGGGGATCCCTGGTGTGTTCCTCAGCACCGTGTGTCTCTGCCTCCAGGAAGCCCATTTTGTTTATGCCTGTGAATACAGTTAAAGAACCTGTTTCAGGTTACAGCATTATGTACTCGGACATTGTGTGACAGCTCTGTTGAAGAAAGTGTGAGGAGTAGACACTGTGCTATTCTTGAATGAAGGGTAATTGGGAATTTCCTGTGGTGCTGGTGTGGTGGCATTCGGCTTCCTGTTCAAATTGCCCTCCTTACCCTGAGCGACAGCGAATGGTCAAAATAGGGTGTTTAGCACTGTTGGTAAAATAACAAACACTCAGGTGTGTTTATGTTTGGGATTTCCAACTTTGCCATTGCATGGTGGGTTTTGGCTGTAGAACATGCTTCCCATGCAGCTATATGCAGCAGTTTTATCTGCTTAGTTCTTGTAAGGCCGTGTGCTTGGAAAGTATCTGCTGTTCACTCAGAATTACTCTCTCAAAATCTGGTAAAGTTGTGTCACTTTGTGCTTCTTACTCGAGCTTAGAAAACATTTGTTTTGTTTTGCTCTGTTTCTGGAAATGGGTATTACTTGAATGGTGCTTACTGCAAACGTTACTTCCTGCAGCTCTTCATTTTTGCTCTTCGGAGGTGAAAACTCTCTACTCTTTAAGATTTTGTTCTTCAGCCAGCCTAATGAATACTTCTGCAATTTCATGATCATTTTCTGCAGCACAGGCAATGTTTTTTCCATGAGAATTTCTGTACTATGACTTCCAACAGTTTGTGGCCAGTTGTGCCTCTACCATTTTCTGCCTATAAACACATTCATGAAACTGTTCCTAATTGCCAGTGTTTCTTTTTCAGTTTGAGCAGTGTTGTGTTTCAGTGAGAGCTTTAAAAGAACATACGCTGGAAATCTTTGTGGTGAAGTGATCTCATCAGTGCACATGAATTCATATCTACTGAAACCTTCAGTTATTTCTTTTAAAACATCATGGAACTTTAATTTCTAAACACCTATTTTGTTCTCCAATCTACTAGTCACTCAAGTACCATTCTGTCCTTTTTAACGTCTGTTTTGTTTCTTCTTTATTACTTTTCAGTGTCAAGGATCCAATTTACATAGTGTCCTTGTTTTATAAACGTATCAACATCTTAAAAAATACTGTCGCAAATTATTTTCAGTCCTTTTTTGATCCAGTTGGATGTTTTTGTAAGTACTTTGTTGAGACATGTCTTTATGGTTTGTTCTGAGTTGGGTTTTGCAAACCGATTTATTGCATAGCCGGCATATCACTGCTTACACTGGCGATTTGCGTGGTGGTGCAGTGGATCACGTTCTTCTGTTGAAAGCTGGATGATACGGGTTTTAATTCAGCAGTGTCATGTTATCTGTTTACTAACGGATTCAATTGTTGTGGAGGAGAGGTAATCTTTACCAGCTCAGTCACTGGAGGAAATGTCTGGTTACTAATGCAGCTAGTCAAAACCTCCCCTTGGAAAAATGCTGGTTTAACTAAAAATATTTGTGCAGAAATCTATCTGATAATGGCTCATTTTGACTTTCCAGTTTCATTTAATTATAAAAATGAAATATTTTCACTTCATGGAATTAAATGTGTTTTGATTATTTCATGAAGAGATTTCTCAAAATTTCCCATGAAAGGAAGAATTACAGTTTTGACTCACTGTTATAGTACATGAGAAATAATCTTTCATTTAAGGATACGACCTGTTTGTTCTGTCTGTCATGCTTATGTCATTTTACTATGACCAGACAGGTTTTGCCAGACTGAAAGACTTGAAGAGAAATTCTTCTCTTTTGATGTTACAGATTAAAATTGTGGTACAAGAATATCTGTGAGAATAACCTTCTATTTCCTGGCCCTTTCCTAGTTAGAAAAGGCTAAATGTCATCATTACCTTTCTTGGGTCATAATCCATCTGCTGTGGTTATTCCAGGTTAACCCTCTAGTTTCAGTTTTGAGAATGAACAAAATTCAGGAATTTTAATTCCTAGTCTGAGTCCAAAAATGTCAAAACTAGTTAATTGGCATAATGTGATACTAAGGCGGACATGGTTCACACTGGAAAATGAACCAGGGGATGGCGTTTGGCCATGTAAATAAGGGAGGAAGAACTTTGTTGCAGGAAGCTGCTGCCTCTTTTGGGCAATTAAGCTGCCCTGGGTGAATCACCTTGACGATTTTGGCAGTCGTTGCCGTTTAGCTACTGTGGGCGGTGGCATGCAGCAGACTGTAGTACAAGCATGGCTATGACCAACGTTGCTAAGCACTCCATGTTTTACTTAGTCGCTCAGACTCTTCTGGATGGACGTCTTGCTTGGCAGCAGACAAAATACTGACTGGTGGCAGGGCAGGTGCCAAGTGGTGCTGGCTCCCCGCTACTGCCCCAAGTGTTTTCCCTTCCTTTATCCTTTTCCTGAAGGGCTGTAGAGTTCAGGTATTCCATGATGTGCTGTGAAAGCTTTCACTGCCAGATCACTGTTTTGAGTGCAGCCTAGACCAAGGTGTATTTAAAAAAAACACATTGATATCCAGGGTCTTTCCAGGGGCTGAGGTTCACAATGTGGTGGCTGGCATCCCACTCCTGCTGGATGGCAGTCCGGCTTCTGAAATGTCGCCTTTGGCAGATGCTAAGGAATACGTAGTTTGTGAAGCCTGAACTGTCATTTGTCACCTACACGTTCACTTTTATGTCAAAATATTTACATTGGCAACGTACTGTAGGAAAGCCCTGGTATCACACATCCTTTGTGGAGAAATAAGGACTTGAGTGTCCAGAGCGAATTGCATGGCACCTTTCAAAATACCTTTATGAATGTAAAAACAAAACAAAAACCTTTTTTCTTTTTCTCTCTCTTTTTCCACCTTTTTTTGATTATTTTTTATAACACCCATAAATTGCCTGAGAATCTGTTTGAGGAGTCTGATCTATTCTACTTTTTAAACCCGAGTGGTATGAGGAAGGCTAAATAAAAACGATGCATTTCTTTGAGTTGTGATTGTGTTTACTTTGTGGATTCGGTGCGTAGGAGACAGGGTCATGGGAATTTGCCTTTCGTCTGTACATGGGTCTTTGTAGCAGCCGCTTAAGTTCACCACGGGCGCACTGGAAGCCATTTCCTTCCTGCTGGAGGCTGAAGCTGGTACAGCCGGGCCGTTGTGAAGACTCGGTTCTGCTGGTGTTAGGCATTTGATCTGCCATACCCGATGGGGACTGCCCGGGAAGCGTGCCCAGAGAAGCCAGGTGCTGCGGCGCTGGGGGGGGCCGTGCTCTGCGTGGTACCTCCCCAGCACCTCTGCTGCCCATGTGGCACCCGCTGTCCCGGCACTTCCAGAAGTGCCACCGCTTCGGCTGCGATTGTCCCTTTGCCAGAATTTCCAGCTTGGGCAATTGTACTGAACTTGCCTTAACTCTGCTTAAAGTTTGGTTTTGTTCTTACATACTTCGCTTCTTTATATGGTTTCTGTGCCCTCGTAAGGCTGCTGTAATCCATTTCAGGCTCGGATCTGTAGCTCAAGGCAATTAATGCGTCTGTTTTCATTACTGGAACAAAACTCATTGAAATACAATTTATCTTGAGGAAGATTACTCAAAATACAAATTATATGAAAATTGTTAATTTGATTTCTGCTACGTGCAATGTAAAAATATTAGTGAGTTATAGAAATGAGAAATTGCATATGGATTTTCTCTTGTAAGTTCTTTTCCTCAGAAAGCAAAAGTCATAGCTGAAAATGGTTGAAGTGGAGGAAAATACTGAAGACATATGTTTGGAGACAGATCACTTTATTCCAGGCTGCTTTTGAATGACTTAATTGCTTGTAGCTACAGAAACTTGGCGTATATGAGGAGTCGCTGCTCTTTTGTATGTTTTCGTGCATACTGTAGAAAGTCTAGTTGTTCCAAGCTCACTTTTTTAGTTCTAGTTAGATACTTCATATGTTCATGAATATTAACAGAAGATTGCAACAAAGAGTAGCCTGCTCGTTTAGGGAATTGCTTCACATTCCCTGTCTCCTCTCCAAGATTTCACATGCTTTCATTTTAACGACTAGCTTTTCTCCTCTTCTGGCATTCCCCAAAATTTTCTAGGTAAATGAGTATGAGCTGATGGACTGAAAGATGGTGTGTATGAAACAAAAGAGCCCCGCCAGCTCCAGTAAGTTCCTGTAATGTTGAACTTCTGCCATCTTTGTCTTTGAGAAAATAATTTCTCTTGCTTAAAGCGCTGGTTCTGCAGCAGGTCTGGCACTGACTGCTACCAGAGCAGTTTCTCCACTGACAGGGGTTCTGCTGTTGTGAATATGCCTTGGGATAAAAGCAGTTAAACACCGATGCAAATCCTCCTCTTATAGAACGAGATCTTACTTGAGGCTCTTTGTATGTCCTCTTACGTTTCCAATACAGAGGAACCATGTCATTTCTTGGTGGTGGATTTCACAACGTGAATAAACATTCATGTTTTCTGTTGACTATGAGCAGCTCAAAGTACTAGTCATAGTTAAATGGGCTTGGTTAAAGTCCCCCAGGCAATAACAACTATCCAGGAAAATGTGTGGGCTGAAGTCTTGCACTAGATGATGCCTACCTCACATGATCTCACTGGTAGCAGTGGGATCAATTGAAGATGAAGACTTTCTCTTCAGCAAGGCCATCCCGAGGGAGCAGTGGTTTCTGCTGTGGGCAAAGATGTGCGGAAGAAAGTATCGCACTGTATTCATTAATGGCAGGCTTGCCTTTTGAGGGCTTTATATGCAGCTGAGTATGTCCTACCTCATGGTGGTCAAATGCAGCACCTAAGACATACGTAGTAATTCCCTGTATGGGTCTCCCGGCCTCCAACCCATCTCAGCTGTTGGGGCCTTCTGAGCCAAGAATGGTTTTTACGTATTTAATGAATTTCAGTGTATTTTGTTTCCATGAACTTGTCCAAAAGTGACTTGAATCCCTGTAAGCTGGGGGAAACAGTAACTCCCTACGGTAGGGGGCTCAGCAGCTCAACTTTTACTCGTTGCACAAAGAACCACCTTCTTTCGTGTTTGTAGGTGTGAAGGCATCTTAATCCCACGCAGGTGGAGTTGGTTTTGAAGGCTTACTTCTAGCAGCAGAATGGTTCCATAGATGCTCTTCTAAGTAAGCACTGGCAGAGTATGCTTGGTTTCTCTGTGGAATAGACTTCTTTGCCAGGTCTGGTCTTTCTTACAATGATTTTAAAAGTGTTGAATTTTAAAAAATCTTGAACAGATGCAGACGTGGCACTGTTTCAGAGTGCTATAAATACAGACTTGAATTAGCTTTAGGAAAGTTAAACCTCAAAATTGGAAAAGAATAGGCAAAGGCTGAAACTATGCCATACTGTTTCTCTGATAGAGGTTGGTTTGAGGAAGGCAAGGGGAATACTTGGACGAGGGGGGACACGAGGACGAGGTGGCAAAACTGCTGAGCTTGGAACTTGGGATCAATCAGTAAGTGCCAAGGGACAGGGTTCTTCATTTGTTTGAACGAGTTTCAGGTCAGAACAAAGAAACACCTAGCGAGAACAAACTAGAATCTGCCTGGTCTATGTTGAAGGCTACAAGTGAATCATAGTTAAAAACTGTACTTTAACAGTAACTCTTTCTTTAAATATGAAACATTTACTGTGAATTTCTTAAAACCAAATGTATTGCCAGCTTACGTGCTTGATACGTTAGTCCCATGAATCTGAAGAATTGATTTGATGTGATGGAATATCAATAATCCTTTTCTTTTTCCCCTTCAGAAATGTGCAACAGAGGAATGTTTCTTTTTTGAGCGTTTGGAATCTAATAACTATAACACTTACCGATCACGGAAATACTCTGATTGGTATGTGGCACTGAAAAGAACTGGACAGTACAAACCTGGACCAAAAACTGGACCTGGACAGAAAGCTATCCTTTTTCTTCCCATGTCTGCGAAAAGCTGATTTCCATGGCAGATTCCGAGCACGTACGCCACACTACACTAAAGACGTCGAGTTTCCTCCTCCCCTCGGAAGTAGCAAAAATATAAGCAATTACTTGCTGATATTAAATACTTTTGTAGATACCAGATTAAAACATGAATGTTTTCATACTGTCTTTACATTGAGCTTTCAACCTATTGTGCCATTGTGTGTGGAGATAAAATTAGTTGGAAATTATACTTTCAGGATCAGTAACACTTCTGTTTTCTGCTAGATATCTATATAGAGCTATTTTATTTACCTTATGTTTGCTTTACAGAGTAAAGGAAAACAAATCTGATGCACACTTACAGCCATATTTACCTTTAAAAATAATAAATTTATTTATCTATAGCTTATCAGAGAATAAATAATTACTTTCTAATAATTACCTAAAAAGTGCATGGGTAACTTTAATATGGTCTAAATAACACTACAGTAATAATTCTAAATTATTAATATAATGAAATGTGAAATGTATTGCTATCATGTAATGTTTTTATAGGACTCGGGCAGCTCCCTGTGGTACAGTTTGTAGAACAGGCCTGTGTAGACAGCTGGAAACTCTCTCATGGTTAGATCAATCTTATCAAACCCTTCCTGATATCCGTAAAGTAAGAGTTTCGCTACGTTGCTGGTGATGGGAGTAGCGTGTTTCGTCCTAGCAAGCTCATCGAGGTCCATCCATTCACACCTCAGGCACTCCTGCTGGCAGAAGTTGATGTGGAAGGAGGAGGGTTCCAGGCGACAGACGATGTACATATCCGACTTCCCAAAGGCTCCGGGGTGTCTGTGTTGCTGTCTGAGGCTTAGGATGGACTTGAACTCTGACTTAATGCCAGTCTCTTCGAAAACCTCTCGAACTGCTGTGTCTCCTAGGTGAAAAAAGCAATCCTTACAATACATGCGAGAATGAATAGCTTCACGCTCTTTAAACCTTTCAATCGTAGAAAACTTCTAACTCAAAGCATTCTCTATTCTGCTTCATAAGCTTTTCAGAATGTAAGCCTGTTTGTTTTGACACGAGGATAACAAAACTAATTGCTACGTGCCTTTCTTATGTATATCCTACAAAATGGTGAAAGTAAGAAACTTTTGATAATACTGTACAGGGTGTGGTTTTGAAACGGACATTCTGATGGTCGCCGGCTCCACTGATCTCTTAATCCAAGATGGCATTGCAACCCTCTTTTCAGTCCTTTGAATCTCAGCCCCCATCTCTCTCCTTGCCTCTGCCCAGACTCTGTGCAGCTGAACACTTGTATGTGTGTCAGCTCAGTTTCATCGCCCTTTGCCACAGGGGGTAACAAAATAGGTAAAACTGTTCTTTGCAGAAAGTGAAAGTTGGCACTAAGTCCTTTTCAAAATGTATCTTAAGTGTCAAGTGAAGTTTGAAATACACCATAGTACCAGTATGGCACGTAGCCTGTTCTTGCAGAAAGCATGTGGCAGCCATGCTGCACGTGGATGTTTTGTGTACATCAAGCTAAGTGATGTGGTAACGTTCCTCATTACAAAAGTAGCTGAGGCTTCAAGGGTCTAGAGGGTCCGTGTACTGCAATTACAGCCAGAGAATTACCCATTTAGCCAGCACTCTTCAAAAGAGAAGATTTTTTTTTTTTCTTGAATAGTAACTTCAATTGAAGAGCCCAAATGAGAGTTTTGATACTCCACTTATTTCCCCAAATTCTGCAGTTTCATTGTAGTCAAATCCTAATTGCCTGGGGTAACAACTACTAGTAGGTAAAATACTAGCTTTTTCCAAATCTATGTAAACCCATAGCTCTGTGGTCTTTGAGTGGTAAATGCATATAGCCATTTAGAAATGTTACCTGCTTCCATTTAGTTCATTTTCAGTAAGAAATGAGTGCGTTGGCTTCTAAAAGCGAACAGCTTTTTAACAGGACTTTGTAGAGATTTGCCTTCCTATGGAAGCTTGCATCTTGACATGTCAGAGGTGAACAAACCAGATGTTTTAGGGGTAGTTTCAAATACTGGAAATAATTTCAGGACGCACAGAGGCTAGCAATATCCAAACCAAATGATTTATCCAGCAGAGGCCAGACAACACTGTTAGTGGCCCTGATTCTGCACGTCCTTCTGCCTCAGCTCAGCTTCCATCTTGCAATGGAATGAGCTGTATGAAGTTTACACCAAGTGTATAGAGATTTTTGTGGGACTGGAGACCCATTAATACATGGTGCCTGCAGAACATTTACGTTTGTGACTTTATTACAGCATTAACTAGTTGAAAGGCTACTGTGTATGGGGAAGGTACTCCCTTCCCATTCTGACCCTTGGAGAGAGTGCATTTTGTGTTGCCCAGAGAGGCCTCTGCAGTCCTCTCATTTAAAATAGTGGTTGTAAAGCAGACTCCCTGTGGCAAGTGGTTTTACTATTAGGCAAGGGGCTGTGTGACACAAAAGTGGTCAAAGAAGGTAAACAACTGAGATCCTGAGGAATGCTGAGGCAGGCTATGGTAAGAAAAATGAAGTAATTAGGGGTTTCGTTTCAGCTTTGAGCTTTGCTTTTATCTAAAGTACCTTTTTCTGTTTCCCTGTTATTTAAGCGTGTATGTATATACATATAAATATATAATGTCAGTTAAACTAGAAGAAACACTAGGGCTTGAGTTTCAGAAATACTCAAATACAAAAACGTGTGCACTTTGCTTAATTTGCATTATGAAACTATTCTGATTACTTGCACAAGTCAGTTTGTACTCATTAAAGTAGGCAGCCGTATATTTTGTCCCTTCATATAATTGCAGGATCTTCAAGCATTGCAATTGCAATTTGTAATCGTCATTTGAAATTTAGTCCCTTGAATGACTGTGAGTTTATAAGGTTTGATGTAAGGATAAAAAAAAGTAAAATTAAGCTCTACTATGTTTTACGCTTCACTAATTTATATCTTCTTGTACTGTTAAGATGTGTTGCAGAGAATCATAACTTTTATTATATAGTTAGAAGTGGCAGGAGGGGAGCTGTAAGAGACTTGTCTCCTCCCAGGTGTTTCTCTATACCTACGCGCAGGCTCCAGCCCCAGTCTCGCCTGCTATTTGAGGGATGGCCACTGGCTTACTTGGTATTCCTCTGGGGAAGCTGTTGCCAGTGCTGGTCATTCTTTTCCCTCAGTAAAAAAACCCTCTGGTGTCTCCTAGAAGTGAAAGGGAGCCTGGCTGGAAAACATGGCCTTTGGGATTCTTCTGAAAACACGAATCCATTTCACTGTGTTGTATGTATTTACATTGTCAGGCAAATGGTTTTGATTTCTATCACCATGTTTGACAAAAAGACTTAAAATGTGACTCGTGAGTTACGAAAACTGCAACTCGGCCACATCCCCGCTAATTAGAAACCTTCTCCATGTAGTGAAATAATGAACTGGAATCCAGGCCCTCCACACGTTGTTGTAGGAAGACTGCTAAAAATAGCAGATGAAACAGTCAGGAAACCTGGGCTCGATACCCAGTTTGCCAGAGCTGCTGCGTTGCTCTGGGCAACATTTCTGAGTTCTGCATTTTTGAGTTATTGGAAGAATATATTCATATCTGAATACTGATACGGGGCTAAATTAATGGGAGCAAATGTAACTTTTGAAAACAAGACCTACCTAATAACTGCAGTATAACTTAAGAATTAATCAGTCTGCAGATCATAATTTTAAGGGTGAGATACAAGGATAAAGAGCACAGTTTCCTCTCTCTTCATAAACACCCTTGTTCATTCACCTCTGCATGTAACTGCAGCAGTGTTCACCGTCACCTGGGTCAAAATGATAGATTGCCTCAAATCAGCATTGTTTTTTAATACAGAAGTGCCTTATGTCTCTGGTTGAAAGTAGGTGCCCACAAGCCTTGGGCACTTGCACTTAACGCTGGTCTAGTGCCAAAGAGCTCTTAGTCTAAACAAGTCAAAAGAACAAGGGGAGAAGGAAACAAGTGTATTTATTTCTGTTTCGCACATAAAAATGGAGAGTTGGAAATTTTTGCTCATTACATCGCTGAGCTCACTGCCCTGGATTCCAGTGTGAGCCGAGAGCTCGCTGTTTCAGTTTTATTTGGGTTACATACTGACTACCTTAATCCTCTGCACTTCTGGCTCATGACAGCATATCTAACGAGCCTACAAAAAATAAGCTGGCTTCAAGCACTCATTTAAGAGAAATTGTGGAAGAGGGTAAGTGTTATAAATACAAAGCTTCCCTGCCCTGAACATAACGTTATCCCATTACCATTCAGGTCATGTCACTTCGTCTATTCACTAATTCAAAGAAGCGGTTAGTCATAGGAGTGATGTGGGTCATGATGTGCTTCAGTACTGTTAATGTCTTTATAATTCTGTTGATGTCTGAGCTGTTATCCTAGGACTTACCAATGTCTTCGCCTGGATTAGACAGACCTCCTGGAAACTTCCACGCATTTAGAGTCTGTATTGGAGGAAAAAAAATACTAATGAAGTATGCAGCCTTGTTTTGTATTCTCTAACATGGAGGAGACAATTAACACATGACTTTTTGTTGAAGTTGCAGTACTGTAAGTACTCTTAGAAACATCAGTAAGACTTTATGTAGGAACTTCTCTGTTCTTGGTAAGGTGAGGATCAGAGGTAACTACAGTCTGTATGAAATATTGGAACAAAAACACCTACTGATTGAAAATACAAACTGTCTAACAGTCATTAGACAACGTTGCTGCTAGATAACTAGGTAAAGTAGTTGAATATTAAAAAAAGCTGCTATAGACTATATACTCTTATATTTAATCACTAATGTATTCCAATTCTATGGTTTTGGCTTTTAAAAAATGTATTTATATTTAAGCTACAAACAAGTATTATGATTGTAGTACTGTTCTATCCTGCACTGGCTTTTAAGATGACTTTGTGTGTCTGTAATAACCAGTTAGTGTAACTTGTCGTTCGTTTTCATGGAAGACAAAAACTGAGGCCTTGTGTGTGATTTACATATAGAAGCATTTATTGAATTGCAATAAAGTTCAGTACTTAAAACAGAATGTGAAGTGCAGACTTGATGCTGTTAATGATACTGGTAAAGGAATCCCAGTTCCTACACCTCTTGCAAATGCATAAAGATTTGTAGGCTTTACCTTTACATCTATGTACAATTCTTTTTATTTCTTTCCTTATTAAAAGTTCATGTAGGAAGAAGTTAACCTTCAACTAGAAATGAATGCAGTAAAATGGTACACTCGGGGTGGGGTGGGGGGGAAGAGGTAGCTTTTCTTGTACAGGCAGTGTAGAGAGGGAAGTTGTGTGCTTTCCAGTGATTTGAAACCCCACCGACTACCCTGGAGAATGTTTTTTTTTTCTGGGCACTCTTAAAGGGCTTGGATAGGATTTTAAAGTAATTGATTAAAAATAGTGCAGATGAAAAATTTGCATATATTCATCTATTGGCTTTCAGTTCCTGGAAATTTTTCTTTATGCTGTGGAATTGTCCTTTCATGATTAAACCCAAACAGCTCTTAAAATTCCACTAGCTGTTTAAATTTTTTTATTTTTTAGTGTTCAGAACATCATTTGTATTAAAAGTCGCCACTTCAGGGAAATTTCGTGGGGAAGGAGAAACAAGAGGAGTGGTGGAACTGATAGTGGGAAACAGACACAGTCTCAGCCAATTTGCTTGCAATGAGCTATTTTATTTGTTCACTGCATAAGAAACGTACGTGTGTTCAGGCACTTCAGTTTTTATACTTATTTTATCCACTCAGTGAAAGAGAGCTACAAAGAGGGGAGCTGGAAACAACCTTTTATTTTCCCCTTCACCTTCCTCACGCACTGTGCTGGGTGTCAGCTCTGTTCTGGAATATACCCATCCCGTGTTTTGGGCTGGGCTGGAGCAGGGAGTGGTGCCAGGCTAGTCCTCTCGTGTCTTGGGGCCAGGGGTTGGGAATTGGACCCAGAGCCTGAATAGAGCATCTGGTGTCTCGCTGTAAGAACTGGATAGAGAGATCTGCACTTAAAATGGCCGTGGGTGAGCTTTAACAAAACGACAGCATTAAGTTGTTAAACCTCAAGCCTCCTGGGCGTAGGAAACTACTATTTTCTTCTAAATATGCAATTTCCATTTTTATTCTTTGAGAGTGTTTAAGACATTTACTAACAGGTAAGCATGCAGTTTTATAACTTCTGTGTGCATAAAAGGAACAATAATGGCAGCATTTCTAAAGTTTACACTGCACTGTTCCTGGAGACTTGCTGGAACTGGAACCGCTTTTGGAGGGGATAGATTGCATGCTGGATTTATGCTTTAATCGGTAATTACTGAATGTAAGCCTGAAGGTCCTGCTGTAGAGAAGTCCTTGGAATTTTACTTTATGGTAAGTAAAAATATAAAATCGGTAATTTACAGGAAATAAGGGTGTTCCTCTTCCTCTGCACTCCGTTACAAATTCAACATGTATGATTGAACCTGCCTGTGAAAGCACCCTTTCATGGGAGTTCATTAACTGTGTTGTACTGACGTTTTGGGTCCCGAGAAGGAATCTCTTAATAGCTTTTTCAGGAAAGACAGAAAAATGTAGCCAGTGAGATTCTGGCACAGTTTAACTACATAAAATGAAAATGATGCAGCCAAGGATACTTCAGTTAGTGTAGGTTTGGCTTGTTTGCGTGTTAAAATTGCAGTTAATCTCACTGCACTAGAGACACTTTTATTTAATATGCAAAAGAAAGCATAATGGAAGTCAAGCATGCATTAAATGGAATAGCACAGGCAACTGCTGAAGAGCTAGCGAGCTTTCTGCACTTGCTGTGCTAAAACTTAGGTTAGCCTGAGAGAGGCTGGAAGACATTACCAGCGAGGGATGCTTGGTTACCTCAAGCCACATCACACAGCCCACCATCACCACACTAATACTCTCTGGTTTGGCACTCTCAGTAGTGAGCTCAAGCACTTCAGTCTGTGAGAAATTAATGATCTTTACACCTGCTGTACAAAGGTGGTCTCCAGGGCATGGCCAACCATGTTATTGCTTATTTAAAGCCAAGATAGGCCTGGAATTTTCGAAACCAAACATCATCAGAATCTTCTTCCAAAATCTGCTTTGAGCCATGCGTTTTTTTCCAAAGGTCTGCATGGATCCAAACACAAGATCAGGGATTCTTGGGTCAGTTACAGGAGAAAATGGAAATCTCAAAGCAGAAAGGATACTTAGTTCTGCTGATTCAATCACCAGTTATAATTAAGAACAAAGCTGTTGATTTTCAAAATCTTATTTTTTTTTCCCTTCAAATGCAATACAGCAATCTGTTGATAGATGTATTCCAAGACACACACAAGTTAACTATCACAATTTTTGGACTGTACTGAAAAGATGATCTTTGTTTTATATTATAGAGTAGGCTTATCTAAATTAACTTCTCTATTTTATAATCCTATAACAAACTTACCCTGTTTTTGTCTTGTACGACCAACACCTTTCCAGTGCTTTCATCTAGAACAGCACCTAGGAGAGAGAGAATATTGAAAAAGATTGTTAGACAACTACGTTCAATTTTAACAACCATAATTTAACATGTTTTGATAAAGCACAACAAACCCCTAATGATACTCGTCTTACAGTTAGCAAGATTTGTCTGCATGAATCACATTTTGTCAGTGGAAAACTGATATACAATAAAATGTGAAAAAAAGGTTAAGGATCCTGTATAAAAATTCAGAGTTAGCAGTACCAAGATAAGTACTTCCAACATCTAAGTTCCAGATAAGACAAGAAATGAAAAGAATAATTTGCTTGTATTAATATTATCAGAACTAAAGAATGCACGATCAAGATGTCTTCCAAATAATCTATCAGAGCTGCTTGCTTTGGCAGAGATGTGCCTGTAATCTTGCTCAAGTAACAGAAATTCTTCCAGTGACTCTGGCCGAGTAGCCATGATGGGCACGAACCCTTCTCCAGTGAAATTCACAACAAAATGCCTGCCTGAGTGTTTTCTGGTTAATAATACACAAGGTTTAGTACTCAGTGGGCTGATTATGCTGACAAAGTTCAAGTGGTTCACTATAAACTCATACTGTACTACCCAGCTAACAACTCGTGACAGGAACTGCACAGCAATCCGAGTCAATTTTTTAATCAAAAAGCTTTGCTTCCAAGTGGAAGAGTGACACTTTCACTTGATTCATACATCCCCCTTTTTTTTTTTTTACTGAAAAGTTCAGCTTTTCCTTGTGTCGTCACGCTCAGCCCATAACTTTCTCCCGCTGATTACAAGCTTTCCTACTCTTTAAAACCCAAGTGCTTTCATGTTTAATCATCACGTCACACTCATTGGTCATGCCTTCAAAATGTCTCCCCTTTAAAATAGGTATTTTTCTCAGATTTTCAAGTGCTCTGTGGTGAGCAGAATGAGGACGGTTGCACGACTTACCAGGCTCTTTTCCACATCAGTCATGCATGGGTTTCAAATTAGTAGGTAATGATAAAAAAATGCTTATATCATTTTACAGCAGGAGGAAAAGTATATGGACGGATCTGTGATTATATGCACATTTAAAATGCAGTTTGACATTTATGCAGCTGCTCATTTTACACATTTCCTTAAGTAACAGGACTGGCCACAGATGATCATTTAAAATGCTATGGGGACATATTTCCACAGAAGGGAATTATTAAGGAATGAGTGTCCAGCTCAAAACATTCTCTGTTTTTTAATAATACATGGCAGACGTGTAGGAGGGAATATTTAAAAGATGAAATACCAATCTTCCTTCAAGATATGTCAAAGGACGTGCTTTAAGAGGGTAGTCACGTATCTCCCTCCCCCTGGCTTGTGACTTTATGATTTCATTCCTCCTGTAACTATTTAGCAGTGTCCAGGTTCAAGTACTCTACTGATTAAGAGAAAACAAAAGGAAAGCAGGAGCAACTTTGATGCACGCTGTGATTACAGGGATTATTTTCTAGAAAAGACATTCTTCAGCCAAATGTTTTGCTGAGACCAAGGAGGACTGCTGAAGACAGGAAACTGCAGTTTGAATCAAACAGAAAGAACGTTTTCTCTCCTCTGTTCCCCAGAAATCAATGCCTCTGAATGTAATTTTTGGCAGTGAAATTCTCCGAGAGATGTCCAGAATCTCTGCTAGATGATACCTAAATCCAAAGCAAGAAGAAAAGAAAAACACTAACGGGATTTGCTGTCTGGTCTCATTTTCCCAAGTGTAACTCAGGAGTCCCTCTGCTGAAGCTTGCTGGGCCACGCCTGGTTAGTATCGGCGAGATCAGAGCTTGGCTGCAGGCTCTGCACTGCCGTTTTAAAAACTCTCCCTCTTGCTACAAATGTGGTACCTGGAGCTTTAAATCATCCAATGCCAGGATGACTTTCTGGAAAGGTTTACACTTGTAACCTAACCAAGTAATTGCTATTACAGCACTGCTTTGTTTTGAATGTTCTCTTTTGGGAAATAGGTAAGAAAATTTTTTTTAAAAAAGTATCCCTTAGAGAACTTCAGACAATGAGTAATAGAGGGGAAAAATATCTTATTCTACTGGTTTATTTATGACTGATGTAAACGTGTATGAAAAGATGTTGAGTTGAAAAGCACTTGTCATCCATGTACCCAGTGCACACACAACTGCCTGCATTGTAAACATCAGCAGGCAGGAATACGTATTACTTTGTAAAACAACTTGTGAACTGCTTTGAAATCACTTTTGATTCCTTAGACCATCATAACCTATGTAACTCCACCCTCCTGTGCAGTCTGACATTTATGCAGCTGCTCATTTTACACATTTCCTTAAGTGACAGGACTGGCCGAGGCTGATGACATTGCGTGTCTATGAGCGTGTGGAGACCCTTCTCTCTCTTCAATTCCAATGACTTTGGTTCAACAACTAGATTAAGGTAGGTAGCAATGTAAGGCTTACACCACACATGAGGGAGAAGAAAACGACTTACTTTTCTTCCTCTCCTTTTACTTTCCTTCCTCAACTTGTCTTCCTGTGCCATTGTTACATGGTCTATTTACAAACACATCACCTTCTGGATGGCAGACCACTTCCTCCTAGGAGGCAGAGAATTTTGGAAATGCTTTTCAAAAACATCTTAATCATTTCGTACACCAGAAGCTTGTTTGTACCTTACATACTTGGAAAATCCTGCCGCCTACAAACGGATGCAGCAAGTTAGCTGGAAGACACATCACATATTCCACTATTTCTAAACAATAATGGCCAAGCCCAATGAGTAACGTTTGCTACTCTGCTTGGCGACTCTGATCTCGTCTGGCAAAGTATGACCTGACCTTGCTTATTCACACCTTTGTCATCACTTGGCTGGATGATGCCAAGTCACTAGCCCTGGCCGAGCAGCCTTTACCATGTGGGAAACTCCAGATGGGACGAAAAGCAGCTGCAGGTCTACTTGGCAATGCAGGCTCACTACCTGTTGCCTGCTCCCTGTGCTGGCTTCCTGCAAGGCTCCCTCACCCACCCTCAACTTCTCCGCTTTTTATTTGCAGGATGCTCAAGGGACTAAGTCCTGTATTTAGCTGACTGGCTACAGCTTTGAGATGAAGACTCTCATCAGCAGATCTGCTTCTCTTTACTGCAAGAAACTTTCCTAAAATACAGTTTTCCATGCAGGAAATAAAACTGCCGAGGCGTTGGCACATACACACAGTATAAATGCAAACATTTAAATAATTTAATATTTCAATAAAATTAATTAAAAATAAACCAAAGCCCTTCCACTACCCAGGCTCTCCCTCCTGAAGTAGAAAGATAATGGAATAAACATATTCCATGTGACATCCACACTGCTTAGCGTATTCTTGCAATGTGTTCCAGATCCACTGAGAGTGAGTGGAACAGAGAAAAAAAAAAAAAATTGCAGTCATTACTTCACACACAGAAATCTGTTTGTTTACCTGCACAAATGCCTGCCTTAAGTCTCTACCTCTTTTAAAGAAATTCCCAATAATGAATAAAAATGTACAGCTTTGAAAAGTGGTAGCAAAGAATACCTACATTATATGTTGTGCAATTTTTAAATCTTATGAAATCCACACTGTAGTTAAGAAATTTTTTTCTTTCCCTGAAGTTTTTTCTTACTTGCAGAGTGCAAAGTGCTTCTCTCAAAGGACACCAGCAAACTATGCTTTGAAAGTGCATTTATCGTCTTTTCAAATGTTTATTTGAGAGTTTTTCAAAGTTATGATTTTTCTTGCATTAAGTCCTTCCTGATAATCATTAGGGTCACAACACGTCTGTTACACGATTTTCTTTTAAATAGCACTTTCAGCTATGCAAAGGCTGCTTCAGAAAAAAAATCCCCTTTCAGTTAGTCATGCTTCCTCAAAAATGCAAGCTATAACCGTGAGGAGTAACACGGTGCTTTTGCTAGCAGAATGCATTATCTTACTCGAGGTTAATGCCACATATTTTAATGGTGAGGTTTTCATACCTCAGTAAAACATGCTCTAACATGTCCATTGAAAAAATCCAAGCCCGTCTTCAACTTCTACGCTGCCCTCTGCTGGCTTCCTAACTGAAAACTCCCACTGCCGATAGTAGTAGCACCGTTTTATAATTGAAGGCTTTGTTTTTCCAAAACTTACTTTCACCCGACCGGCTGCTACATAGAATAATCCAGGTTTTACGAGTCCTTCCTAATTACATTTTTTCAAATTGCTATTTATGGGTCTTAACAGCACTTGGTACAAGAATTAACATCCCTGCAAGCCAAGGACAAACTAGTCAGCCTTGTAACAGGAGAGATTTGCTGTCTCTCTGCTGTGTGTTATATAGCCTTTACCAGTACGTGAGGAGTACTGGCACTACTCCAGATTACTGAGTGATGGGACAGGTAATTACCTATTTGTTGAAGACTGCTGAGACAGAGAGCAAAAACATTCAAATTTGGAGAAGCTGTGTTCAAGGTAACTCATCATCAGTTCCTTGTAACTGTGCTGTATAAAAAAAGAGGACACCATCTTATCTAGTTCCTTGGGAATTTCCTCAGGGTTTTAGAGCAACTCCTTTCTAACTGTGGTTGTGGGAGGTCTAGATGGGTAAGAGTATGGTGTCTGTGTGTTTGCTTGTTTGGGTTGTGGACTTCTATGCACAGCTTTTGGACTGTTGTAATTTAGGCTAACAGGTGTGTTAGCTCTTGAACAATCCCTCTTGGGTCAACTTTGCCCCATTTACAGACCTTAACTTGAGCATAGCTTAGGCAGATGCATATATTATGCATCTACAGTAAGGACAGGGAGCAGAGAAATGATTCTTGTCTGAGAAGACTGTAGGTACTCTTTTACTTTTGAAAAACTGCTTGAAATCCTACCTCTCTCACCTGCAAGGTAAAAGCCAAGATATGTTCCTCAAAATAGTGCTTAAAAACAATATTCCTGAGGTAAATTTTAAAGCTTCAGGACCACATTTTCTTCTCCCTCAGCTATTTATGATTTTTTCAAACTGGTATTGTTTTAAGAAACCTCTCTTTATTGGCCTGTTCTCAGCCACACGCACAGTTGTACGGGCGCATTCACGAATGACACGCTTCACTTTGTAAAGTTACCCAAACGTTACACAGCTGGCTTCCACGCATTACTTGGGCGGAGGGAACAGTCGATTGCCTACTGAACCTGGTCCTACGGGCTCGTTCAAAAGGCTTTTCGTGCGTCCGACTGCTGTTGTAACTAACCTGCAACTCCCAGCTGGTGGGTGGCGTACCCCGGTAGCCTGCTGGGCCCTTCTCCCAGCCACAGCGTCAAGGTGGATGAGCCCTGCTCGGCGTGGTGGAAAGCAAAGCCTTGCGAGGCGGCCGCTGCCACAAACCTGCTCTGGAGGATGGGGACGTGCAGCCAGACGGCGACGCGGCCTTCCTCCCGCCAGCGGGCCACCGCGTCTGCAAGAGAGAGCAAGGTGAGGGGGGTAAGGGACGCCGCCACCGCTCGCAGACACCGCCCCCCCCCCCCCCCCCCCGCCTTGTCCTTGCTCCTTCTGGTTTTAAACCCCGCCGTGCAAAACAGCCGGGACTAATGCGTGAAAAAAATCTGCGTTTTCACCTCATTTACCTCAGGGTCAAACTACCATCGGTGTGAGAAGTGTGTCAGCAGCGACGGGAGGGCAGGAGGCGCCGCCAGCTCGGCATTTAATGAGGTACGATTTGCCTTTCGCACGTAGAACGACGGCTTTTACGCTGGGATCCGCCACAAGGCGCAGGGACACGGGGCTCTGCTCCCCTCCGCCAACACCCTCCGCCACACGGCCGCGTGCCTCTGTGTGGCGGGCGACGACCCCCGCCCGCCCAGCGCGGCAGAGGGGCGCTCGCGCACGGGCCGAGGCGTCCACGGGGAGACCCGCCGCCCCGCCCGCCCAGCTGCCCCGGGGCCCTCGCCCGGCACTTGCCCCGCAGCCACCGCCCGAAGGCGGCCCGCTCCAGGCGGAGGGGGCGGCGCAGGTCGGCCAGGTCCACGCTCACGCCCCCGAACTTGTCCGGCCGCGCCCGCAGCCCCGCCAGGGCCCCCCAGCCCCGCGCCCGGTGCAGCGCCCGCCATAGCCTCACCATGGCGCTGCGCAGGGCAGAGCCGGGCAGGGCGGCGGGAAGCGGCCGCCCCCGGGGCGGTGCCGGCCTCTGCTCCCGGAACCGCTCGGCGGTAGCCGGCGGGGCAGCATGGCCGCCTCCTCCAGAAGGAAGAGCAAGGGGCGGCCGGTCTCGGCCGGCGGCGGCTCCCCGCGGGCCGCCCCCCTCGGCGCTGCCGAGGGCAGGCCGCTGGCTCTGGGAGTCGCCGACGCCGTGGAGGCAGGTACGGGAGTGCGGGGCGGCGGGGACGGGCGGACGCCGGTCCGGCGGGCTGAGGGAGGCTCGTTTAAAAATGAGTCCCGGCAAAGCCGGGCTCGCGCTCCCCGCCGCCGCCAGAGCGGGCCCGGCGGGCTGCCGCCCCGTCGTTCGCGGAGACGGGCCCCGTCTCTCAGGCGAGGTCGGTTGAGACCTCGTGAAATTTGCTTTTTTTATTACGGTGTCGGAGCGTGATGGACGGCGCAGAAGGGTCCCGCCGGTAGCTAAAACCGGGTGGAAAATCCAGCAAGCAGCAGCGTGTAAGCAGGGGTGTTTTCAGGCCTGTCAGAAACGTTGTCCCGTTATGTCCCCGCGCTTCCCTCACGGCTGGGCGCTGCCCCTCGTGAGGGACTGGAAGGCTTTTGTTAGTTGTGCTGGTGCGGGAGCACGAGAAATACTGAATTCGTCCGATAAGTAGGAGAAAATGATGCTTTTTTTCTTCCTCCTGAAAACGTTAGAAGATGACAAAGTTCCGAAAATGTTGCGAAGAGCCCTGGCCCAGCTGTCGCTGAGCAGCATGAAGTCTGCAAACGTATGCATCGGTCGTCCAGTCTTGCTTACCTCTGCGGGTGGGCGACAGGAGGTGAGGCTCTTCTTCCTGCAAGTGCTTTTCTCGTGCTTTCCGTGTGTCCCTGGTGTGTTCAATAGGGACCGAAGTGGAGCATGCATTGGGAAAGATAATGAATGTGCTTTTCCGTGTTTTCTACACCGTAGTTACATCTTTATTCTCAGTACTGGCAAAAAAAAAAATCTATGCTGCTGATTTTTTTTCAAGGAATTTATGTCATGTGTGTGAATATATGTGTGTGCATATATAATATACGACACATGTATTTTATTTGCAAAGAAAGAATATAGCCTTCACTCTTCTTTCTTCATTGATTTGTCATATTTCCTAGTCAGCATAGCGTATGCTTTTGTGTCATCTGCAAAATGTGTCAAGTCTTGGTGAAATTTTACCTCCTTTGTAGGCAAAATATAACCCCTTCCTTGTTGAAAAGTGCCTTGGATGATATCTTAAGAACACAGCGCTACTTGTATCTTACTCTGTGGCACCAGGTTTTACCCTCATCCTTCCCTCTCAGCCCATGCTTTTTGTAACAAAACATTGCTTGCTTTAAGTGGAAGACTGGAAATGATGTGTGTGGGAAATCTCTGACAGTTGCTTGCTTTGAAACTCTTCCCAGGTCTGTACTGCTTGGCCCACCACAGGCTTTCCAGGTGGCAAAGTTGGGCTGAGTGAAACCACGCAGAAGAACCTGAAAGTAAATCCAGGTGATGCCGTCACTGTGCAGCCTGTGACTGGTGCAGTCATCCAGGCAGAGGAAGTCGATGTAAAGTTGAGGTATGCAACTTATTATAACCTAGTGATGTACAATGAGGTGTCTGCTTTGCACTGCAGACTCTTATATCTTAGAAGGTGCTATTTTTCTTTCTTGCTTTGATGGAATTAGTACCTAGACGAAGTGAAACATGTGCAGATGTTTCTAGTATTAAGACTAAAGTTTAGTAACTGGTGGCTAACTGCTACCTCCTCTGTGGGTGGTGGGGTGGCTCAACTTGTTGAACAAAATCTCAACTGAGTGGTGCTGTTGTGGAGAATATACTAAGCTCATTAGTCTTATGAGATTCTTCATTTTACATTAAATTAATGAAGAGTAATGATAGCCCAGCATCTCCTGAAGCAGAGGTCAAGCTGCCTGTGTTGCATTTGCAGTAGACAGGGGTGTATAACTGCATGATCAAGGCAGATTCCTTAATTTATAAGTCACTTGTAAAGGATGAGGATGATCTCTGTGCACAGAGTTGATGTCAGGTTAGAAGGAGCCCGTGTTGCTGCTCTTAAGAAGTATACTGCAAACTGCTGAGAAGTCCTGCTGTGGTTAAGAAAACTACTGGCTGACAGGTTGAGGAGAGTGAAGTGAATTTTTTTTTTTAACCACTTCCCTTCAAAACTTCACCTTTGTATATGTGTGGTTTTGCGCTCTGCTTTTATTTACTGGAATATTTTTTACAATTGGAAACTCTGAGGTATGTTTTTGTTTTTTAATTGAAATTCACCCAAAAAAGGGAGCAAAGGGTATAAATCACAGTTGTCTTGAAATCATGAATGCACTGAGAAATTAGTAGTTTACTGATCTGCTGAATGACTTCCTGTATTTGTTATTCTCATAACATTCCAGAGAGTCAGCATTTGGGTTGATGCAGAATCTGATTATGATAATTTCCTAAAGTTATTTTACAGTTGCTTTTGAAAGTGTCCCAACACTTCAATTTCAATAAATTAACATCACTTCCCTGTCAAACCTCTGTTTTCAAACATGGCGTTGTCATTGTCCATTTTAAGGGGTAGATGCTGTTTTCCAGCATACCAACTCTCAGAAACGTTGGTGAGGCAATCTTGCTTTTTATCAGCAATATAGCCAGTTTACCATTATAGTTTTTGCTGGTTAGCATACCATGTGCAGCCAAGTTGACTTCCTGGCCCCAGCTTTCTTTGACCTCCATGCCTCTCTTCTCACCAGAAAATGAAAAAAATTGTATCGCTACAGTTAATTTAATCCTATAGGAAGTGTTATTACATACTGTTGAGCTATAGAGATGGTTGAAAACACTCATTTCATTAAAAAACCAACCCCACATGAAATAAACCTAATCTATTTCTATTTCCCTGTGTTAATATGCAATGTATTCTTCCTTTAAAGCTGTAACTTTTACTGAAATACAAACTAAGGATGAGGTTGGAGGAATTGCATGTAACTTCTGACATATTTATGATTACTGTGATTTTTTTTTTTTTTTTTTTGAAACTTTTCCACAGCCAGAGCTTTCCCTCTCAGCCAGAGTCAGGCTCCAAGGGTGGTTATACATATGTACCACCAGATTAAAAGACACATAAATGACTGTTTTTCTAGAATTACTGTAGGAGAGAAAACATGAAAACTGTAATTGGTTTTAAGCCTGTTAATTAACTACAAACCATAGTGCCGTCCTCTCATGTCAGAATATAAATTATTAAAGGAATAAATGGAAATCCTATTATTCAGGTACTGCCTAGGTATCTAGACACTTTCCAGGTGTAGTTCATTCTCTGAAAATTAATAGCTCTGTGGAGGTTGCTTGCATGCATGATTTAGCTTTTTCTTCCAGTTAAAAAGTCAGTACCCAACCACAGACTCCGAGAATGTAATAGGGTATGTGTTTTTCAGGAACAGCTGTTATATTTTGAGAGCTCTCCTCTAAGTTAGCCCTCTTTCCCTCAACTCCCTTTCTTGATCAGTAGAATGGAGAAACAGGTTTTTATTTCTAGGTTTAGAGCTCTCCCTGTTGATCACACTTATTTGCAGCAGCTGTGTCTGCTTTGAATCTGCCTTTGGTGACGCTGCTGTTCAACTCTTGGTGTAATGCTTTTCATCATACAGGTCTAAATGCTTACAAAGGTTGTGGACATTCATCTGCAAAATGGATGTAGTGACACTACAGATTGGCCTGGAGGGGTAAATCCTAAGGAATTAAAAAAAAAATTGTTTACTGGGCTTTAATAAAAGGTAAAGCCACAAATGAAACACTAAGAAAGATTGTACGGATAAACCATCACTGAAAAAATGATTGACTCGCCACAGCCTTATACATTGCAGCATATCTGAGGAGGAGGGAGCGTTAATGATGTCTGTGCTTTCAGTGAGTTGTAGATGTGATGTAAAACGTCTTAATGTGAACACCAGAGAAAGAGGTTCACATAAGATACATTTTACCTTTCACTTGCTTTGGGCTAAGAACGCATGTGTTCAGTCGTGCGTTAAACCCCTGTGATGAGACCGTGTTTGAGAAAATGCTGTAGGCCAGGGCTAGTGGGGGAAGTGGCTTAAGGTTTATCTGTTGAGTCACTTAAACTCGATTAAATAAGAGTAGAAAATGTGTTGTGGGGAAAACTTGTACTGTTTTGGTAGTGGATGTGCGGTAGTTAAGACATGCACAGTTTTGCAAGTGCTCAAGACGCTAGTTTAATCAGTAAAAGATGTGTATGTGTGTTTGCAGGGCTGAGACACCTATGTTACCTGTAACTTTTCCAATTCAGTAAATGTAGCAATGGCTGTTCTGCCTAGTGAGATAAGAAGCATGCGTTCCAGATTTGTAATCTTAAGAAATGATAAATATGACTTATGATATTGCTTATTACAGCATTTTGTATGGAAAAAATAACCCCAAATTAAATACATACACTTCTTTTGTTACTGTGTGTCTAATATCTTCAGAGTAAAGCTGATACCATCTGAAGACTGTGAAGTGCTCATACATCTTTTCTCTTTGGGGGGGTTAAATCACATACTATAAAATAGGTGGTATTCATCATCCTGGTGCCTTAGTGGTGCGGACTCTTTAAGTAGTTACAGCTTGGAAAAATATTTTCTTTTTTCTTCCTGCCATAGGGACAAAGATGCCACCATTAATGCCGAGGAAATGTCTGTCTGTCTACTGAGAAACCTAGGTATAAGTTGTGCTGCTTCTCTTCTGATTGTTTAATTTTTGTAGTAGGTAACAACTTTTGGATAGAAAAGCAAACAGTTTCCTTTTATGTTCTTAATCAAGGGCTTATGGTAAAACAGAGGATGTTATTCTGGTCACACTTCTTTTAGGGATCTGTTTTCTTTGGGCTACATAATTTTGCTATGCGATAAATATCTAATTTGCATTAATTCTGGTTCCATTCCTTCTGCCCGCTATACGTATTGCTGGTTCAAGTTATGGTTGTTCAGCAGCTGGCCTTCTGGTTGATACTATGATGCACTTCAGAGTTTACTTGCACCCTGAAGAAAAGTGCAGTACTACGCATTAAAAACAAGATAAGGGATATACTGATAACGGATCAGTATTAACATGAAATCCCATACTCTGAATCTTTTTTTATGCTTGATGGTAATTAAGCAAAATTGCTATTCATTGGGTGGTAGATATGTGTAAATAAGGCAAAAAAGCAAGGTGAATTATTCAAGGTGTTGCTACTCAAAGCACTCGCTACAAATAGGTCAACTCAAAGGGAATACTCTGGCTTAGGAATTAATTTCCTGGTAATAAGCAGGAAACATGAACTGTGTTCTGAATTCATGAATTTGGCTGTAAATAATAAATCTTGTTTACATTTTTGCCTTTGTTTTTTTTTGTGCCTGTAGGGTGCATTTGGATCACGTTTCCTAATCTTTCTCTGGCAACGCAAAGGCTAAACCCTTACTTTTTTTTTTAGGTCACAACTCTCAAAGAAGTTGGGCTAAAGATGAAACGCTGTGAACCTATAAGGCACACAGCAAATAGAAAATTTTTACTTCTTACAATACTAATTGCATAATCTCCCTTCGTATGCTGCATGAAATTTTAAAAGCTCAAATTAATGATGAGCTTAGTATGAGAGAGAGATTACATAAGATACTGACAAATGTTTACGCGGTAGAGTCTGCTTGTGTACAAAATGATTATTTAAATTACCTGAAATTAGCTTACTACGTTTTTGTTACGTTAATTTATAGCACTCTTTAGGTTTCCTGATAAAGAATTATTCTGATAGAAGAATGTCTGAATGTTATGAATGTTATTGCTGCCAAAGTAGGTTGAAATCTCTTTTTCTGTGTCTTTTTTTTTTTTTTTTTATCTTCTCATAGATGGGAAAATAGTTTTACCAGGAAACCTCTTGGCTTTCACTTTCTATGGCAAACTTTGTAACATCATAGTGATGAAAGTGAAAGGAACTGATGGTGCAGAACTGTCTGCCCCGGGCAGTGCCATTTCCAGTGGTACGCATGAGCCAGACCTTGAAAGATCTGACTTGGAGATGAGTACGTTAGATTTGTCCTTCCAGCTTGGCAAGATGGACATTGATGCTAGTCCAGAGGCTGCATCTATGAGCACACCAAGCAAATGGACGGATCCAGATTCACCAGTTACAACCAGTTCTGTTGTGGCAGCCAGTGGTCAAGACTCTGGTCAGGCAGGTAAAACCTACAGCAAGGGAGATGGTGCAGACTTCACCGATGACGAGTTGGCTGGGAAAGGATGCAGCGAGGGACTCCCAGTAACTGGCAAAACTGGAGCAATAAGCAATACAGATGTGTTTTATTTCATTTCTTCAAGAACTAGAATCAATTTTACTGAAACGAGGACCCGTGTAGCAGAAGATGGTGATTGTGAATCCCGAGTCACCTATGATATGATAGGAGGTTTAAGCAGCCAGCTCAAAACTATTAGAGAAACAGTTGAAGTGCCCTTGAAGCAAGCTGAACTGTTCAAGAGTTACGGTATGATGCCTAAGAGTTGGCTTTCTTCATCTGATGCTAGTTTTTATTAACTTTAACATTACTTTTTTTCTTTTAAACCAAGTTATTCCAGGAGTATGCACTGAATTTTATGTAATACCAATCTGGTACACTTGTGTGTCCGAAGAATGTCAAACTGTTTTATAATTGTACTGTGTGAATACTATGAAAATATTATGATTAGCTTGTGTGAAAAATAACTGAGTAGGAAAGAGAGATGTGTCTCTAAGAAAATTCAGGTATGCCTGAGCAGAATTTATAGCAAATAGGAAAGACTTCTATACTTGGGCATTTGAAAGGTGCAGATGTTTGTCTTAAGATTTTAATTTATTTTGGTAGAGTCAACTATTTATATTTTTTAAGTTGAGAAAAACAGTTGAGAGAAAAGCCAGACTAATTCTTCTGCTGTTTTTATTCCTGTGTTTTGGAGGGTTCCTGCAAAATCTTAAGGAAGTGTTTGAGGCTGTTTACTCAAACTGCTCAGCATGTTTAGTATGGAATTGCAGGGTGGGAAAAACTAATACTATTACTATTGCCATGTATAAAGTTGTATCTAACATATATATGAACTTAGAGGATTTTTGTGATGGCTGTACTGTGTATTTGTCACAAATGGATATGTGCATAAAGCAGGCATGTCTGCTCATTGTACTTGTCTAGGTGTGCATCACTGTGAGACAGGGCTCTTAGCTATACGTATTTCTTTAATATCATGTCTTTAAGGCTTTTTATTTCTTTGCCTTACATTTTCCCACGCATACGTTTCAGGGAGGAAGGGGTTTCAGTGATGACTGGGGCAATTTCCATAAGACACTGCTGGCTTTTCCGGTGTGTTTTGCTTGGGCGTGATCGGCAGGTGTCAGTGGGGTGGTGTGAGGTGTCTTCACCCACATGTGGTCCAGCTCAATTCGCTGACCTCAGTATCACTGCATGGTTTTGTGTTAGCGGGAAGGTTGCTTCAGCATCAACGTTCTTCATACTTAGTCCCAAAAGTGCTTGACCAGATTCTTTACTAATTGCATGAGAGATGACTCTGTTTCCTCACCAGCTGCAAAGCTTTAGTAACCATCCAAACGTTGAGAGTCCTTGTCCGCTTGTGGGGGGCGAGGCTGTCAGTTGAGGCGAGACCTTTGGTTCAACAGCTCTGTTTCTTGCCAATACCAGAAACACCACATGAGGGAGCAGCACGTGCTTTAATGGGCTGTTGTAAAGTAACCTGTCTGTAAAGGCACTTTATTTCTATTCTCTGTCAGTTTGCAGATAATTATTTTCTTTTTGAATATATTTGTTCTTAAGATTCGGGCTTTCTGTCCACACCATCTGTATTATTCTCTCCACCATTGGGATGTGACCTGCCCTTTGAGCGTCATGCCCTGTCTAGTAGCACAGTACCCAACCGGTGTTTGGTTCTTTGGTCATGTTTCAGCAACGTCTTTGGTGCCGGGGTCAGTCCTTTGTCAAACATTTCTCTCTTCTTTTTGCTTTCTAATTTTTCACCTTCTGTTTTTGGCTTTGTGCCCATTTAATTTGGCTTTGCCGGTCTGAAATTTTTTTTTTTTGCTCTTTACGTGGGATCATAGTATTACTTCATGCAGTTACCTGTAGTTTCTGTCCAGTTTTAACTGTATGCAGTAGTACCTTGTTCTTCTAGTGTCCCTCGTGTTCTATGCCTGAATGTTTCTGTTGGTTTCAGCTCTTAACGTTTGCCATTAAAGAGGCAAATTCATCTTTTTGATGTGTATTTTTCATCTTTTTGTAAATATACTTGAATCAAGCCTCACAGTAAGTCTGAATTTATTTGGAGTGTTGAAGTGAAGTGGTTTTCTGATGTTGGAAATTTGTAATAATGACACTGTAATCATGAATAAGTAATCATGAATAACTTAATAAAGTACACTAATGGATGTTAGGTACTTAGTCCAATAAATTTTTTGGGAAAAAACCCCAAACCAACAAACAACACAAAGCATCGGGAGAATTATAATGTTGAACTATTGAAAAATATAATGATTTAAATAGCTGTTTTTTAAACAGAATTATTTGGACTTTAAAAGTAAAAAATGTAGATGTATGTCTCATAAGAGTGCTCTTCCTACTGAAAGCCTACAATTTTATCAAAACCATATTCTTCTGTTAAAAGAAGCTAATGCTGGGGTCAAGTTTTAATCGGTAATAACTGGGACAGAGAAATGTGCAAGTGCAGGTTGTTCAGACTGGCATTTATCACAAATAACTTTCTTCTCTGTGTTGTGTGCTTGTTTAAAGGAATCCCTCCTCCTCGAGGAGTGCTATTATATGGCCCTCCTGGTACTGGGAAGACTATGATTGCCAAAGCCATTGCAAATGAGGTTGGTGCTCATGTTACCGTTATTAATGGTCCTGAAATAATAAGCAAGTAAGTCCACCCGATGTATTTTCATTAATTCTATAAGTATATTAGCCCAAAATCTGTCCTGGCATCTGTCCATTGTGGATAGATGCAGATATAGAATTGGCTATGGGCTATCTGCCCAAGAGAGTCAAAGAAAGGGTTCTCGTAAGTAGGGCTTATGTTTCTTCTTGTAGTAAAAGAGGTTTATTGGATTTGGCCAAGAAATTTATGTAAGGCATGGACTAAATTAAGCGGGGACTAAAACTGCATCTGCAATTGCTTGTTAGCTGTGCAACAAGAAGAGTGACTTGTTAAAGCATATTTGAAATTAAAAGATGATACTGCACAGATTAATGTCTCCAAGGAAGTAATTTTTTTTTGTTCTTTAAAAATATAGATGAAATTTTCTAACACAGAAGAGAGAAGCTTTTCCCTTTATTCTTTTTTCTAGTCACAAGATGATTATGTCTTTGCCTCTGCCCCATTTTGCCTCAATTTCTTGTACCATATGGAAATAAAGATTATTGTATATTTGCATATACTTTGGGACTTTGAAAGGGTGCGCTGTGGCTTTTTGGAACACATGAGCTGTAATTCTCCAAGTTGCCTGGAAAAGACCAAAAAAATGTTTTTTATTAAAATATTTTAATTATTATAGGTTTTATGGGGAGTCTGAATCAAGATTGCGTCAGATATTTGCTGAAGCTTCTCTGCGGTATGTCCTTTCGGATAATTTTATTCACGCTCTCTTATTTGCGGTATCGGTTCCAGCGTTAATGTTCTTAAAAGAAAAACATTTGCAAGAATCTTTGAATTGTAATTCTTTCCTGCAGTGGTTTTTAAAAGGAAATAAATTTGTTTATATAGAGCTTAGCTAGAAGGAAAGCAGTGAAATTCTAGTATGCCTATTAAATGCTTTTGGACACTACCTTTTTAAGGGACTGTTACAGATGGTGCCAAGTCGCTCAGTCTGTATCGTTAGCGTATTGTATGCTTGTTTCAACAGATGGAAGTATGAGCCAGAGTTTCACCTGGATCCAAATTTTTCTGCCTAGTTTTATCTTTAGAGTCCAGTGTAATACTGTGCTGAGACATGGAAGCCAGCTCTAAATGAGCTAGTGTTGGTACTGGATATAGCATGCCTCGGGACTAGGGTGGTACTCTGCCCAAATTTATTAGACCTGGTTAAGGCAGACTTTAGACATCCAGATGATTGGTGTTCATAATAGATTTAGCAAAAGGCTAGCACATACTCTATTTGTTCAAGTGGCAAATAAAATGCTGTCGTTTTACTCATGAATTGGTATATTTAGTGTTGAGGCTTTAGGAGAAAGTCACAGAAAGGTAGATTGATAGGTCATCTTAAAGGTATTAGTTGTCTAATATATTAGTCAGTTTAGTTATCTCTTTGAGTAACACCATATTCAAGGCTGAATTTCAGTTGCTTAAAGGAGTGAGATGCTTGTTAATTTTTGTAGGAACTGGATGTTCTCCATAAACAGTTTTGCAGTTCTCTGTCTTGGTATTTTAAATCTCCCTGAGAACTTTAAGATTTCTTCCTTCTTTTTTTTTCCAGTAGCCCCTCCATTATATTTATAGATGAGTTGGATGCACTCTGTCCAAAGAGAGAAGGGGCTCAGAATGAAGTTGAAAAGAGAATTGTTGCTTCATTGCTGACACTAATGGATGGCATTGGCTCAGTAAGTAGACTGTATTGAAGCAATCAATGTATATGAGGACTAGCTGAACAAAGTAATTTTGCTTCTATAATGCAGCCAATTTTAGATGTGCTATTTGGGAGAAAAGAAAAAAGGCTTAGGTGAGACTTCATATAGTAATCTAATACTTTATTGGAAGCTAAGCAGAAGACACAGGAGGGGAATATCTCCTGATAACTGAGATTAAAAGAAAGTAAGCTTTCTTACATTCACTGTCTTTCCTTTGCCTTCTCCCACTCTTGTAGCTTTGCAGATAAAACTGAAATTTTAGTGATAGCCCATCATTGACCTAAGCCGGGTATTTTTAATTGCTCTGAAATCAAAGTAATAGAAATACTTCTGGTGATATGTAGGCTGCATTATTAAAGGCAACAACAACTATTTGTTCCTTTAGAGCTAGTATCAGGATTTTAGTGTGTGTAATAGTGGGAACAGTAAGCCAGAAGTATGTTTATAAGCTGTGTGACATTTAATTGTATTTTAAAATTAGTCTTTTGTGGTGTTTGATGCCTTCAGGAAGGCAGTGAAGGGCAGCTCTTGGTACTTGGGGCCACTAATCGTCCTCATGCACTGGATGCAGCACTGCGCAGGCCTGGACGTTTTGATAAAGAGATAGAAATTGGAATTCCTAATGCCCAAGACCGTCTGGACATACTCCAAAAGCTTCTCAAGAAAGTTCCCCATTCCCTCACAACAGCAGAGTTGGCACAACTGGCTGATAGTGCACATGGTTATGTGGGTGCAGACTTAGCAGCGTTGTGCAAGGAAGCAGGTAAGACTTTGCCTATCTTATTTAGGATTTACTTTATTGTTAATCTCTTTATTTTGTGTACTAATAGCTTTTAAAACAATGAGATTTAGTTAATTTTTATGTCAAAGAAAATATAGCCAAGCATGAAATATGAGCAACACCAGTCTGTTCCTGGGCAGATTAGAAAAACTCTTTGAGTATTAATAGATTTTAAAATTGAACGTTAACATTAATAACACTGGGGAATCTCCTGTGCCATTTCTAGCATATTAGATAGCTAGTTGTCTCTTGGTAAACCAATGGTTTAGTGAGTTAACTGACATATCCCTAAAAGTTTTTGTACTACAGAGCCTACCCCTTCCGTACAAAAATCCCAAGTCACTCAGGCTAGACAGAATTGTTAAGGTTGGAAAAGGCCTTTAAGATGAAGTCCAACTGTCAACCCAACACCACCATGCGCACTAAACCATATCCTGAAGTACCACGTCTGCACATTTTTTTGAATACTTCCAGTGATGGTGACTCCACCACCTCCCTCCATTGGCCTGTTCCAATGTTTGACCACTCTCTCAGTAAAGAAATTTTTCCTAATATCTTGTCTAAACCTCCCCTGGTGCAACTTGAGGCCATTTCCTCTCCCTCTGTTGGTAGTTACTTGGGAGAAGAGGCCAACACCCACCTCACCACAACCCCCTTTCAGGTAGTTGTAGAGAATAAGGTCTCTCCTCAGCCTCCTCTTCTCCAGACTGAACAACACCAGTTCCCTCAGCCGCTCCTCACAAGACTTGTGCTCCAGACCCTTCACCAGCTTCATTGCCCTTCTCTGTACGTGCTCCAGCAACTCAATGTTCTTCTTGTAGCGAGGGGCCCACACAGGATTCAAGGTGTGGCCTCACCAGTGCCGAGTACAGGGGCATGATCACTTCCCTACTCCTGCTGGCCACACTGTTTCTGATCCAGGCCAGGACGCTGTTGGCCTTCTTGGCCACTTGGGCACACTGCCGGCTCATATTCAGCCGTCTGTCAACCAGCACCCCCAGGTCCTTTTCTGCTGGGCAGCTCTCCAGCCACTCCTCTCCAAGCCTGTAGCGTTGCATGGGGTTGTTGTGGCCGAAGTGCAGGACCTGGCTCTTGGCCTTATTAAACCTCATACAGTTGACCTCGGCCCTTCGATCCAGCCTGTCCAGATCCCTCTGCAGAGCTCTCCTGCCCTCCAGCAGATCAACACTGCCACCCAACTTGGTGTCGTCTGCAAACTTGCTGATGGAGCACTCGATCCCCTCATCCAGATCATCAATTAAGATATTAAACAAGACCGTCCCCAGTACTGAGCCCTGGGGAACACCGCTTGTGACCAGCCACCAGCTGGATTTAACTCTGTTCACCAGACAGCTTGTCCTGGTTCCCAGGATGTTGAGACTGTCGGCCTGTGCGGTGTTTGCTGTGGCTCCCTTATGTATTTTGTGCCTGTATTTCATTTGCCTGCAGATGAGGAGCTTGTGACAGGGGCTGAGGGACTCCATGAACCTGGGTCAGGTTGTGCGGTGGAGCTGGGACAGCTGGTGAGCATAACCTGAGCCGGGGGCTGGAAAGTCTCCCTTGGCCTCTAGTACAGGCATAGCCCTGGAGAATTATCCATGCATCATGCAGCCAGGGTTCAGTATGTTCCAGGGAATACTTAAACACGAGTTCATTTCTGTTTTCATTGGATGAAATATTAAAAGTACGCTCTACCAATTCTTACATTTTGATAGAATGCGTTTACGCGGTTTAAGTGTTGGCCGTAAAATGAGCAACCTTTTAAAACAGTCTAGTCAAAATATGACTCTTCATCCCTGCTTGCGCATATTTGCTCCCTTGTAGTTAGCAAATACATATTTGCTGTATGTGCTGGTTACTTTTATTTCCTTTGGCACTGGGACAGCTTCCTCTGGCAGTGGCACAGTGCATGGTTAATGCTTGCATCAGAATTAACTATGGAGATGACAGAAGTTTTATTAGGGGTGATGGCACCTGGAACAGCAAGGTTTTTACTTGACGGTTTCCAGAATTTTTAAGGGATAGTTCTCAAATTTGTGGACTTTTGCGTGAATCAAGAAGAAAAAAATATGTGTGGACACAGACTATTCTTTTTATAGTGCTCTTCGGTTGGATTTGGTTGTGTTTTAAGCTCTGTTTTAAGTTAGAAAACATTGTTTTTGAAAAAAATATATACAAACAAGAACAAAAAAGTTTATCTTTTTTATTTTCCTTCCTCGGTGTTCTTGAAAGCCTGTCAGTCTGCCTGTGTCACAGTCCTCACATAGTAAATACTTTACTAATGTAATCTAAAATTTTCAGTGAAAAGTGTTGTGGTTTCAATTCCAAACATGGCCCAGCCTAGGCTTTACTTGTGCATGTGCACATCGATTCTGGACACTTCAAAATCCATCTGCAACTAGGCGATGTTTATCCACTTCATGAGGGCCTTTTAGAAAATAAATTTTGAGTGTTGTCCAAATTGAGCATTACGTGTGATGTAGATCCGAAGCTTCTGGTATCTACCTGCAACCGATTGCAGGACATGCTGTTGTCTGGGAGCTTTGCATCCAAAAGCGGTGCTGCGAATGAGGGAAGGAGGATGTCTCCTTTCTATTGATTTTTTTTCCTGAAGCTTGAACCCATTTCCTTGTTATTTGTTAACTTGGAGTGACCTCTGCTGGGGAGAATACAGTCCAGTGCCGTTAACTCTTTGCAACCTGCATATATTTTTCAAAATTGTTGCAGAAGTATAATTCAGTCAAAGTATTACATAAACTGAATTTAAGTTGCTCGTGGTTAAGGAATGTTCTTAGTTGGAGTCTTTTTTTTCTGATTAAGCTCTCAATATCTTATTTTTATATTAAATTTTCAACACCTTGTAAAATATTACTGCTTTCACCAGAGTTAAACTTAGAAAAGACTAGCTTTCATGAGGTAATATTTCTCCTCAGTGCAGCAAGGTTATTCCATATGGCAAATTTTCCAGTGTTTTGTCTAGTCTTGTTTGTTGTTCCAAGCAATGGGCTTCTATTGCTTCACTTATGAAACTGTGCCGTGGGCCAAGATAGCTTGCTGTCCAGGAATGCTCTCTGATATTCAGCCTAAGTTTTTCTTGTCTAGTTTTATCCCATTATTTCTGTTTACATCCTTGTATAACACGTTCAGTCTCCCTCTTTAGTGTTTACACCCTGCAGATATCTCTAGGCTGTTCTCATGTCCCCTACCTCCTCGTTCATTACTGAGCCAAACTATAAATATTTAGTTCTTTTAATCTTTCCTCATAAATAAGTCCTTCCTGCCTTCTCAGAAATCATGTTGATTTTCTCTGAACTCTCTTCAGTTTGTCAATAGCCTTTTGGTAATGTAAGGCTCAGAATTGAACATAATATTTTGTATATATTACAACGTAAAACGTGATATAAGCATATAGTTAGGACTGCTGGTGCGCATTTCTAAATAAACAAAATGCTTAATAGGCAATATCTGAGTTGAGTTCTTTCACAAATTTTAAGGTTATTTGTGCCACCTTTGCACATGATGTGTGTAAATAACAGGTGAAACGTGGAAACTAATTTAGAAGCAGGAATTCTGAACTCAGAAATACATGTTCAGTTTTCAGTACAAGATTATTGTCACTTGGCTAATCATATTGCAGTAGTGGTATTTGGGAGACTCTTGAGTCCTAGTTACCCCGTTTATATCTTTGGGTGCTTCATTTGTGGCTGGAAAGCCTGAAAGTTTACAAGTTAAATATGTTTATATTCTTAATACAAAGCTTACATCATTTCCAAAGCACTCATCCGTCCTTATCTTTATACTTCAACTCTTTTTTTTTTTTTTTTGACACATGTGTAATATTGTGTATATACTACTTACATAAACCAAGGGTGTAGTAATTAATGTATCATGATAAATGTAGGAATCGTAGGGCTATGATAGGCAAACCTTTCATTTTTGCATCTATAGTTAGGTTTCTGAAGATACTTCATTATAAAAGCTTTGATGTTTGTCTTCTGTATAATTCTGGAGAACATGTGTTAATGAAAGGTAAATAGCTATTGTAGAGTTAAACATATTTCAACTGTTTTCCGGGCAGAAGTTGTTCTGCAGTGCAAGAATTGCTTGGTGGTACTTCTGGGCTCAGACAGGCAAGTTTTCTATTCTGTTCAGAAACTCTGTGCATTTTCATGGAAGTCATTAAGAAGTTTTAGGGGCCTTTAGTGTTCAGCTTGCCCTGAATGTTTCTAGGCCCCTGTGTATATGGTGTGTACAGAAATGCGGTGTTGTGTTTGCTAGAATGGGCAAGGAGAGGAAAGGTGGACAAGAAACCTGAAGAATCTGTGCAGTGTACTGTAGGCTTTTCCAGACAGGGTATTATGACCAAGCACCTGTGAAATATTTATATATGAAGGTTATAATAATCAGTTAAGAGTGTTTTTATTTGATATGCTGAATTTTAAAAGTATTAGTGGATTTGTTTTTCTTGCAATACCTTCTTTTTCTCTACTAAAGACACAGTTATAGCTTCTCAGAAAATGAAACCACGGAGTTTTGTGACTTTATAGGAAAAATGCTAGGTATCGTGTAGCTTAGAGTATTGTTGTAACAGTTGACAACGGGGTGACAAGGATCAGCTCTGTGTATGTATCTATCTCAGCCTTAATTGTGTGCAGAGTACTTGTATCCCCCCTCGCATGCTAAGCAAGTATTATTTGTTTGTCTTATAAATAACTATGGTCCTTCCAGCTAAATTAAAAGTAAAACTGGTATTTCTAACATGGCAAGCATCACTAGCTTAGATGCAATATTTTCAGAATTAGTATACCTCATCTCTGTTCAAGGTTACATTATCTGTAGCATTGGAGAAATTGGGATTTGCTCTGATTCTGTACTGCCTAGCAATATGCTTGCGATTGCCACAATTAGCTGCATGGTTTTGTATAGGTTAACAGCATAGTATGGAAAACCTGCAAATACCTTGATGGGCACTGCACCACATCCTGTGGACATCAGCTTGCAATGGGCTCCTCGTTGATAGACTCTTGAGGACTTGAGTATCCTCCGAGGGATTCATCTGCACAGAATTCTTGACAAGAGGAGGGCTTAGTTATCTGGGCAGCTGAGAAAGAAAGTAATATTCTTGAGACTGGGAAAGGTCTACTGTGTCCTAAATTACGTAGCAGACTACCTTTTAGTGTGAAGAGCTGCCTTCTGAATTTTTATCTACAGCAGAGGCAGTGTCTAGAAGATAGACTCTGCCATATCCTTGCATATAATGTCAGTGTTTGTATGCCCCTGAGATCTTGTTGCTTCTGCTTTAATTAATTGACCACAATCTTTTATTAATTCCCTAAAAAATTATAATGGTTTTAATTTAACAACTAAGATAAGCACTGCATTTTTTGGGGAAAAACACATGAAATGTTAATTATGTAGCAGGGATGTGAATGGTATAAACTGTACTGAATGTTAGAAGATGCTTAGCAACAAAGTTTCCAAATATAGCAATTTATTATAAACTTAGCCTTCTATGGCTGCCTCTAGCATTTCAAGAGGATGAATGTAAATATAGCTTGATTTCTTCAAGAAGTGGGTTCAGTCATACTGTTTACAGAGAAAGGAAGTATTTGCTTTGTAACTCTTAGAATTTATCTGTAACATCCTTGTTCATTACACATAATTTCAATGTGCTGATATAACACACTTGGACTGTGATAAGATAGCATCATGAGGAGAGGAAGAACAAATGTCTTTGTTTAAATAGCGGTCTCTCTTGCAATAACATCTATTTGGTTCCAGTGAGGATGCTGCATTGCAACCACTGAAACTTTTGAGACTTTAGTGAAAGAACCACTCATCACTTTGTTTTGCATCAAAGTCTTTTTGAATTGCCTGATTGTAATACGTTTAAAGGTTAGCCTTTAGGATTATAACGGTTCACTGGCTTGAGCTGGCTGTTACAAAAAGCATTACAGAAATAAGAACTGAGCTACATCTTTGACCAATATGAATCAGCATTACTCTGATGAATCTGTGAAGCTGCTTGCATAGACATATGATATGGTCTGTTGTCTTATGTTCATAATTTTAAGAGCCCTGTTGTCTGGAGATCTCACTGTCTATGGTATTCATCTGTCCCTTTACCTCTGCGTTCTGATGAAACAGCTAGTATGGAGAGTCTTTATGCTGTTTAATTAATAGGTTTGTATATTGATTATATGTAGATATTAGATCTGTAAAAGTCTAAATTATTTAGGGGGATACTGTACTTGGCTTTTGTTGGAATTGGGAAGCTTCCTCCTGTATCTTTTACGACACAAAAAAGAGTTTCAGCAATCCACTTGCATTAAAAAGACAAAAAAAAATAAGGCAATTGAAGGGCTGGCTCCTAGGTTTTTTGGTTTTCCCTGTAATTGATGGGGAAGTAAATTCCCCTGAAACACAGGAATGCCTCTTTGTTAGATCTATGTTGGGTTTTTTTTTCCCCAGCTTCTGCAGTTCTGGTAGCTTGGCCACCTGCAGGAAATGTGAGCTGTTTGGGCTAATGTGATTAACAGTGGGTCTCTGTGTACCCTGAGGACCAGCCTCTAACTGGTCTTTCAATTAGGCAAACACTGTGTTCAATATGTGGCTTCTCAGCCTTGTATCTCAAATCCGAGCTCTTCATTTCAGCTCAGTCACAGTCTTGATGAAACAGCCTAGTGTTAGGGCATCAAGAATATTTATCCTTCCTTTAAGCCATTAAGGTTCAGTCTGAACCTTTCCCAACACGATTTGGACCTGAGTTCTGCTGGGGGTCTACAACAAATGTAAATACAGAGGAATGTGGGCTGAGACACTGTTGAAAGTGTAAATTTTGACAAAGGCAGTTAATGACCAAGGCAATGTGATTGTTTGGTTTTTTGGGTGTTTTTTTGGTTTGTTTTCAAATTAATTGATTGCAGTTACAGATTTTAAAGGGAAAGCACTGCTTGACATGCTGTAGTTATTTTATTCCCGTACGGAAGGTGACTGAAAATACTATGTCTATGTTGTTTGTTTGTTTGTTTTGTAGCATGGAAAAAAGATTGAAATGATGCCGTTGCAAATGATCTGCTATTGCATTCTCTAACTGAATGTTGGTTCCCATGGGACATCCAAAATAAGGTGGAAAAGGCTTGCTTGCCTTTTTATAAAAAGGTCATGTAGAAAATGTGGGGGGTTTGTGGAATATTAATAATATGTATAGTCAGACAGTCAATACCAAAAGATATATTTTCATGAAATTGGAAGATTTTTGCAGAAATAGCAGAACACTGGATTTTGAAATGCACTGGAAAGGCCAGATATGGTACAGAAGTAAAGCTACAAATTAATTTTTGGACTGGAACAATTGAGTCCTCTGATACAGTGTTCCATCATGCTAATTTATGGTGGAAGACCAAGAAAATCCAATCCCCATCTTCAGCATTCATGAGTTTTAAGTTAGTGCTATGTTCTGTAACTTTAAAGTTGGGTGCTTAATGCAGAAGCTGTTTTTAAACCAAAGCAATTGACCTAGTTTGCTGTCTTAACAGGTTATGAATAAATGTGTCCTTGCTTGCATGCAAACTTAATAAAGCAGTGTGGCTTTTTTGGACTTGGACTGTAACACATGGTTTTTGATTTGTTTCTGAGAGCATTAACTCAGAATGATGGCTTTCGTGCAGAAGTGGCTACATCTGGATGCTGCTGAGTGGTTTGAAGGAACATGCTTGAGACTGGATGGAGTGTGTTGACCTTATTCTTGTCTGTGGGATCCGTTGCCCTCTTTTGTAGGATTTCCTTCCCCCAACATCTTGTGGGGCAAAGACAGAGTCAGAATTTATTTTAGAACTGCTGTCTTAGACATTTAAAGTAGTTCAACTACTTCCCTAATATTCCAGAAAAATTGTGTTATTTTAGATGCATAGGGTTAGATTGTTACCCTTTTACTTTGCTTTGGTGTCATTCTAATGTGATTGCAAAATTTCTGAATCTCTTATTTTTTTATTCTTCCCCCCCGCCCCGTCTTTGCATATGCTGAATGCAGACATGTTTCCTTAGTGCAAATGTCTTGTATCCAGAGAGAAAAAGTCTTGCTCCATTTGCCCCTCTTAAGAGATGCTGGTGCATATTATGTTGCTTTTTGTGGTTATTTTTTCTTGTATAAAATCTTTGGCCTTTTTGTTCCATTTTGTAACGGTACTTGATTTTTGGTTTTGTGTGGAGAACATTGCACTTACTGCAGTCAAAGCATGTGAACTTTTGGTTTTCATCATAACTAGTTTTAAGTGTGTTTTTATTTGAAACTGGCTTGCAGTTAATTGGATGATGGGATTACTGACTTCATATACACAGTTGTGGGTTGAGTACTTAATAGTCTGTTTAAATCACATCCCATTCTGTCTGCCAATATTTATATAAGCAGGAAATAAAGAATATTTTCAGAAGAGTTGATCAATAACTGTCATTAATATTTTAAATTGACCTTCATGGCAGATAAACACTGTGTTCTTGCTTCTGCAGCTTTAGTGGTACAGAAGAAATGATATTATTCATGTGTGGCAATGCGTATAGAAACTTCTGCCTTTGAATGGATTGGAAGGTCAGCCCCCAAACAGCTGTTTGGTTTGAACAGTGAGGGGGTGCATGACGCCATAGTAGCCTGCATTGGTGCAGCCCTACCAGTGCAGACTGGTGGGATGTGAATTGGCAATTAGAATGTCATTCCTCAGCTTGCAGATGCTGAAAACTTAGCATTATGTCATTTTGCTGAAGAACAGAATAAATTTAGGGCTGATACTGTCTTAGGCAGTGTCACTGGATCAGCTGTGGTAGGAACAGACAGTTCTGCGTGGTCCCCGTTTATCTTCTAGACCTGGGAATCAACGCAATGTCGGTAACCCAGCTCTAAGTCACATGGACAGGAGTAGTGTGCGAGTCACTATTCTGCTTATCTGGTTTTGTGTCCATCGGGCTCCAGCTCCCTGGATGCAAAGCTGGATGAGAGCTGTGCGCCACGCAGTGTTATTCCTGTAGCAACAGAAGAAATGCTCAGCTGTCTATACAGCACCTTTTGAATGCATGAAAGTTACTGATTTTTGAAAGCACTCTGCAGTCCACTATCTTTTAAATCATCCGATAGGTTTTCTTTTTTTCTACAATCATCCAAGCTGCTTGCTCCCCTGTGTTAACTTTCAAAGGTTTTACACATCTAAGAACTGAAGACAACTTCCTGACCTTTAATTTCTGAGAAGGGTTTGGCAAATCTGTGGACTTTCTTCTTGGTAATACAACATGCTGTACACAGAGTCATTCATCTTAACTGGCATTTTGCTAACTGAAAGATATTCTGCAGACTTAGACACTTCCTTCTTCCCTCATGTCTTTTCCAATTTTCTGCCTCCTGCCAGCTGAAGTAGGATAACCATGCTCACTGTTATTGCTGACCAGCACACAAGCACTGCGGTGTTTTTCTACTAACAGAGTTCATGTTCGCTGCAGCCCTCCAGTAATCTGGCATTAAATTATCGCAGGTGATTCAGACTTGGTTCCTCGTGATGCAGAAAGTTATTATATTTCCTAGTTCTGCAGCAGGCTCCAGTTATGAATTGGAATTATGTGTTTGGACTAAAACTATTTTTTTTGCCTCCAAGATGCAAGCATACTTTTTTTTGGAAATTACTTGTTTGAAAGGCGTATTACATTTTAAGAAGCCTTTAGTAACTTTTTTTAATTTTTGAAAGGCAATTGTTTTTAATTTTGTTCTCTGTTCTGTTTTTTTATGATGTGTCTGATACTCATTTATGCCACTTTTGTTTTAGGCAGAATTTCATTTGACACAGTTGTGTTTCTAGATTTAGATATCTTCTGAATTTTGGCTAACACTTTTCTCCTTGGTGCTCATCAAAGCAGTTGGCTTGCTCTTACATTCTTTGAGTGACCATAATATGGGAATGTCTAGAGCTTAAGTACAGTGTCATCTCTGTGAAGCAATTGTTATGCTTTTTTTTTTCCTTTCAGCCTTTGTGCAGAGTCTGGTTTCAAATGTAACTTGAACAGCAATGGTAGTAGACTCTGTTTCAAATACATTTGACGTGCAGCTCTTCCCATACTAAAAATTTGTAGGAGTTTTGTTCTCCTCATAGTACATAGCGAGGGACTGACTGTGTTACGATTCCTCACTCCATCTTGCTCTGCTGGCTTTAGAAGGGCTGAACTAACCTGCTTAGAGTAAATGGTCATCTTCAGGTTGCAAAGTTGCAAGCTTTCTCAGTATCCGAGTAAAAAAAATGACGTTTTTCCATAGCTGTGCTTTTTTTCTGAATAAGCTAGCATCAGCTATACTTCAGACAAGGTATTTGTGTAGAAATGGTACTGTAGGAGAAAATGTCAATGTTTTCTGACTCCCTGCCAGGCTCCATGTAAAATGTTCTCCTGGAATATATAATGGCAAACTTAGGATCTGAAAGCAGTCTTAGTTCTTTTGTTTGATTGATAAAAGATTGTAAAAGATCCTCTGGTGAAACGTAGCTTAATTTGTATGTCTGTGTTAGCTCTACGGGAATAGAATCAGTTAGCAGTAGGCATTTGTATGTAGAATGAATAGCTACTATTGGGGGACAGAGCTTAGATTTTTTTTCAGGCAAAGTTTTCGTACGTCTCCTGACTTGAACTGTAATTATAAATGTTGTCAAGTCAGAATATAGCTAAAAGTTAGACCGGCATTTAGCGACTAACTGTTGCTGCTTGTCTTTCTGCCCTTGCTATTCTGGTAGCCTGGCAGTCCTTATTTTTCTTCTCACACACGTATGACTAACCTTAGCTTACGTACATTTGCATATAAGAGCAGGCTAGAAACAGGCAGTCTGGTATTCCTTATTTCCCTCCGTTGTCATTGTTTTAGGATAAATGATGTGTGTGTAGCTGATCTGTGAATAAACTGTTTCCTGTATGAAAGAAGTTTTGAAAATACAGTTCCTCCTTCCTTCCTTTCCCTCCCCTGTCGTACCTCTCAGCAACTTTTAGTCAGCTCCATAGATGTGTTCCAGCAAATGCCAGAGCTCTTCACGATGGACTATAAATCGCCTACATAATCCCTACAGTAGATTAGTGCTCAGGTTAGCCGAGTGAATTTGCAATGTTATGGTTACAAGGGATTTAAGGGCATTATCTTTCCTGTGCAAACAGTGTATGAAAGTTCTTCAGGGATTTTCCCATATAGCGTTGGCAGCTAAAGACAGATTGCAGAATATGGTTTCAAGAGCAAAAGTAAAGGTTTCTGCTTCATGAAATTTTTCCTAAATAGGCGTGCATTTTAGGTGCAGCTTAAATAAAAAAATAAGTTTAAAAATATGTTTATAGGAGTTTGATCCATGAATATTTGTTTTTTTTAATTCCTTGGTAAATTTGTTGGTGTGTTTGATTACATGCTTATGTACATTGGGGGAGGAAAAAAAAAGACAAAATCAATGAACCAACCAAAAACCAAAACACACCAAAAACCCCTGCAAACTGTAGAAGTTTCTTAGGATGCAAGTGGAAGAACACATCTGAATTTTTCAGCTATTGTGGATGGTGGTTCCTGCCCCCAGGTCAGAGGAAAGCTTGCTAGTGGTCCACAGGCATCAGGTCCTTGCCTGGTGCTGTTGTTCCATTGTCTGGGGAGTAAAGGGAAGAAGAGCCTTTGCCTAGACATGTCCCTGCTGTCCCTCATTGCTCATGGCAGCTGCTGTTGTTACTACCTAGTGCTATCTCACTGTGATGGGCAGGAGAGCTGGTCTGCTGGGTCTGCACAGGATGAAAGTTGACTGAACAGGTGAGGATGTGTCTGTGGGGCAGTCTCAGTGGAGCAGTGGTCCTTACCAGGTGATGGGCGAGGCTTCCGTCTACAAGGCAAATAGGCTTTGTCTGTGTTACTGTATGTTTATGCGTAACTTCAAACAACATACATATACGTGTTCTCTATTTTTTTCCTTGGATTTGACCATCCAATATCCTGATGTAATGAAGTGCTGTAAACTCCCTTTGTTTATAAGGCTACGATATGTTTAAGAATATATGTGATTTGTGGTATATGATACTTGAAGTTCTAGAAAAGATTTCTTAGTATAATTTGGAGATTGTTGTCATGAATGAGTGCAGAAAGCCATGCTGATTAAAAATTGCCAAATATAAAGCAGAAGAGCTCATTATCTCAAAAATGCTAAACACTAGAATAACTTTGTATCCATTGCTTGTGAAATCAGGTATGCTCCTCTGATGGTTTCTAAAGTTCAAAATTGATTTTAAGTTATATGAAATGCTTTTTCTATGCATAAAACTGTTGAATATTGAAGTATAGTATGTAAAGATCTAGAAGTAGAGAAAGATGCCCCATCCAGTGCCATTAGGAGGAGGAAATCTTTCCATATGCTGTTGAGCATTCCATTTCCAGCCATGCAGGAGAGTATCATGTTGGATTTCACAGCTGTCACAGGGAGAAATGGTATGCGTCTTCTGGGTTTGTCCATAATAGTTTGGGAGGGAAATGACAGATTAGCAAGGAAAGAAGAAACATTTCCTTTTGTAAATAATGTTACAAGAAGATTGCAGTTACTTTGAAGCTACTTACAAATTCTGGTATTGGAATTCTGGTAGAGTAAGTCCAGACCAGATGGATTTGCAGAAGAAATAGCTGATGGGCAGTGAAAGATACATGATTAACAGTTTTGTTTTCTTCAGTTAATTTCCTCAAGTGTTGCGTATATTCTGTTTTTGAAACCTAAATTATATATGTTTGTAATTTTGAGTGGATGCTTTCTATTACTTACAGTAGTATATAATTATACACAGACTCTGACAAATATAGCAGTGTCATAGAGTCTATTTTTAGGCTCAGACATTTGTGATTATGATCTAATGTGCCAATACTTGGCCAAGCTATGAGCAAGAAAACCTTACAGGGAAACAATGCTATCGACCTCATGCATAGCCTGGTACCAAAGAAGGATCATCTGTACCAGGACAGGGTGTTCTGCTGTTTTTTTTCCCCTCTGTCCACTTAGTTTCCTCTGTTCTAGACAGACAGGATGAGTTGGTGAGGTAGAGCACACAGTTGCTGGACTGGAACAAATTGTTTATTTTCCATTGTTTGTAATCATGCATGACTTACGCTTGTTTCTTTTATTTTTTTTTAACTGGGAATTTCCATTTATACTCCACTGAGAATCAGTGTTGTTCACTGTTGCAAAGGCTGCCTTCTGCATTACGCTTCTGCTCGCGCAGGGTAGTCCTGGGGAGCAGTCATGTATCCCTTTACTAGACATACAGGCGTGCCGACCATATGGCAGGCTAACCACGTCTGCGTCCTTCCTCCCCTCACGCCGGACTTGTGCTGGAACAAAACCGTGAAAACCTACTTGCCTACTTCTGAGCTGCAGTCACTGCCAAAAGGCTTTTGATATTCATAAATCCGAAAGAATGAAATAGCATCTGAAAAGGAGCAAGCAAAGCTGAAACAAATGCTGTGCTCAGTCAGTTTACAGCAATGACATGTACTCAAACTAAAACATTCCCATGCGAAAGATACCCAACAGCTAAGCTGTTTTCTGAGATACTGTGTCTGAATCTTCAGCTTATCTGTGTTATAACTTCTGTAGTGATAAACTTGGGTTTGCTGTAGTGTTTCACCTCCTTTGCCTCTGTACTGCTTCTAGCAGCATGTTTTGCACCCTACTCTGTATTTCCTTACATTAAATACATCTTTCAGTGCCTTGATACAAGGATGTGTTTTTCTGCCTCCGGCAAGCCACTGGCTGTACCCTTCTCCTGTTAATAAGACTTTTTTCCCCACCTCTGGTTAGAGGTCAATCTGAAGTGCAGGAAAGAATGATTATGATAACAGGAGGAAACAGGAAGAATCATGCTTTCTTTTTCAATCTGTTTTTTATTATTGTTTTAATGTAAAACATTGTTTCAATTAAATGCTGACCTGTGTGCGTGCGCATGCTGAAATGAATTCAGGCTTTGTTTGGAAAGCTGTGACCTCTTTATTCCTGTTCTGGATCAAGGTTGTTATATTTGAAATCCACTGCTGAGGGCTGAAACTTCACTCGTACCCCCAGCAGCACTGGCAGTAATGATCCTTAAGAGCAGTATTCTCTTTGGGCATTTTTATGTGCTGTTCTCTCTCAATTTTTAAAATAAACCTGTTTGTTTTTAAGAATTCCTCATGTCATGAAAAAGCGATAACCATGACACGATTAAAATGTATCAAATGGGCACTGGGCTAAACTGGTACCTGATGGAACAGATATGTATAGAAGTGAGGAGCAGAGATCTTTATCAGTTACTTGCTTTCTCTATGATGCAATTTCATGCCTTGTTATTTATTCTTTCGTTTTTTTGAACTGACTTCACCAAAAAGAAAATGCAGGACTCAACCCCAATACCTGCTCCCACACCTCAAAGTGTGTTAGCTGCAATGACAGTAGAATAAGATGTCGAGTTTGTTATTTGCTTGGATGTAAATTTTAAATCTGGGGGGGTGAATCTATATTGTCTTGCTTAAGATGAACTGTTTCAGAGGAAGGAAGAAAGGGCGGGAGGAATAACATGAAACTTGTCTGGGTTGTTAAAATGAGTCAGTTATATTTGATACTTGTCCTCTGGTGATCAGATTTTCATTTTTCTCCTTGGCCTCATGGAATGTTTTTATTTATATATCTTATTAGTTCTGGATGTTCTGTGCAAGGGGAAATCTGAATTACGGGCTTTTTTTCATTATTGTATTAAGAGCCTGGGTATTGAGTGCAGGTGCTCAGACTCTGCCGTAATTGGCAGTTTATGGAGAGACACCAGCTGTATTGCTTCACAGGGGAGATATTATATCTCTTCACACGTTGTATATATTGTAGGAAATGCAGAATTCCTGTCATTGTCATAAACTTTGCATGTCCACATCTACCAGTGCCTCCATAGAAAAAAAGGCAACAATCTGCGAAACTGCTTATCCCTTTTTTTTGTCCTTTCATGTAGCACTAAGTGATGTTTTGTTTGGTTAAATATAGAAAAGATTTAACAAATGTTTGTCTCTTATGGTCGTGCAAGGTGAACTGGTGTTGTACGAACTGCCTCCTTTTTTTTTTTGTAATGCATGACAACAGATAAATGTATCTGTGTACGTGTGGATGTGCGTATACCTGTATATAGATTATACTCATCATGTAGTAATATGCTAAGTGGCATATTTAGCAGATTCATTTCACTGAACGGGGTTGGAAATAGAAGCAATAGAACTCTCAATTATGTTAGACCTTAAAAGGCGTAATTACACAGTGGGAAAATCATGATGCTTCTGGGCATCTTACACAACAGGGGCTGTAGTTGCTCTTTCTGGGGAATGCCTGGGAGCTGCAAATGGTACCGCTTCGTCCTGCCCGAGAAGTATTGATATTCTGATGTGCGAGTAAGTGAGACTTGTGTGGCTTTTGAAGGATTGAATTATAGGGGGAAGCTAGGAATTAATACTGAGGTTTATTGGCATTGTATGTGAGTAATTTGGCCAAAGAAAGAAGGTAAAAGCTATGCCTGTGTTTGAAAAGTGTGATAGCTGAAGGGAACGAAGAGCTATTGAGTGTTGCAGGGAACGTTTGTTGCATATCAAGAAAAATATAGGTATCTAGTCTCTTACTAGTCAGCAAAATAGGGTTCCAATGAAAGTAAAGGAAATATCATCAGTTTGTTTTTAAAAGCAACTTGGAAAACACAGTCCTAATAATAGAGGAATGGACAAAGTTGCAGCTGTCTTATGTGAGCTGACTTAATGTTTGCCTTGAATATTCCTTATTCCTCTACCTCTGTGGTTTAGAAATGTATTTGGATCAATGTATGGACATTTGGAGGTTTTCCCCATTAGCTTCATCTCCGGGAACACAGGGGCAAGGCTGTTTCATTCTGTCTTTTGCAACAGATTTAGTTTATATTCTGTCTGTGGTCATTAAATCCCCTTTTTCTTGCTCTCTCATCAGAAGTGTCTTGCGTGTTCTTTGACCTAGCTAAGGCTCAGCATTGAGACAGTTTGAACATTGTTTCCTTTCCAGTGCTGCTGTCTGGTTGTGTGTTGTATGCTTTTTGTTTGTGAGAACCAGGAGGAAGTCTACATATTTCCATGTGTTTTTTTGTTTCGTTTTTAATAGGTTTGTATGCATTGCGGAGAGCACTGGGGAAAAGACCTAACCTGTTAGACAACGAGGTGGCTGGGTCAGTGACAATTGCTTTCAATGACTTCCTGCAGGGGATGAATGATGTCAGGCCCAGCGCCATGAGGGAGGTGGCCGTTGATGTGCCAAAAGTAAGTTATTTTTTGCAATATGCTAGCAAGATTCTTAGAGCCACGTTAAAAGTTGCAGTTAGGTGTTGAAATGCCATACCAAAAGACAGTAATTTTGTCAAGTGGAAGCCTCAAGTTGTCAATTAAAGTTGTGCATCATCTTTTTGTTTGTGTGTGTGTTTGTTTAATTATAATTTTGAAGAGCCATTTACAGAAGCTTAAGTTCATAGTACTTTAGGAAGAGTTGATAGTACAGGAGCGTATTATATACTGATCTGTAGTTTTATATGCTGAGTGGGTTAATGGAGTAAAAAGCTTAAGATGTCTTCTCAAAGCAGATCCTGAGTAGCTGTGAAAGCTGGAGCCTTTTGTGAAGCAGACACAAACTTAAGCAGAAACCAACTGTTAGGATTTGTAACCAAAGTGTATGGAAATAAAGCTGTGAAGAGATGGGTTGCTGTGAGTTTGTGTAAAGCAGTTGACTAATTCTACATGTAGTTCATACTGCTGTGATCTAAACGTCTTCAGTGACATTACATGGTTTTACCTGAGGGCAGAATTAGATACTGTGGGGAGGTTATCACTGCCAAGCAGTTACCCATCAGGGGCTGTCATTACGTGAACAGTTCTTTTGGCAGTGCCGGGTTCATCTTTACCCTGCTCACTGCCCTCTCAGTTATGTATTATGGTAGTTTAGTAGGAGACCCAATGTAAATTGGGCTGGGGGACTGATCTGGTTTAAGACGACTCTGATCTGGCTTAAGAAGATTCGGCATAAGAAAATGTATTTAATCTTACTAAATCTCACCTGTGCGAGCTGCTGTGCTGGTGTTTCTCAGCAGCTCCTCGAGCCCTAGAATAAACATTTACATCTCATTGCAAGAAGATGAGTCATCTGGGAATTAGATTGCACAACTGTAGAACCTTATTCCCAAACTATAGGAATGGGAAATAAATTCTGCGAACAGGATGCTGCACACAGCCAGTTCGGATATCACACTTGGCTTGTTAAGAGTCCATGCTGTGCAGTGAAATGCTGGGTGGAAATGCCTGGGCTGGCCCCAGACAGCTTTTCCTGGAAATTGTGTAGTGGCATCAATATCCGCAAGGGCTAATTAGTTCTGCTGAGAACCAGAATTACTAGTTCTCTCGTTGTTTATTGTGCTACTGACTCTTGGGCTCGCGTCATTATCACTGTGCTGTGCCTTTTAGAAATACCAGCCCATTTGGAGCAAGATGGAGTGCTGCTAAACAGCACAATGAAGATAGATAGATAGACGTGAGGTCTCGAAGTAATGCAGGAAATCTGTTCTGAATCCAGGTCAACCTACTACCCAGGCTCGTGTTGTCCATTAAACCATCCTGCCAGTGACTTCCTTGATTGTTACTTGTTTTTATTTGTTAAACACTAGCTGAGTCACTGAAATACTACTGAAAGTCATTCGTTTATTGAAGGGAAGGTAACAACATAGTGCAGATTCCTTTTGTGCTGACAGGACCTACATTTTTCCAAAATAATGTATATTCTGTGAAGATGTAGGGTAAATTTCAGGCCATCTACTTGGTGCGTGGGATGAGTTTAAAGTGGAATCTAAATTACTGGCTGCAACAGATATGGTGTCCTCTCACATCACCTACCAAAGGAGGTGTTAGAATTCAGTTTAACCATTATTTTGGGGTGCAGAACTACCTGCCTACCAAAGTGAAAGGTACCTGTGCATGCTCAGAAGCAGTGTGAATATCTGGAAATACCAACACAACTGTCCATGAAAGTGACAGTAGTGTAAATCCAGCATTGTTACACCACCACCATCAGCCTTGAGGCTAATTACTCCATTACAATTTGTATTTGAGGTGGGGAAGTGACCTAAGTCAGTTTATGTCCATGGGTTAGTTGAAGGAACTTGGTTATGCTGCAGCGGGGTGGCCGGGATGGCAGTGCAAGGGAAGCAAGCAACAGGAATCTAAACTGCAGCCCTCTGGTTAGGGCTGCTTGCTGGGGGCTTTGGGTGTGATGCAGGAACACTTGCAAACATCTGCAACTCATTCATGTACTTCAGCATAGTGTAGGCATTTAAAAAAATTTCACCACTGTGTGGTTTATAGACATGCACAAGTAAAAAGAAATATTTCTATTTATCGTTGTTATTAAACTTAGGTTAGTGTAATTTGTTCTTTATTAGCAAATAAGTATGTCTTATTCTCACCTGATTGTTAGTTTCTGAGTGACAGTCACTTAGCATTTAATGTACTGTTATCCAGAGAATTTACATGGTTGATTTGCTGTTTGGAACACAGATTTTAGCAGAAAATGTAATGCAGCTTCTAATTCCTTGGATACCTATTTTTTTAAGAGGAGTGTGCAACATTTTATGTTGCATCATTCTAGTAATGAATTTTAGGTATGTCTTAAATCTATTTTTACATTTTTGCTCCTCTCATGACAGTTGTGTATTTAACTGCTCTGGTTGAAGGCTGTGTGTTTGATCGCACTAGTGTTTGCAATTAATTGGATGCTGAAGTACTGCCAGTTTCAGTAGAAACCAGGTAGCTAAGAAGCCAAATGAATGCAACTGCAGGTCCATTAATTGGTTGCATCATCTTGTGTTGATGATGCTGTGTCCTAGAATGCTGTGCTGTTTAATATTGTTATGCTTGAATGTCCAGTCCTGCAACACCTCTGGGAAACCTTAAAATTACTTGCTTGCCACAGAACTGATGTTAGTAGTCCTAATTTCAATAAGAAGTTCTTCTTCTTTACTAATTTACTCCTCTTTTCAACACAGCGCTTTCAGTCCACTGACTTGGGCCACTTACCCATTCAACACTTAGTTGGCTGTTGGCCATGGTGTACTGTGGTATGTCACTTATGTGCTCTGAAGTAATTTATACCAGCAGAAACTGCCTTACTTACGCCTTTTGTTGCATTCTTATCAAAATGTAAACATTATAGCTGGGTGTGTGGGAAATGAAATAGAAAGCATGAGCCAGATAGGAGTCCAGCTTTCTTCAAGAAACCTAAAAATATTGGTTGATTCTTTTTTGTTGTTGTTGTTTTTCCTGGCTAATGTATCTTTGTGCATGGTATTTTGTGAAGTCATCCTGTATCGATTAATCTCCAGACACTTTCTGTCTCTAAGGATAGGCTTTCTTCCCCTGCTCTCCTTGCCACAGAAGCTATCCAGCTAGACAGTTAATTGTGTGGGTAAATTTGTTAGAAAATCAGGGGTTACATTCCTTCATGTTTTGAAGTCTGACCTTAACATTGTTTGTCATCTAAAAAATACGTGCTAAAAATAACTTTAAACACTAAATAAATGATCAGCGATTTTTTTTTTTCAACGAGAAGATGGAAGTCTGAGCTACATTAATAATATTCCCCTTTTTGCTGTTTATTGCAGATATATTATTCACTTGGCAGCCCCCTTGGTGTGGATGGCTTTTGGGCTGTGCAGTTAAAGTAAAACCATTGATGGACACGCTGAATTAAACTGAGACTTTTGTGATTTTTATCTTTCCACTTTTTAGATGGAGGGTGGTTGTTTTTTGTGGGTTTTTTTTCCACATTTCATTGCTTTGCAGTAGCCATGTGTCAACTGAATGAGAAGAGTTCAAAGAAACTTCTAAATAAAGCCACAAGTAAATGAATTTTGTTGAAGGGCTCCTTCCCTTATAGTAATGACACCTTTGCCATTTATGGGCTGTTGGTTTTTTTGAAGCTGGTATCACCCTCTGGTATGGAATGAAAATAATTACTTGTGTTGTCATGAACTCCAAATTTTCATCAACATGGAGCTTGTTCTCTGAAATCTGCAGAACTTTGAGTAGGCTGTAAAGAAAACTTTAGTTTTCAAAACAGTCTTTGTTTTTTAGGTCCTAGAATTGAGCACTAGTTGCTTGGCTGTTTAGAAGGCTACTAGGCTAAATTGCTTTGTTGCAGTCTTCTCATACTGAAAACCTGGAAAAACCTCCTTATGCATATACATGGGGTAGTAGCTAAAGAACAAGGAGATATATTAGAAGTAACTTGTTCGGGTGGCCTTGAGCAAGTCACTTCTTGGTGTCTCAGGGTATTTGATAATCTTTATAGAATGCTTTGCAGTCTGATTCTGAAAAGTGCTCTATGACAAGCTAGTTTGACATAAATTGAGCTCTTCTTATTCCAAGCATATGCAAAATTACTGGTGGGGGAAACAGCCAAAATGAAGTGAGTTTGGGGAGGTAGACAGAAAGCGAGGTTGTGTGCAGGAGGAGCTGTTGGAGGTGGAGATGCCACCACATGCTTTTTTTTGTGTTCCTCTTTTCTGCATTCTTTTGTCCTTCCACTTGCATCCTGGGTGCCGACTGGGTTGCTGTGTGCGTTGGCTGTGACCAAGCCAAAGGCAAAAATACTTGCTGCCTGGTTCCACATAGCATCTTGTTTTCCATTTTTACAGAACCTTTCTTGAACTTTGTTACGTGTTACAACCTTCTTAGCTGCTTTTTCTGCAGCAGGGATTTAGGAGAGGGGGGGATGCACATTATAAATCAGGAAGTTAATACTTCAGTTCTTTGGAGAGTTGTACTGTAGTTGCCATTCCTCCCTCTCCTATGGGTCTTTCTGAAATTTTTGAGAGTGCTATGGGTTTTGCTTGCCTGTTTCACTCCCTTTACTGTAATTCAATACTCAGAATTGTGTCTTTGCAGCCAAAAGGTTCTGGATGAGACATCCTTTGCATGTCTGCTTTATTTCTTTATTGCTTGCTCCTTAACAGCCTCTGGGGAATTGTTGCTCTGCATCGTATTCTGAGCTCTGTTGACCTGGGGAGAGCTAAAGATTACAGCGGTAATGAAATCTCGGTGTCTTACACACTGTAGCAGAGTACTGTCTGTGTACGTGTAAGCTCAGCCCCAAGGCTAGTCTTTAAAACCAGTTCCACAGTGATGGAGTATCACCCTTCATTGCTTATGTTGCAAGACATTTCCTTTGAGTTTGTGTGCAGGTAAAGTCTAGCTAGCGGTCTAAATGTGCACACTAGAATTTGTGTTAATTGCAGTCAGGAAGTTACTGAGGATTTGTGTGCAAAACCAATCCACCTAGTTCTTCCAAGCTTATATGAATCTAAAAGAATTCTTACTTTTGAGTGTTTGATCTGTTGGTGGACTGTTTTTCCCCTACTTGTCCTTTTGAAATCAAGGGGGGAAGAAAAAGTTTTGATTAGGACGTGACCAGAATGTGAAGGTAGTGTTTTGTTAGCTATTTTTGCTTTTAATACCATTGCTGCTTGAATTCCTCACCTTGTATTAGAGAAATTCTAAATAAGTTAACTGAATTTTTGGCTGGTTAATTATTTTCTTTTTAAACTCGGAATGGACAAGGTCACATTTAGTGGCCCTGTTTGTATGTCTTGACCCAGTTGTCTCCCTTTCCTCCCTTTCCCGATTTTCAATGTCAGCAAAATCAGAGTATATCTCCAGATTACTGAAAACAACCTTCCTGTAAGGTGGCCCTACTTCACCCTTTCTATACAATTCTGTCGCTTGTGTTGATGTTAAATGACATGTAGTGGGTCTGAAAGAGCATTTGAATAATGCCTCAGAAGACTCGTGCGATGGTCTGAATATTTACGAGAGGGTAAAAATAACATTTAGGTGTTTTCTCCTTGGCTTTTTGTATATGTGCAAAGTACTGCTAGTGGATTTTGCTTTCTGTTGCTGAAAGTTATAGGGAATTCCTGATGGCTTAATTGATTTTAAGAAGTTCTTGTTCATGTTTGTCAAAATCTTTATCTAGCTAGAAAGACACGATGACAGGAATGACTAGACCATATCTTTACCAGATATGACTAAGGACTGATAATGAAAAATGAGAACAAGCTTATGTTATATGTTGACTTCACTAAGAAAAACTTGTCTAAAAGTGCCAATATTTAGTTCTGTGCAGTTTACAGAGCTGCTAGGTAAAATTAAGGGTTGTAGGGACAGGTAATAAGTATTTTCTAAATGAAATGTAAAACACTGACACTGTTTAAAATCTGACTTGGAAACACCAGCTTTTAGAATACGGGAGAGTTGGGACTAACTGTCCTGAGTTTAATTATGTTACTCAGCCATGAAATTTGAGTGAAAAGGGGTGGTTTGCATGGGTGGAACAGTGGCAAGATGCAAGTGAGGTATCTGACAGACATCTTCACTTTTTATAAACTTGTACGTTTGCTTCATTGTAATTAAAAATCTGCAGGTGGATTTCTGTCTGTTATTGTGAAAACTTAGGCAGGAGGGGAGGATTCTTCTTATCTTTAAGCACTTAACTGAGGTGCCTAAATTGGACTTCTCCTCATCATATGTTGCCTCTAAAGGAAAGAGAGAGAAACTGGGTGTGAGACTCCTGTCCAATGTCCAAGAGAGAGTTGTACTATAGCTGAATTGCTCTGTGAAATCTCTCTCTCTTTTTAGTGCACTGGCAACCCAAGATAACCAGCTTAAAGTTGGGTGGTAGGAATTCATGCTCTTGTTTCCCTCTTCCTTTTCACAGTGTTGTGGAGTTTCTCCCTTTACTGTTTTTGTTGAATTCATACAAACACTTTCATTTCAAGACTACAGTTGTGCACAGCCCATTTTCATCTGTTTGCTACCTTTCCTTTAATCTGTTTTGTGCAGTTAGTCTTGCTTGTAGCATGAAGCAGCACTTCAGAAGGGAATATTGGCAGGTTGCAAAAGTTGGCTTACAAGTTACGAGAACTGGCATGCTGCTTTGGTAATGCCCCTGCTAAAACATCTTCCTCCCTCTGCTACTGGGATACTCTGCTGTGTCTGATTCAGCCTTCGCTTTGCTCTGAGCTTTACTGAATTTGTGTTTCTTTCCTGGGTTTTTTAGTTTTGTTTTTTCTTTTTCCCCATAAGGGAATCTGCCTTTGGCAGATCCCTCTGCTCTCAGATCCTTCTTAGAAGGCAGTGGTGATCAGCTCTACGTATTTCATACCTCCCCAGGCTTATAAAGTAATTAAGAGCCAGAAGCTGTCGGTCACTAAGAAAAAGAGTTGTTTGTAGTTTTTATTTTTCTAAAGTTCTTGTAACATATTCTTGGTATGAGAGAGATGATGTTCTGCAGGCAGCGGATCAGCAGCTCCTCATCTTCCAGTTAGCCTTTAAACTCAGAATATTTCTGAGGATTGATCTATGCGTATTCATCTTTGCTGTTTGCTCTCTGCCGTCTTTGTAATTTTCTTCTATGTCAAAGACTGACAATCGGGGAGAAGTTTTATTTGGTTTGCAGTGTGCTTGGACTTACACAAAAATACTTGCACCACATCCAAATGCTCTTTTTCTTCTACTTCAGTAGTAGACTGAATTGCCTCTTTTGAAGCCTTTCTACTTTTAGTTTCCACTCTGTTCACTGGTATCAGGAAAATAGCAATAGGTACAAAGCCAGCAGTGACACCAGTTTTTGAGTCAGGAGAAAGGTGATACATTTCCTTTTGGTAATACTGCTTGCCTTTCAAGTGTAGCTGACTTTCCAGAGCTGAAGGGTGATTTATATCTAGAAAATTTTTGGAAGAGTATTTCAAGGCAGAAGATCATTTGATTTAGGTGCACCTTGACATGTTTAATATTTGAAGTGGATGGGAACGTATGGTGACAGAGCAAAGAACAGGCCAGGGGATGTGAGGAAAAGTCTCAGGCTTGTTGACAATGATGCAGGGAGAGGTGTAGCACGTTTTAGATCCGTCTGCTGTTTTGGATAAGACATATTAGTTCTGTCCCAATATATGACTGGCAAGGCTGCCTTGTGTCTTCAGTAGAGCAAATTTAACTGCAGCTGGGTTTGACTATTGCTTTTTTTTGTGTGTGGAACTTCTTTTCTGTAGATAGTTGTCTGTTTGGAGAATTGATTGTTCTCAAGTTTCTAGTCAAATCTCTGGTGCCCAAGTCCTATATGAAAGTGATAGTGTTGGCAAGTGGAGAAACCCCCAAAACTTCCAACACTCAGTCCTGTTCAGCTTAGTGGGATTATACAGCTGGAATCAGGGCCTTACTCTGCAGCTATAAATAAAACCATCTTGAGCTCGTACAGCCCTTTCCTTCAGGGAAGACATCAAAGTAATTTACAAATTCTGCATCAGCATCACGTTAAAACAACCAAGAGAACGGAGTTGTGACTGCCTGTATGATGATGCTGTCATTTTATTGTTATTTTTCTATGTTTTGTTATTGACCTTTGAAGTAGACACAAAATGTTTTATCTACGTCCCCCAGCATAAAGCAAGTCTAATCCCCTTTTACTTTGTGTGACTTGATTAATAATTCCTTCTTATTTAAAAAAGCTTTTTGAAGTGAGTCGTCAAGAACAACTTCATGAAATAACCAGTTTGTGTTTTACAGAGCATTTTTGTTTTGTTTTCTTTCTTAATAGTTTTGCTTCATTGTCTGAATTCGGCAAAATGGTCTGCTTTGCAGGTATCTTGGTCAGACATAGGAGGACTAGAAGACGTCAAGCTGAAATTGAAGCAGGCAGTTGAATGGCCTCTCAAACATCCCGACTCCTTCATCCGAATGGGGATCCAGCCTCCAAAAGGTGTGCTGCTTTACGGACCTCCTGGGTGCTCAAAAACAATGATAGCAAAAGCTTTGGCTCATGAAAGTGGTCTCAACTTCTTGGCAGTGAAGGTAGGCCACTTAGTCATACGTTTTCTTAACTCCTGCGTAACAGTTGATAGTTTACCAATTTCCAGTGCTACAATCCAGTGGCTCTTAGTGTTTCTGATCGTTATATATGCTACAGCAAACACCTTGTAAATCTCAAGTAAGGTTTGTGTTTTCTTATGAAAAGGACTAATGCTTTCATGTATGCTTTTTAAACATGTATTATTTATTTTATCACAGCACAGAAATTAAATGTTGGATGGGTGGGTAAGCTGTGTAGTGACATCTTAATTATTGGCATTATTTAAAATCTTTTTAAAAATTGAAACAATGACATTCTGAAAGCAGTATAAATGAAATACAACTCTGGGTAGTAGGTAGCTCTTCTTACCATAGTAATTACTAGCTTGCATGGAAATGTCATCTCATCTCTTAAATTCCTTTTCATTCCTCAGGAAAGTCACTTTCTTTATCTTACTGTTCATGTTTCATTACAAGTTTTTCTTGCCCTATTTGCCTTTTTTCAAGGGAAATAGTTCATTAGTTTTTTAGAAGGTTTGCAAAATCAGTTATATCTGGAGTGCTTTTGGATAAGAGGGATATTCTCTCAGTGTTAAACACTTTAAGTATAGAAAAAAATCGGATTTCATTGCCTATGAATCACTGTAATTGATTACTGTGGGTTGATGGAAAATGCATGAATGGAAGTTATTTAGTAATAATACTGAGCATAGGAAGAAAAAAAGATAGCAGAGTGATTCCACATGGGGTAGTCCTGCAGCTGTGTCAGAATGTTAATGAAGTGCAAGAAAAAACATTTGTTTAAGTATTTTAAAAGTATCTCCTTCTCAGCAGTAAGATCACGTACTATTGTCCGTTGGCCATCTCTTTAACAACACAGAAAGCTTTGTGTGTAATTTCTACCCAGCTTCTTCCTCTGCCTATCCTTTCAGACACACTAACCGTAGCTCTGGATCCTGTCCTCTCTGGGAGCAGAGGCAGTCGCACTGACCCTGAAGCCAGCAGCCCTTCGCTGGCTGTGCTTCCCAGTGCTGCAGATAGGCCTCTGGGTCACGGTCACATCAACAAAAGCAGCCTTGGAAACCTCAGCCCTTAAGAACTGCTACCTTTACTGCCTCTTCCATAAAGACAAAGTAGTTCTTTGTATTCCAGAGTTACTTGTAAACAAGGTAACCTTTTCCTCCTGCACTGCTTAAAAGAAAACATTCCTCTTTGTTTCACCCAAAGCACTGAGAGGGTAGGGCAAAAAAGCTAGCAGTCTGGAGGGGAAAAAAAAAACAGTTAAAAATGAACTTTGTTGCTATCCCGTATTCATCAGTCATAGCTACATCAGGCGTTTTTACTGATGCAGTTAATTGTCCAAAAGTAAAAGGTGGCTCATGCTGAATAGGAGGTATCCGAAGGTGCACTGATACGGAATGCTTTTGTACAGCAGTGCAGCGTTTCTTTGTGATGGGGTTCTGATGGTGCAAACGCCCCTGTCACTGACAACCTGCAGCAGAAGTGGCTGGCTTGGGGAAACTGCCTTTTATTCTCTCTCTGTTTAAATCCCTTGGCCTGGAACTGGTCAAATATTCAATGTACAGATGTTTCAACAAGCACATCTCTGGAGCATGTCCAGCCTTGGATATGTTGACTCCAGGAAGCGAACATAGTGCACTTTCTCTAACTTCACATTTGCTTCCTGGACAGAAAAGGCAACATCCATCATGTACTAAATGTGTTAAACATCATTGTCTGTAGCACTTCTTAAAGCACAACAGGCATGAATTAATTTCCACTGCATGTGTTCCAGCAGTAAATCCAAAATAGATGAATATGTGGGTTTTTGGTTTTTTTGGGCTGAGTTTTTTTTTTTGAAGAGAGGATTTTTCTTTTCTTGCTTATAGCCCTATTAATTTTCCCATTCTCTAAGTTAAGTCTCAAATATCTGTCCCTGGAACTGATATATCAGGCTTTTTGAAATGGAAGTGTGTTTCTTGATAATTTACATTTCAAACTTGCATTTTCCTTCCAGTCTCTCCTGTCCCAAATAAGTAATTTTGATGAAAAGTGTCTGCTGTACAGCTTGTAGGATACGTGTACTCATTCAGCATCGTTCAGGTGGCTGAGGTTCTTGGGTCCGTCTCGAGAACAGACTGCAGACAGACGGCATAACTCTGGCTGTGGGAGCCTGCTGCTGGATGCCGTCTCTTTCCCCTGTGTCTGAAACCTGAGAGGAAATAGAGTATGTTACATGTAGCGCTTACTTGGTCCAGTGATTTTTGGAAGATGGACCTATTATGTCTGCATGCTACATTTAAGATACATGGGCACAGTAAGTCCCACTCTCTCAAGCAGTGCTGAATGTACTCCGCTTGTCTAAGTTGGCTGTCGTGCTCGGGTGCAACAGGTATCACCCCTGCCCCAGCCTGGCTCCAGGAAGGCTCTGCACTATTTGTCCAGATGTGTCTGTGCAATGTCTGTGCAGTTTGGACAGCTGGCTCTGTTAAATGATGTACTTCAGCTGGGGTTTATGTAATCTGTTAGAATGTGACATTTCCATGTGTCTTGGGCATGGCTGGTTGTCACAGTGCTTCATGATGCGTGGTCAAAACGGTGCAGCCTCCAGCCCATATCTGACTTGTCTCCGGTGAGGTTTGGAAGATGGGCGAAGTCTAGATGTAATTTCTGGGCAGAGGAGCTGAAGAAAATAATGTGATAACAAATGTTTGACGTTGCATCCTGTTCTCTCCTGAAATCTATTGTCAAGTTTGAATGGTTAGTGTCACAATGAATGTGGCTGTTTTGTAAACACGCTCTTTGATATTTGGCCAAAACTTTTTATAGCTATATTTTCACCAAGATTGGTGACCTTTTGCTTTTCCAGAGAAAAGCAGTTGGTTGGTTTGTTTGTTTTACAAAGCAATCTTGCATATAATTCCTAAGGGGAATTGTTTATTTTTATTCCTTCACTTGACTTTCTTTGTCTCTAATACAATATGTCTGCTAAATTTACTGGGGAGGAGGCTGTAAACTACTTTGCAGGGGATGGCTCTTCCTGTTCCCTCCCACCACCCCATTTTCTAAATCTCTTGCAGCATTGAGTCATTTCAGGGTTTTAGTGGTCATCTTGATCATTACCCCCTTCCAAACCTCTGTTACAAAAAGACAACTGAATTGTTCTCCGCTTCTTGGAGAGTTTTCAGTGTTTTGTGGTCATGGATACAAGCAAGTATAAGGCTGTGTGAAGGAATGAATTAGGATAATTTTTTCATTCTTCAGTCTTGACTTGCCAATAGTTTTTGATCTGGCTGAATTCTTATTTCAGACAGCCTTCTATGCACTTCTGTACTTCTTCACACTCCTTTTGTGCTTGCCCCAAAGCTTGCATTTCTTCTGAAATGTATTTTATGTATTCCTTTTACTAATTGGAGAAGAAAATTGGATACAGGTCTTGGACCTATGAATATTAATAGGATGGGGGATATAATTTTCAGCCTCTGCCAGGCTGATGACACCTTTCTGTTATATACAACTGTCTCTGTGACATTTTTGCTTTAGATGTCATCTAGCTTTCTAAAATTGAACATGAAGAAAATGAAACCCTTTGTCACTGTGTTATTTCTGTGGCCTTTTTTCGCTCTTTTGGCTATTTATGTGGTGAGTATCTCTCTGTACTGTTTTGACAGTTCCTGCACTTAGGGTCAGCTTTGACTGGCTGCTTTTTTGAGGCATATGTTGATTAGACCACTAAGGTATTATGGTGATATTATAAGAATGTTCTTAGAGGAAACTTCCATATCTTAGAATCATAGAATCTTTGGGTTGGAAGGGACCTTTGAAGGCCATCTAGTCCAACCCCCCTGCAGTGAGCAGGGACATATTTGACTAGATCAGGTTGCTCAGAGCCCCGTCCAACCTGGAATGTTTCCAGGGATGGGGCATCGACCACCTCTCTGGGCAACCTGTAGCAGAATTTCCCCACCCTCATTGTGAAAAATTTCTTCCTTATCTCTAGTCTAAGTCTGCCCTCTCTTAGTTTAAAACCCTTGTCCTATTGCAACAGGCCCTGCTAAGAAGCCTGTCCCCGTCTTTCTTATAAGACCCATTTAAATACTGGAAAGCTGCAATGCTGTATGGTATAGATAATTATATTTGCATTTGTCTTGCATCTTCGTTTATTTAGATTTGTTATGATTGCCCTCTTGGATTTTTTTTTTTAATTTATTTTATTTTTGGGAAATCCTGTATCATTGTGTTGTGCTAAGAATCTAATTATTATTTTTCTTCATGGATTTTCTGTTGCTTTTCTGGAAAGCAACTTGCAGAGAATCTCAGTGGATTTTTTTTTTTTTTCCTTCATTATTTTGGTATGTAGGTAATTAACTTTACTACCAAATAAGAAAACCGTTGTGCTTTTTTGTTTTTAACCTATTTGAAGATGAACACTGAAGTTTCCTCTTACGTTGTCAGGCTGGGAAGCACCATCATGGCACATACCCAGGGAAATGCCATCACCCAGTTACAAAGTGTTCCTTAGCTGAAAGTCCCATAAGGGCTCTGGAGATTGCAAAATCTTTTTGCCCTTTGAGTTGCCCATAAGCCCAGGATACTGCATACTAGAGGGGATGTATGTTGTTGATGGTATCCTGCATTGCATTACCTTCTAATTACTCAGCCTGCTAAAACCAGGAGACTTTCTGCTCATTTCAGGAGGCTTGTGCTCAGGGTTATATTAACAGGAGACTGAGTTCTGTTTTCTGTCCAACAAGCAGATTACCTGAGTTCACAAAATAAATAACAAGAAAAATTATCTAACTTCTATATGCTTGTGTTGGTTTTGGAAGCATCATTTTTTCTCTTGCTGCTTAGTGCTTTTTAATATATGTCTGTTTGAAATCAAAACTAAGGTGAAAACTCACTTAGTGATAGTGACAAAAAACCAGCTTAAATTTTCAGAAAATTTAGATCTCCAAAAGTTAAACCCCTTGGAATTCAGCTAAGACACACTAATTGTTGAAAACATGATGAAGCAATATTTAAAATTAAAAAAAAACCCAAACCACCCCCAACCCATCCATGATGGTAAGTAGTGTTTAAGGATGTTAGCACCGAGCAAGCCAATGGTACAGATGGTGTGTACTATACTCTTCTACAGTATTATTTGCATTGGTTAGGAGCTCCAGCTATGGTGGGGAAAAAAGAAGTTAGACGATAGTCCTGGCATTTAATTTGCTGTTACCTAAGAGCTTGGGCTGAAGGAATCTCTTATTTTTTCAATTAGCAGTGATTACAAAAATATACACTGTTCTCGGAGCTCTGACTTCACCTTGGCTTGATTTAACTTCCTGTATCACCCTGCCGATGCTTTTGTACCACTCCCCGTGCTTGACATGTGCTTAAGCTTAGTTTGTCATCTGGGTCAATTACGTCAAAATATTTTCCAGTTGAAGTTTCCTCTGCTTTTCCCTTCAGCTCTTGGCTGTGGCAGCTCAAACAGATTAATGAGGCTTGGAAAGGCCGACTGCTTTGCTTTGTGAAGAACTGTCACTAAATTTTGCAGAGATAGTTTAGCTTTTTGATGGGGATTTCAGTGAGCAGAAGCATGAAATAAGAAAGCTTGGTAACTAGCTAAGCAAAACATTTAAGATGAAAAATGAAGAAGCATTGTGGTGTTATGAGAAACTTTGGCAAACATTTGATGAAACTTCCAAAAGGATCCATGGTAACACATTTACAGTACCTTGTTAGTTAATTAGCAGAGAGTGAAAATAACTGTATTTGAAAAATTTATTTAACATATTTTGCAAGGGATAACAATTTGAGATACTTCAATTAACTCTCTTAATCCTGAAGCTATCTGCATGTTTTACTCAACTAAAAATAAAATAAGGCATTCATCCATCCTTACCATAAGCTTCGCAAAAGTGAATGTCCAGACAGAAAATGATTAAAAGGTAATCCCCTGTCTCTGTTTCCTTGTCCCTTCTCAGTTACTTTGCAAGATTAATTTTTATTAGCACTTAGTTTCCCTCCCTCTTCAAGTTACCATGGGTTTGTCAGCAGTTAGGTGAAAGTAGCAATTGCAGAATGGTGTGTTGCTGGGCGGGGGGTGTGAAGTGTCAGGAGCCAACTATGTTTTGCAGTGCGGATGGCTAATTTTGTGTTGTCTTGCTGTATGATTTTTGATCCTACGCGGATACTGCCCTGATGGTGCCAAGCCTGGTCCTAGACAGAGTAGTGAATGGCAGTTGTTAAGCCTGTAGCTAAAAGTGGTATGAACAAGAATGGGTGCTGAAAATCCATGACGAATGGGAATGATTTGCAAAGGGATTTCTCTGTGGATGGGGCAGGTGAGCAGGATGGGTTACTTTTAGATCTGCTTCAACTCTGTCATGCTAGAATTTCTCCTCCAACTTGATATGGCTGTGCCTGTACTCGTGCAGCACTCTGTAAGTGTGCAAAACCCTGGTAAATTTGAGTGGCAGCTATGCCCAGGTGCTAAAGAGGGCCTCTCTGAAGGCACCGGTGCATACAGTGAATTTAATTCAATGTTGCCAGGCAGTTCACTCCATACTACAAATGCTGGCTTCGGTATTGTGTAAAGAAGCCTCAAAAGATTGTCATTAAAATTTGCTAGTCAAGGCAAATGACAAACAAGTGAATTCTGAGACATGCCAATAAAGAAAAATGGATGTTATAGTTGCCTTCACAGTTCAATTACGTTGCTTTTAGCAACTTCACTGCAAGGATTGAGGATGACAATTTTTTGCCAGCCTTAGATACTTTGGAGCCCACAAGCACCTGTTGAAATCGAAGTTTTTAAAACACCAGACAGGTGTCAACAAGTTTTTAAGGTCCTCTGGAATGCAGGGCAGAGGGAGAGGAAGTGATTAAAATGGTGCATGGCACTCAGCCTGGAGTTTACTTGTGCTGAGAAGCTGGGAGTGATGCAGATTAAATTATTAAACGATATTGAAAGAAGAATTAGGCTTTATTCTTAACAAGCAAATATAATGCGTTTTCTGAGCAAATATTTTTCTATCTAGCGTAATCAATTACCAAATCACACATGTACAACCTTCGTGTTGGAAATAGCCGTACTGTTAAAATAAAGGAAGTCTCACTGTTTATCTTGTTAACTCTCTCCTGCAGCCCGCCTGAATCGTATGTTGCTTTGCTATCCCATCCCTACCACAGTCAAACCATTTTGCCATTGAGATGACAGTATCAAGAAGACTAACTGCCTTGGAAGAGACTCAGAAATTAGTTAATGTTGTTATAGTAGATCATCTCACCTGCATTGTCATAGAACTGGAAAGAATTTTAAAAAGAAAAAAAAAAAAAGAGGTGGGGGGGAAAGCCAAAACACTGGTTTTAACTCGGTGAAAGATGTCCTGGTAGGGGTGGGATCAAGCTTCGCTCCTCTGAGCTGGCTGTCTACACTCCTCCTGCAGTCTGACGAGACATTAGCACATCAGAGAGAGGTGCATTACGTCTGTCTGTCCAAATAGGTTAGTGTGAATGTCTAACTCAGATGCAGATGTCCGAGTGTGGGCGATGAACATTGCCCTAGGTACACGTTGTGAACAGTCGAAAACTAATTTTGGCACCCCCTGTCCTTTTTTTTCCTCTTGTTTTGAGATTTACAGTACAGAGCTCAGATCATAGATATTTCATTTGAAATGAAATCTTAATTATGGCTGATATTTTAATGTCTGTTTGATCATTTCTACTTTGAACAAGGCAAAGAAGGAATTGTCCATTAGCTATTGTAGAGTAATAATCTGTAGGATGTGATATAAATTCTCTAATTAATTGGGGTTTTTTAAAAAATACAAATCGTGCTCTATGGCTTAACATGGTTTAGTGTGTCTGTTAGAGCCCAGAACCTGCATGGAAGGTTATAAATACCACTGAAGTTAGGGTGGTATTTTTGAAGAAAGTAGACAGAGCTGTATGCTGGAGAAACCTGGAGCTGTGTCCATCTGGCTCAACAAGCAGAAGTGCATAACTTGATTGTCAAAATAGTAAAAACATTATTTATAGAGGGAAGTCACTGACTCAGTTTCCTATCAGTTGAAAGTCACTACCCCTGTATTTTCAGGTGGAAAAAATCTGCAAGTGGTTTTAAGCACTGCTTAGAAAAATGACTGATACTCTTTAACTTCAGGGGTCCCAGATGTTACTCTTGCAGTTTAAAAACACTTTGAGAACTTCCGTCATAAGCATGTATACACAAGCTTATCTCATATTGCAGCCTGTATACAAGTGTTTTATCTTTTGTGCAGTTGATCTTTCAAGAGCTTATTCTGATCATATTTTAAATGTAAGGAATTTTTCTTTTTTCTTGCTTTTTTATTAAAAAACAAAAATCAACACCCAATCCAGACCATAAACAAGTGAAGGTTTCATGATAAAAGGGGAATGTATCTTGTAAATGAGGATGGGATAGTCTTTAAACAGAGTATATGTGGAAACTTTTTCTACTTTGAGGCTGAATAAACAAAACTCAGCAGTGTACAGTGGGCCTGAATTGGCAGATTTTATACTGTTAGTCTGGATTGTAGCTCACAAATGGAATGCTTATATGCATGGCTAAGCTACAACTATTCTGCCACTTCCCTGTTCCAAATCTTTTGCTGGTTTTGGAGTCACTGTGCCAAATGACCAGAAGGAATAGGTTTTATTTCTTCAGGTCCCTTTGTATGGAAGATGGCTTGTTGCAGAAGAGAATAGAGCTATGCATCATTAAACTGGACCATTTGTTACTAGCACCTCTTAATATATCAACAGCTATAAACAGCTTTTAAAGGAATCATTATGCTCACTTCTGGGCCAAAAATGATGCTTCACCAAATGTCAACTTTCTGATTAAGTCGGGCTCACGTAATTTGATTTTTAAAGCATTAGAAAAGCATTGAAAAATTAAAAAAACAAAAAACAAAAACAAACAAAAAAAAAAAAAAACCCAAACCAACCAAAACCCACAAACCCTCCTGGTATTTCTTGAGTGGCCTCCAACTTCAAAGCAACCTTCCTAAAAAGAGAAGGTGAGCTTTGTGAAATATTAGAAACTGTCTTAGCTGCCAGCAGGTGACTTCGTGGTGGCCTATAGACTGCTTGTGATACACACCTATCTTTTGAAAGAACTGCCATCAATCTTGACTAAAGAACAGCCCATTTGCAGGCAGGGTAAGGCAGAGCTTCAGCTCAGGTGGGACCAGAGCTAACCCAGTTCAGTTTCTGCATTCAGCTTCTTTGAACGTTTCTAGTTTTTTGTGTTGTGGTTTTAAGTGTTTGCATGAGATGAAATGTATACCAATTCCTCCTCTTCTGTGTGTGCTTTCTCTTACTTTGGAGTCTTTTCCTTTATTGCCATGCATAGTAAGAGCTCCAAGCCACTTGCAGCAAAAAACATGGTTCTCAATGGCAATTTTGGTATTGCTCATGAGTGGTGAACTAGGAGATCTTCAAATCAGTTTTCATGAAAATTCTTCATAAAGAGGCACAGGTCATTAATACATAGTAGTCTTTCACCTGGAGTTGCTGCTTAATGAAGAGAAAAATGGAGAAAAACTTCATGTCAAAGCTTACAGCAAAACCATGCATTCAAAATAATTCTCTTTGGAATCATTTTAAACAGTATTTATTGCTTTGATGTTGCCTTGATCATATTTTAATGTTTAATTAAAAATAAAACTCCAAGCATCTGAAATTATATTGTACCTTAAAGCTCAAAGAGAGTAGTTTTGGTTTTAAGTATTTTTTTCTCAGACAAAAGAAAAAAAATGTCAGGCTATTTGATGTTGTGTCATACTAGAGGAGTGCACTTGGCACTGATGTATATGATGTTGGTTTCCATGAGATTACTGATGTGAATGAAGATTACTTATGAGAATAAGGGCATGAAAGAGAAGGTCTACAGGCTCCATGAAAACGTTCATAAAAGAAATCTATAATTGTGGGTAGAATGTGCAGAGGTTTCTCAGCCTATCAGCTCAGTTAACAGAAAGCTAAACAGAAAGAGAAGGCTGCGGTCTCGTTCCTGAAGGAGTTGTTAGGCCCACGCTATCGGATTCCTTATCGGCACTGAACGTGATGAATGGCAAGGGCCCGGAGCAGCTGGCTGCTGTCTCTGAGCTGCGAGCCTGTTGTGCACGAACTGCTGCATGCCCCTCATGTTCAGTGTCCACAGTGAAGAGTAGGAACAGGCTTTGTGTTTCTCTCTCTTACCTTGTTTTTTCCTTCTCTATTTCCTGCATTTTTAAATTATGTGTCTGAATAATTCCGTTTCCACACAAGTATCCAACATACTCTCAAATTTTGAAGTTGTTGGAAGCCTGCAGGTGACACTAACTTTAGCTACTGCAGCAGCTGCTTTAAGGGTGGATGAAAGGAAGCGATGCTAATTCTGTCATTTATGCTTCCTATGGGCAAGGCACGCAGTGCTCTTCTTCCAACCTTTACATGACTGCTTTTACCTGTGTGCTACACTAGGTCTGGCTACTGCAGATAGACATTTGGATAATGGACGACTCTTTGAAAATAAATACATAAAAATAGTGATATAGCCTGGATGCTTTGCTTATATCAGATAACTCGTGCTTTTCTTTTTTGAGTATATGTTGTTTTCCCCCTCTACATACATGCAGGTACTTTCCAATGGTGCCAGTGTCAAGATAAAGTCAGTTCATTAACTGTTATTGCAAGAGTGAAAATGAGTGTGGAGAGAGGAGAGTGCAAAAAAAGTGTGCTGCATTTTTAGAGTAATGAATCTGTATTCAGCTGATCTGGGTACAAAGTCCAGATGGTCCCATTCAAAGAGCAGTTGTAACACAAGCTCTGTCACTGCCAGTGTATAAAGATGTGTCTGCCACACATTCTTAATTCTAACATACCTGCTGTTTAAAGCTGCCTTACTACTCTGAGCTGAGTGTTACCTGAAGGTACTCGCAGCTGTGAAGCATAGGAAAGTTCAGTTTTCTGACTGTGAAGAGGGATGTTGTTTCTGCTGGTGAAATTACGAGGACACCTGTTCCCTGGAAAATAGATTGAAGCCACTGGCTTTCTTAGTTCAGGGCAGTGGCTGATAATCGCTAGTTGGGGCTGCAGATCAATGTTGATGCAAACCAGGCTGAAGTCAGTGAGTCATTACCAGTCCCATGAGAATCTTAGTCCCATTAGGAAGTATTATTTAAGCAGCCTATCCTACAGGATATAGCAGAACACAAAATACTCTGAGAATTCTCAATTGTTTTACTTTTTATAATTGTAAGTACTTGTTCAAGATTTGAACATTGACCCTGTGGTTTCCAGTCTGTTCCTAGTGGACAGGGCTGTGAGTATAAACAGGCACTGCAGCAGCTGGCACTTATCCTGGCACTAATAAGTGTGGTTGGCAGTCTTGGCAGAGAGGAGAAGGAATGTGTATGAGCTAAGACACTGAAGATCTTTCTTGCTGGGGATGGAGCACCTCATGGATGGGTTTCAGGTGTGCTGCTATGGCAGCTTCTTCCTTCTGGACCTGCAAACTGTTAGGCTCAAATAAGCGCTGTTAAACACTGGTTGAAGTCACTGTTTTGGTGCTTGACTGGACAGGATGCATATTGAAAGCACAAGTAAATGCTTTTCTGTAATTCATCTCTTTGGCTGATTTGCAGCCCCTTTGTTCCTCTTGTTGAGCCAACAACTTTTAAAAACCCCAAAGTGTTTGGTTTTTTTGGTTAATTCCATTTCTCATGAAAACACTAGGAAAGTATTATGATGAGACGACTAATCTACATGCATAATTACATGCATGCACAGTGCTATAAAAAATGGAGGAAAACTTGGTACAGGTGGAAGGTAAGTCTAAAAATGCACAAATAAAACTTGCAAGTGACAAATTATCAAAATTCCTTGTAACACAGCATCAGAAATGTAGCACTGGCATATTGTCTTGGTCATTTTGTATGTATATGTAATATGTTTTTTAAACTTTTTTTTAAATTTTGCAGGGACCTGAGCTGATGAATAAATATGTTGGTGAGTCTGAACGAGCAGTGAGAGAGGTGAGAAAGTGCAAGCTATACCTAGTGTTACGTTAAGCCTTCTGGGCATTCAAATTCTCTGCTTTATAAGGTTACCTTTAAACTATCCAGAAAACCTCCTTCTGGCTTAAGTTTTAGAAAAGAAAAGAAAAAAAAAAAAGTAGAAGGGCTATTCTGTGTTGTTTAAATTCTTCCTGTATTGGCCTAGTGATTGCATGTCAAGTTTGGGATCCAGTAGCAGCTTTCACTATAAGCCTGCGTCTGACAGTATCATAAATAAGTTCTAAAAGGTCCGGTTTTATCAAAACAACCCCTCAAAAACAGATGACAAGGCTTATGTCTGTTCTGTGATGCTCTGTAGCTTCTGAGGTGTGCAGGGAGTGATGGCATTCTGTAAACACTGAGTGTGTCATTGTTGTTTTTCTAGATCTTCAGGAAAGCCAGAGCGGTGTCTCCTTCAATTCTTTTCTTTGATGAAATAGATGCCTTAGCAGTTGAAAGGGGAAAGTAAGTAATCCTGTTAGAAAAATCACAAACGTTATTTTCTGATAAATTACTCTTACATTGTGCAATCACAAGTGTTTTACCTTTCTAGAATTATTTTATTAAATACATTCATTCCACATGCAGAAGGATAGCATTTGTGTCTTCTACTAAATACAAATGTATTTAACTTGGCATAAACAGGTAAGCAGGTGGAGTTCCTCCTTTCTCATCTCATTAGCAGGGATGATTCTACTGGTTCTCATGCCCTTTGGCTCTTTTCTGTGGTTTTAGCTTGCATTTATTTCCAGTAACTAACTCCTTTCTTTTCCCAGGGTTGTTGCACTGGCCTAATACAGTGTCTCTATCATGCAAACAATATGATCATATGCTATATAACATGACTTTCCAAGGAGACTACGCATTTACACTTTCATTTACACATTTTGCCAGACCGGGAAAAATGTCATGAAAAGGTTTGGGAACACTTATGGCCTTTTATGTGTGACATTTAAAAAGGGATTAATGTGCAAGCAGCTACCAATGTTTTTTTTAATATCCTGCATTGTAATGATTGAGAGATGTTTAGCTCTTGTCTGAAGGAGGATTATAGCAGACTTTAGTTGCTACTATAGCATTTAGGATTTGACAGGCTCTGTAAGTGGTCTTTCTTGGGGGACACCTTCTTATAAAATACTACTACTTGTGAGCAAGTACTTCTTTTCTGTTTTGTTTTGCATGAAAAACTATCAAATATGTGCACATAGAAATTATTTCTCCAGTTTAAAGGTGCATCACAACTTCCTAATTTTTCTGGAAAAGAAGCTACCTTGGCATCCATACAGATTCCTTTGTATTGCAAAAGGGCTGTTTGTATCTGCAGGAAAGGATAAAAAGTGTCATTCTGACATTTCAGTGGCATAAATTGTTTATGTTGTAGGAGGTGTCATCATGTGCAGCATAGAGCTGCCCTGTGAAACTGCTGAGAAATGAACACATTTTCTGCTGAAAATACAAAATCTGGTAGAAGATGTCTTCATCGGCATCCTTCTCATATGCAGTGTATGCAACTGTGAAATTTGTAAACTTTCTAGAAATGCTAGCCACCCTGTGGTACGCACTGAAACACCTGCCTGCTTGTCATAATAGAGAAGTTGCAAAAATGTGTGCTGGAATCAAGCCAATGGGGGGGAAAATGTCTCCTCCTGCTGCAGTTCTTAATGTGTTTAGCTTTCGGAAGCACCACTTCATCAAGATAAAACCTTTTGGAAGAATAAGCCGTAGTACATTTTAATCAGCCTTTTCACACAGTGCCCTAGAGGTGTTGTGTGTGTTTGCTTGCTTGCTTTATTCTTTTAGGGAGTAAACAACCCAATTTTACCTTACCTGGAACTGTCTGGGGGGCAGTAGGCCTGGCACTGCTCACTGAAGAATGTGGTATGACCTGCTGCAGTCGTGTTGTGCACGAGACATCTGGTTTTGGAGCTTTAAAAAGAACAGGGTGGGACACAAATATTTCATTGTCAAATCTGAACCAGATGGGAGGTAAAATATGTAGCAGAGTTCTCATAAAATTCATCTGAAATTAAATGGTGTAGGAAACCAGACAAGGCACTTATTAGAAATGGCCTTTTTTTTTTTACAGGCTGACTTTGCACAGTAGGAATTTGCAAATGCATTAGAGATGCTAACGATTTGTGGCCTCTGGAGATCCATTTCCTGTACTATTACTAACCATACTTAGGTTTTCAAGGAAACACCTGTTTATATTGTCTCCCTATTCCCTCTGTTGGTTGCATTAGTTTTCTCTGCCTTGGCAGTGAAAAACACTCTGTGATACAGCTTTGTAAAAGTTTTTCCTCTCAGTTTAAATCCTTGTTAAGATGCTGTGGGCTTTGTGCAGAATGTGCTGCATCCCAAATCTCCCAGATAGGTAACCCTTCCTGATCCTAACAGGATGTGTCCGGAGATACAGAGAAGCCTAAACTGTTAAGTTGTGAGGGTAGTTTTATGCATAGTTCAGATCTGAAATACAGATGTGAACTAACACTGAGTAATTGCTTAATGCTTTTTCTCTTCAAAGCATTTTGCCAAGTATTCATTAACCCATTATGACTTGTTTAGATTTGACTAAAGCTTGTGGATTTAAAACACAAATGTATTTCTCCCAACCCTCTGCAGGGATCACTAAACAATCCCTTCTCATCAACAGGCACATACAAACTACTAGACTTTGTAATCGGTTATAATACCAGTATTATCAAGACAGCTAAGGAATTTTCTTGTTTGCACCATTCAATATAATGTCTCCTTTTCCTCATGTAGTGGAGTCTCTGTCACTGCACAAGCCAATACTCTATGGCAAACACCGTAGCTGCATTCGGAATTTTATTATACGTTCACAAGCCATAACCCCATAATTGTAATACATCTACCACTCTACCTAATCTAACTGTCTCGTGTAGCTGTTTTGTTTTACAAAATTTATTTGTGTGTGTTTTATTAGTTACAGGAAATAATACTTTGAAGTCAGCAAAAATTGTATTAATTGACATTGTTCAGTGTCAAAATGTATTATTTCTGAAAGGATTACTTCTTATCCAGCCTGCTTAGAAGCTTCATATGTTTTGCATGTAGGCAACAAACTAATACATATTAATCAAAGAATTAAAACTGTGGGCAGGATACATGTCAGCCTCAAAGAGAATTTACAAAAAATATAATCCTGCACCTCTGAAAGAAAAACAGTTCAGTGTAAGGAGCAGTTGCTTGATGGAGAACTCTGGAGATCCTTGAAGCAGGAGATTGAGAGAGTGATTCTGAGTGGACTTGAGTTTCCACTGTGGTAGTGAAGACAAAGATAATTTGAGCTGTATTAATTTCTGCATTTTGTTCTGTTCCACTGCGCTTCTAGCGCTGTTGGAAGGTTTTTCCCATTTTCTCTAGTTTATGTTGAGACGTTAGAGGACGTTCAGAGGGAATTGCAAATAAAAAATCAGGACCTGCATGGACTGACTATAAAGAAAAAGGGAGGTATTCACTATAACTGATTCTAAAGAATAGATGACAAACCAGCGGAAAAAAAGATGGTAGAAGGTTAAAGGTGTCATGGTAAGTTTTGATCGGGGAAAAATGATTGAGATAGGAAACATCAGAAAGGCTTTTGGTAGAGAATTCTCGTCACTGTGAGTTAGTCATATAGAAGAAGCTCCAGCAAACTACCACTTGACATCTTTAAAACAAAACTGACGTTTCATGGATTAACGTGCAGCGAGGAGGAGTCAGGCACTGGGGGAGGTGAGCTATGTGATGCACGGAGCCTTCTCCACTGCTCTGTGGTTCTAATTAGTGTTTGCTTCCACGAGCAGGTTACGACTTTTTTTTTCTTTCTCCTTACTTTTGAAAGCTGCTGTTGTGACTTCTTGTAGGAGAAACAGTGCTGAAGCGAGACCCGCAGGACTGGTCCAGATGCAGCAGTGCACGAGGAGGAAAGTTTGCCTCACAGTAATCCCTTGCCTGGACAAAGCTTGAGAGGCTTTACAAATTGCACAGCTGCAAAGAGTTATGGGTATTTGTTATCCCTTGGTATCCTGACCATGTAAAAACTAATTCTTCTGGCCATTAGAGGTTGCCAAGAGGGAAATGGCTTGGTAATTAGACTTGAAAGTGATGAATGAACGTGGCTCTGTGTAAATGCAGCACAGACAGTCTGTTTGCTGAACTTAAGAAATCTGTGCTTTGGAAATGGGGCATTGTTTATATAAGTAGAATTTTTAGGATTTTTGGGCAAGAGACATATTTGTTCCTTTTCTTGTTTTTCAGAAACAAAGCATTTTCCCCTTTAACTGCAAATCTTTGTAATGTAAGATAGGAAATGTTGTAGACTGATGTGAAAGACATTGATAAATTCCATTTTCAAAGGCGGGGGGAAAGACAAGGGACAAAATCAGTTCTTTGCACTTGACTTGTGGAGGCCAAAACAAGTTGGTAGAGGAGTAATGCTAACCTTTTTAGAGTGAGGGCAGAAGTGACAAAGTGGAGGGACTTTGGTACCAGTCTCCTGAAACTACAATATGATGTTGCTTTTTGGGAGGTATGTTATCCTGGATGCTGGGGGGGAGGATAGGTACATCCCTAAGCCACAACTTAAAATGCTCAGAACCTGTGAAAGACATACTGTTTTCACTTTAGGTATTAAAATGTTTGCAGCCTTAACTTTTGAGGCCCTCAGGCTTCTAAATGAAGCTGTGAAGAACATCAGCTTCTCTTCTGTACTGTGGCATCTCTGATTTTAACAGGGACTGTGATAAATCTTCTGTTTTTAAACCAAGCTGCCTGTCTTTCCAGAATATTTTAGCACATATTTATACTGTACACTTTAGCACATATTACACTGAACACTTGAACATACAGTCACATTTTTGTATCTATGCAAATTCCCTGGTGTAATTGGCAGCATCTGTCATGAAGGAGGTTAGTGTATTGAATCCTAGCAATGAAACCTGCAGGCTGGACCCTGCAGGGACAGAGCAAAGTGGCATTAGGTAGGATAAGAGGTTCTTGGTGGAAAACGGCCCTGCGCAGGGTAAAATACCAGTAGTAGACTGGAGGACATATTGTCACCCTAATACCACTCATGCAAAGGCAAAAGAAAGTGAACAAAGTATACACTGAAGAAATGGAGTTTCCCCGTGCCATACTTGTGAGAGACCTGATTCTAGCAGCTGGCTCAGTCAAGGAGCTTTGTGTTTCTGGCTTATGTTGGTGCTGCTTGTCCCTGAATTGAAGAACATCAGCTCATTCCCTGCAGTCGTAGGATCGTAGAATCTTTCGGTTGGAAGGGACCTTTATAGGCCATCCAGTCCAACCCCACTGCAGTGAGCAGAGACATATTTGACGTGAGCAGAGACATATTTGACTAGAGTAGGTTGCTCAGAGCCCCGTCCAACCTGACCTGGAATGTTGCCAGGGGTGGGGCATCAGCCACCTCTCTGGGCAACCTGGGCCAGGGTTTCACCACCCTCACTGTGAAAAATTTCTTCCTTATATCTAGTTGAAATCTACCCTCTTTAGTTTAAAACCATTACCCCTTATACTATCACAACAGGCCCTGCTAAAGAGTTTGTCCCCACCTTTCTTAGAAGCCCCCTTTAAGTCCTGGCAGGCTGCAATAAGGTCTTCCTGGAACCTTCTCTTCTCCAGGCTGAACAACCCCAACTCTCTCAGCCTGTCCTCATAGGAGAGGTGTTCTATCCCTCTGATCATTTTTGTGGCCTCCTCTGGACCTGCTGCAACAGGTCCATGTCTCTCCTGTGCTGAGGGCTCCAGAGCTGGATGCAGTGCTCCAGATGGGGTCTCACCAGAGTGGAATAGAGAGGCAGAGCTGTGTTTGGATATCAAAACACAATATTTGAGCTGTGTTTGGATGTGATAGAGAGTTGAGGCATTCAAAACTTTTGTGACTGCTGTCTGAATTCTTCAAAGTTTTGGAATTTGGTATCCAAATAGAAATATTGTCTGGGGAAAAAAGCTGCATGTCCAGTGCCAGCTTTCTATTTTAAGTCTAGCAAGGAGTGGTGAAAAAGTAAAGTTTTGAAACGATTTTATCATACAGTAATTCTTGTACTTTGCTTTGGAATAGCAATTTTTACAAATAGCATTATGCATAGGTTGTGTACATATATGATCAATGTCTGCAGCCCCTTTCATTTTAAAACAAACTTGTTAATGATGCTTGTCTAGCAAGAATCCTTTATCACAATGTGTTTTAAATCTGTTTTTCTTCCTTTTTGTTTAAAGAAAACAATGATTTCTAACTTTGCCAGCCTGTATTATAATTCAGACATTTGAACTCAGTAGAGACTTTCATTGGCATTAGTGGAAGCAGGACTGGATCTGTAAACCCTTTTCTTGAAGTCTTTCAAGTGCATGGATAAATGTGCAGGGTTTAGAGGGACTAATCAAGTCTGTTAACATAGGTAAGCCTGTTCTGCAGGGCTTGGGAATGCTGTGGCAAAGTTGACCTGCAGCAAGATGCTTCAGCCAAAGACATGAATTTGAGCCTCTGTCTGGATTCCTGCCAGAGGCCCAGCTGAAATGGGTAACAGGACTAGACGGATCAGAACTCGGCATACATGGTGACCACTTCGATTCTCAGAGTGGCTTTGGCTATGGAAAAAGATCAGCTTAGCCACACTGAATGGGCCCAAGCAGGCTACAACTGCCTGCAGGGTTAGGATTATAACGATTGAAGGTCTCTTCTCTTTTTTTTTTTTTTTTTTTTTTTAATTTTAAATGAAATACAAGGGGAACAGAATTGTAACTAAAACTTGTAAATGAAACTTATTCCAGATGAAAGTGAACCTCATATACTTAAATATTGTTATAATGAAATGAAATCCAGTCTAGTTAGTTAATTCTAGGTCTGTAATACTTCCAACTTAAACTGTACTTGTTTTCCTGGTAAGCATGATTGATTACAGTTTTCAACTTGAGTAACTTCTAGGAATGCACAGAGGAGAAATGCTGAGGAAAACGGAAAGAAGGGAAATGGGAAATTTACTGTGCATCAGGCGTGCTTTTGGGTTTTTTTGTTTTTAAGGCAACATCAGTGTTAACAGAATAGGAGAACTCTTGACGTTAGCATCCTTGCTGTTTCAGCTAGGCAGTGCCAGGGCCAGCTGAAAGCAAGGTCTAACGTCCATCTTTCATGGACGTGCATTTGGAATCAGTTGCAGGCAGATGGATATGGACAATGGCTCACCACCTAGGCACTTAAGGATCGGGAGATGTGCTTGGGGAAGGCCCTCTGGAAGAAAGGCTGTTGATTCCAAACCTGTCTCAAATTGGCTCCTTTCCTGTTCTCTCACAATGAAATTGCATTTAATTTTTCTGAGCATACTTCACTAACTCCTGGAAGCTTCAATAATAAGAAATTTGGGCAAATGGAAGAGGCTGGTCGTATGACCGTGGAGGATAATTAGATTGTTTCTGCAACAGACTATAGGCAATTTTTTTCAAAGTCACCTGATGGCAGCTGAGCACTGTTTTCACAAAGCTCATCTTCTCTATTTAGGAAACTTGCTTAGAAGTTCGAGGCCACTCAAGGAGTATTAGGCGTTCTTTTATTTTTCTATCCTTTTCTAATGTCTTAAAACCAAAATGACATGAATTGCCCTTAATCAGTGAATCGACTTGGCAAAACACCATTTTGGCCTGGAGGTGACCATAAAGTTAAATGTTCTGTCTGGTCTCTGAATTTCCCAGGCTTCCCCAGGTTTCCTTTGGAGATTTCCCTTCTGTAGTACTTGAATTTTGCTCTTGAAGAAATGGGGAAGATGCGAAACAATACAGTGGGTAATAGTAATAGCTGATACAGGTGTGTACAGAATACGACAGCATCTAATTGTAGGGTGCTGATGGAGGGAAGGTTTTAGGATTATCTTTTTTCAGACTTTTCTGATGGCACAGGCAGGAAAGTGCCCTGCTATGGGGAATGTTTCTTATCTTAGCACTGAAGAGGTTTTTAGTTGTTTTTTTGTGGTTTGGTTTTTTTTTTTAATGAATAACCAAAATATTTAAGTGATAACATACAAGATTTGCATGCTGTATATCTCTCCTAAACATTTTAATTATGTCCAAGCCTGTAGTATCTGTTATGGTCTGAATTAATAATAGGCATTGTAGTTGTACCATACATGTGCCAGAAGTGAATTTGGCCAATTTTTTTAATAATGATCACTTAGGCCTAGGTATGCTTGCTATGCCTTTTTGTTTTATGAAATACCTCCTTTGTTATGAGTGCACGCACGTAGAGGAATCAGTTGGTAATTGTGGGTGACAGTTTTGCAACTCAAAACAGGAATGGTACTTGTAAGCAGAAATAAGTATGCGATGTAAAAGGTGTTGTGATTTTGAGGGGGAGGGGAAAATGGCTATAGACAAAAAATAGTGTTATTGTGCTGCTTATGTAAACATGCATGTCTCTGTAAACCTAATATGTTTTGTAAAGTTTGGGGTTTAAAGCCCCAATTGCATTCAAGGGAAACAAAGTTCAAAACTAACATAAGGGCCCGCTCTGCTATCTTTAGATACAGGAATATTCTGACCTAATTAATATTTCAGCAGGATATATCTGTGTGGAAGAGCCTGCTTTTTCTAATTGGCATGGCAGTGTCCATTCTGCTGGACAAAATGCCCCACTGTTAGAATTTTTGAGTGAAATATCTGGGAAGATGCTGCCATTATTATTTTTCTGGTAATACTATTGGAGTAGTTCCTCCCTGCCCCCCCCCCCCCCCAATGCTGTGGAAAACCTTGAACTGCCAAAGCTGTATTTCACCAGCATTTGTGAGGGAAGGAAATAAAACAGTGTGACAGTTAATTACGATCATGGCAGTTGGACTGAAAAGACAGACTTGGCAGGTGCTCCTTGCTGACAGGTTACCCCTGCAAAGCCCTGACAGAAATGTCAGACTCAATAAAAATCCTTCAGACTGTGCGAGCGAGGGGACTCTCGCGTGGGAGTGTGCTGGCAGGGGGCTTTGGTATTTCAGGAACCTTTTACCTCGGTAGTTTGTGGAGTCGTGGAGAGTCCTGCCAGAAAGGTCTATTTCAACCTATATTAATTTTTTGATACCAACCATTTTGTCATGTCAATGAGTTTTACATTTGTTTTGATAGGAAATTATTTCCAGAGATTCCAGTGAAAGAATTATTTGAGATGATATCACATCCACAAGTATTTTTAAAACCTGTAAATTTTTGTGATGATTGCAATTCTTTTGTTAGGGGAAAAAAATTAACAAAGGCAGTTTTTATCTGTATGTAAATCTCGCCTGATACAACATTTTGGAAAAGAAGGTGGGCTGTACTCCCTCCTCACAAAACCTGCATTATAGATTTCAGCTGCATGGAGATTAATCCCTCTGCAGTAATTTATCCTGGATACTTCTCCTGAGGTCTGCCTCTTCGACCTCACAGATCTGCCTGAGGTAGGGTCATCTGTGCAGAAATACGGCCTTTCGGGAGAGGGGCCCTCCCAGACTTCCTTCTGGTTTTGTAGCTTCACAGTTGCTGTGAATTTAGGAGTGCTCAAAATGTTATTGTGTGGATATTTCCTGCATTTCCACGTCTACAGTTTAGCAGCCTAACTAAATTAAGGTCCCGATTCTGAAGCTAAGGCTTTCAGACAGGCTTCAGTGCCATTGAAGTCAGTGATGGGATGGAGAGTCACTGGTTCTCTGCAGGATTTAAATGGTCATTGAGACTTAAATACATTTTCCAATGAAAATGACATCTGGTGTTCTGAAAAAAACACTCATTCTGTTGGCTTTGGGAAGTGTTCTAGGTTGTCAGATGGTGCAAGTGTATGTTTGCATTAGCTCACAGTGGCGATGCTTACTAAATTTCATCATGCAATGAAACCGTAATGACTGCATTCTCAGACTGCTTTTAGTTTTCAAATATTAAAACATCTGTTCGATAAGGGGGGGAGGAGAAGAAAAGGAAGTTAAATAAGTAAAACGGTACAAAACGAGTCGGTTGCTGTCAAAAGAATGCCTATAGCAAGAAGAGTAACAGATTTAAATCTGGTGATTTCATACATCTGATTATGTTGGGAAGCAAAATCTCCTTGGCTTGAAGAACTGTGTAAGCTGGTGAACCATAGTCCTTGAAACAATGATAGAATCAGGCTGCAGTTCCTTTCATATCCCCAGGAAGAAGTATGAGATGGCTTAAGATGTTCAAGGGGAAATGTTGGTGCCTGCTGAGATCTGAATCCAGCTGGTTAGAACAGTCCTTGGATAAGGCCATAGGAGGTAAGAAAAAGAAAAGGTGCTATGGAGAGCCCTCACCTGCTGTATTAGATTTGGAGCTGGGGCTCACAGTCTCTCAGTTCCAGCAGACAAGGTCAGAATTAACTCAGATTAATTGTGAGGCTTTGGTACACTGTAGAATGCATGTTTTTTTCTGTCAAAACATGTATTGGCAGTGCCTTTAGCTAAAGTAAAATACCAAGAACAGATTTTGTTCTCCATAGTCACCTTCAATAGTCTGCTTTAATCCATTGATAGTCTTACCTGACAGGCTTTTGCCATTCAGGAAGCTTTTGTGGTGGTCAAGTGAAGTCAAGTGCCTGTGCAGAAGCACTTGTCTGCTTGGTCTGAGACTGGTGGGACATTTGCAGGATTAGCTGAAGCATCATATAGAGGGAAGGATATCTGCCTCTAAATAATGTAATAGACTAGTAAGAAAAGACCTTTCCCCCCCCCCCCCCCCTTTAAAACTCCTTCATTGAGTGTTTTAAAGAAAGAGGGGTTGGCAAAAAGATTAAAATAACACATAGCCTTCAGACTGATGTATTTCATTAGGGCAACACAAGAGATTTCTTGAAATTCTCAGGCCCTTATGGAGCAGCAAGACGCCTCTTTGCTCACACGTTTTTTATTGTGAAGTTCAAGGTATTTCTGGTTAGGGCACGACTCTTGCATCTGTGCACCCGCGCACACATGGCCCTGCGTGGATTATGTGAGGGGCTTAATTCTGACTGCCTGGATTTGCAGGCAGTGTGTTGACAGGAAATTAGTTTGTACCAGGACGTGCCTTTTGAGGACTATTTCCATGCAGTTGTGATGATGACATCAATGTGCGGAGGTCAGATGGGGGGGGCAAAGACACCCCCTTGGCTGGAAGTTGGTTTTGGCAATGCCTCCGTGGGATTGGAGGGCTAATCATAATTTGTTTCTCTGGCTGCCGTTTGCGTCAAAAGTCCGGGCAGCCTTAATGAACGTTGCCTGTGTTACTTTGAAACCTTTGCTGGGAAATCATGGGAAAATGGAAAAATGCATACTTGCGTGTCACCCTTCAGATTAACGGTTTAGGCAGCGCTACAGCTCTTGGAGCGCATGGTACGGCTCCGATGCAGCTCCGAGCAGCTGGTAAAGAGATCTCTCACTGTAAACCTGTGCCTGCCTGTGATTTTTTTATAGGGTATCCTGTTAAGCCAAAAGCTGATTTGCTGTAGACTCTGTGCTAAAAATGGTGCATCATATGACACTTTAGTGAACTATGAAAATAAAAGCACTGAAATTGGAAATTCCTGGTGTCGTAGGTCCCAGACATCTCTTCATTTGATACTGTTTTTATTATTGATAGTTTTTGTGTGCGTGGTTTTAAAATATTTTCAGTCCACTTTTAACAGATAATAATAAAGCCCCTAATACTGCACTGGTGTCCCCCTTCATTGTTTGAGTGGTATTACGCCATCAGTTACTTTCAACTGCAATTTTCTGATTATGCATGAAAGTCTTTGCAATGTGCATTTCCCTGCAACAGTGGGTTTTTTCTTTAGAATAAACACTTCTTTTTTTTCTGGCTGAAGCTTGTAAGGGAAACTTTTATATGGGTGAAAGATGTAATATCCGTTTTAGCCACCTCTCTTTAAAACCAAATATTTCCTCATTGTTTCTTAAAAAAAAAAATTTAGCATCTCCCCCAAAGTCTTCTAGCTTCAGATCATCTCATGTAATGTTAACATTTTGGTCCCAGTCTCACAATTACTTTTTTCCTTTGCTTAGCTATTTCTTGTGTGCAGTCTATTGGGTATAAAGTCAAGTAAATGTGAAACCTATGCAAGATGGGAGGCCTGAATCCCTACTGAGACTAGCTCATGTTACAAAGTTGATTTTAATTTCCTTTAAGCTCTGTGTCCTTCGAAAAGCATTTACTATCCTTGTCCAACACCTGAAGTGTTTTATCATGTTCAGCCCTCTATAAGTCAATGGGACCGTGACCCATGGGTATGTTAGAAATGCTCTAATATCACTTGGGAATTTCTAACGCGGCTGCAGCAAACCGAAAAGCTGATGACTAGCTAACCCAAGTCTCTTCTCTCATCTTTTTTAGCAATCTAAATGTTCTGTTAGCCAACATTTATTATAGCTCCTCAAAGATATTTTCCAGACTAGGTCTGATAAGTTAACTGTTCTGCACTGGAAGATTACAGAACCAGTTGTAGAATAGGAAAGCTAGAGAATTTATTTGGAGATGTCCACAGCAGCAATGCAGTCATTACTGTTGCTTTGGCTCTGGGACATTTAGGAAGCACTGTGGTTGCGGGCGTGCTGGTGGTGAATGGCAGTGCTGCAACTATATATGTGTGTAATAACTATGCAACTATATGTGTGTATCCTCTATTTGCTGGAAATAATTAGAGTGCTTATATTTTAAAATGTAGTATTTCTTTTTGGAAACTAGTGTTCAGCAGGACAATTGTACTGCATTTGTGTGTGTCAGTGCCTGTACATATGTATAAACATTTAAGAGTACTTTTGGAAAAGGACTTAAAAAAAAAATTGAGATTAAAAGATTTTCTTAATCCTATGTAGATTTGGGGTGACGCTAGAAAAATATATGTTGCAGGAAGAAACCCAGCCTCATTTTAAGTATCAGACTTCTTTTTACTTCTTAGTATGAATTTAAGAGGCATCTGGGAGAACTGGAGAGATATTAACTTTTTAAAATAGTATTGAAAAGGGCCTGTTTAAGGGTAGAGAAATGAAGCCCTCCCGTGTGCAGCGGAAGGGGGAATAGCCCTGGAAGAGCAGTCCTGTTGGTGAAGGAGGATGTAGGGGCATGTGTGCCGTCCGCAAGGGAAGGTTTTGTCGAAAACAGCGAGGCTTTTGGTGTGCACTAGGAGCAGGGCTCCTAGTTTCTGGCAAAGGAGGATAAAATGCGCGTTTTTGGTGCTATCTGGCAAGCCTCAGCTGCTTTCCTCAGCCTGCTTCAGCTTCCTTGCCCCTGCTCAGCAGAGGGAACTTTCGGGACAAGCCACTGCCTGCGCTTGCCCTGGCCCCTCCCGTATTTATGTCGAGCTGGGTGCTGCAAGGAACGCATACATATCGCTTGTGTAGTGATAAAAAATAGAAATAAAGAAATAGGAGTGAAAAATAGAAATAAAGCCTCTTTATGGAGAATTAGAAGGATGTTATAAAGAACACAACCATTCATGAGTTGTATTATTTATTGCAACGTATGTGCTTGGTCTCTTGATTTGATTTATGCAATGTTGTCTTTTTCTGCGTTCTGTTACATGTGTGCATATGCACATATATATATATGTATGTGCACACATACTTATGTGTCAAAATTGCCTAGGAAGAAGGTGGTACATCATTTGGTTATTCATTTTAAAATATTAGAAGCTTTAATGAAAATAATAGTTTATTTCTGTAATGCTTTTTTTGTTGCATATAGTTAAGCAATTTGAGCAAATTCTCTGTAAACCTCAAGGTTACCAGAGTTAATCTGAGGCTAAAAAAAAATAAATGCCTAGAATAATTTATGCCTTGTCTGTTTAGGTTTTTCACATATTTGTGATTTCAGAACTGGAGTTTTGTGTTTCTCAGTCTTGTGTGGGGGTTTTTTTTCCTGATATAGGGAAAATCAGCTGAGTTAAAGGACAACGGTATTATGAGGCAGTTGGTCAACACTTGATTTATCCTCATTTGATGAGGAGAATATAAAAATGTAGAGCAACTCTGCAAAATACATAACGACCTAATTTTTTTATACTGCAATCACTTGGATGGTGCTAAAAATGAAAGTTTGTCTGACTAGTAAAGAAGTTGCATGAATTCAGTTATCTTAAAATGTTTATTCCAGACATCAACATTTTGTTAAATTCTTTACAACCTACATAGCAGGGTAGTAAGTGAAAACCACTTCAGCTAGTTTACCAGATACCAAGAAATCTTTTGAAGGACTAATTCTCTAATTTGCTTGTACGCACTTCATATGACTGGTACTGTTTCAGGGATTGAAGGTGGAAATAAAATTCAGAAAGAATTAAGATAAAAAAATAGATCCCTGCAAATTGAAAAGAACTGTATGTTTTTTCTTCATTTTTTTAGGAAGGGAAAGCTAATGCTGTGACCTTTTTTTTTTTTTTAAATCAGCTCTTCAGGTGCTGGCAATGTAGCAGACCGTGTCTTGGCTCAGTTGTTAACAGAAATGGATGGGATAGAACAGCTGAAGGACGTGACAATTTTGGCAGCTACAAACAGACCGGACATGATAGACAAGGTACAAATAGATGCACTGTTGTATATCCTGTTCTCTGGAGAAGACCACATTTTAGTATAATTCCATTCTCTTTTACTCTCCAAACTGTTGTCTAATCAATGTAACGATTAAGAGTAGAAGTTTGAAAACGAAGACGAGGCAAAGGAAAGGATTATGTCCCTTGCTTTTTTTTCCCCCCTCTACAGAATTTTTAACAAAACCGAAATGTTTTGTGATAGCATTAAGTGTCTGTTTCCTAGAAGAAATTTTCCTTAAATCAAGCTCATGGAACTTGTGCAGCAACATTTCTGTCAAACTGCTTCTGTGGTTTTTGCTTCTGTTTTGTTTATGCAGGAGTTTGCTGGAGTTTGTTGGTTTCATTAGTTACTTCCTCTCGATTAAATATCTCCTCGGTGCCATTAGCCTGCTGCCAGCAATACGGTTTCCAACTGTAAACAGAGTAATTTCTCCTTAGATCCTGCGGCAGCTCTGCTGGAGTGACAAGAACATTGCAAGTTTGTAAAAAAGGGAGGGTTGTAACACTTACTGCAGAAAACCTCCAAACACAAAACCAACCCAGCAGCCCTCTAGAAAATCCACTTTAAAACTGTCTACCACTGCTGTGTCTTCTCACAGCTAAGTGCAGTAGACGGATCAGCCTGAAGTGATTTCCTTTAAGACACGTTTTGTAGTGTTGGTAAGGTTCTTTAGTCCACAACTTTTCACCTTCACAACATTCATGAATCTGATGACAAGTTAATGAAATTTATTTTTCCTGATCTTTTCTAGGTTTTCTTAGAAGTTTCTTAAATATTTTTTCTGTTAACAAATTCTCCCATTTTAAGCTGTTCCTGGAGTAGTCTCTTCTGTTTGTCTTGGAGCATTCAGGCATAAAATACATATGAAGCACACACTTTTAAAGTAAAGCTCATATACACATGAAGTCTGGAGGGAAAAAAAAACACTTGTATTTTGGCTCCAGAACACAGCCTCTTCCCTTTTGAACTGAAGGGAGCCACACAGCTGATGGTGTCCTGACGAAGGCTCACTTTGAGCTTACTTATACACTACCTGTGTGCCTGCCATGGCAAAGTAGAGCTAGCAAAGAGATAAAAGTCCATAAAACTCATCAGTGAAAAATATGCTTGTGCAAAATAGAAATTTTCAAGATTCCATTTTTGTCAACTTGATTTCAGTTGTCTTTAACCATTCTCTGGGCTCAGCCTAAGCTGAATTTGAAAAAAAACTCTGAACAGAAAGGGAACTTTCTTCCGAGTCAGTTCAACACTGTGCTGGGTTATTTCCATCACTGCCTGGGAATTCAGTTCTCTGCCATTATCCCTTTTGCTGGATTTCTCTTGGGCCCACAATGAATGCTGTTTTCTTATATTTTAGTTTTTATTTGAAATATTGGCATACTGGGACAGTATTTATCTGAAATATTGGCAATATTTTGTCAGTACTGCCATGTGTTAAGGGTGCCACCCTGCAATACCGAGAACTGTTGAAAACTGCTTTTACCAAGGTATTACGGGGCGGGGGGGCGGGGGGGAAGTTCTGGTAATTTTGTAGAAAGCATTCACTTGCAGGATAGCAGAGCAAAATTTCACCAATCTGGAGGAAGGGGGATTTTAAACTGTGATTTAAAGGGACAAAATCCCATTTGAGTTCGTATTGCTCACATTGTGTTTCATCCATACCGGACAGGCTATACTAGACCACCATCTTCTCCTGGGTCTGTGTAGAATTTGCAGTGCATGTGTTGCGCTTTCCCCCCCCACCCCCGGAAGAAAGAAGGCTGACACCAGAAAGTGTTTTTATTGTGAACTTCACTTAATGGGAAACCTTTCAGTAGGAGCTTTTAGTTTACTTTGTGATCAGGGATCCCTCTGAAAAGGCAACATTTTGTTAAATCAATTTAATATTTTATATGGAAATATCAGTTCAGTTATGTATTACAGTAAATGAGTGTCCTGTTTTCATAGGTGTATGATGACTGTACAGTAATTTTTAATGCATGAACTTTACATGTGGTATAAAGGCACAAGGCAGTCTGTGTTCTCTACTTTCAGGGGCTGGGAAGATGTCTGGTATACTTTTTGTGACTTAGCTTTTCAAACCAAGAAATGTTTGAGGAATGCACGCTTTGTGAGTTTTATATTATATACTTACAAAGCTGGTAATAATCCATTCAGCATCTTCATTTATGTGGCTCGTTCTTAACTGAAAATATGTGATGATTAATCTTCTGTAACTTGAAAACAGCACGTGGGAAAAATCAAATGCAAGGGTATTCCCCTGAGTTTAGTGCAGACTTCATCATCCCTGCAAACACTACGGTGTGTTGCTTTCAGGTAGTGAATAGATTTTGAGTCAGACTTTATGTTTAATGGTAAACTTGTTTTGACTTGTTACAAATGTCTGTTAATAAGTTAATTTCTCTAAGATGTCATGATTGTATTGAAATATTATTCCAACTTTGTGTCCCATGTTCGTAGCACTTAGCTACTTTGCATCCCATTCATGTGATGCTGGAAATACTTTGGGGTAGTTTCTGTTTTTCATAAGAAAACAAAAACGGCACGTACTGTGTTCAGCCATGTATGATAGAGAAAGTGATTTCTCTTGGAAGGGAAATATTCTGGAACAAGATGTTCTGAACATTCTTTGAAAGTGATACAGAAACAAAACACTCGGAGTCAGTAATAATAGTAAAATCTTCCCTTTTCTTCTTCATTCTGTAAGTAGAATTGATGAGCAATAATTAGAACAATGCTTTTTGGTTTTTGATTTACCCACTCAGGAGTTGTTTTTTTCATACCTAAAATGTTTTGCAATAACTTTAGGGAGCTGTTTATGACTCAAAGCTTCTGTGTATTTTCCCATGTATCAGTTGGCCTAACACGAGAGATCACTCATCCCCACAAACCTCGCATATTTTGAACACTGTATATAATGTGATTAGCTTGAAATTAAATGTTCTATTCAGTCATACACGTGGACAAGCTTTGCAGTGTAGTCTGACAGATTTCCATGGAAGAAAACCTAGACCAGCTCATCAGGATTTGTGTGTCCTTTTTTTTTGTCTTTTTTAGTGGAACCTGTTTTCGTAGGCTTTTAGTGCTGGGTTTATTTCTTGGGTCAGAAGGGTGAATTGCTATCATTACCTGCTCATGCAGATATCTTTTTTTCCTCTTTAAGCACTGTTTCAATCTCCATTAGCAGGGGTACAGAGAAGGAAGAGAGACTGTCAGATCCCCAGGGACCTTGGTGAATGTTTTAGCACAGGAAGCAAGATGCATGTTGCTGCAGCATCAGCTAGTTTTACCTCCTGCTAGGTCAAATTTGAATGTCAAACACATTAGCTGTGATGTAAAACACGAGGCTCTGAGTGAAGTGATGGCCTATGGTATTAGGATGACATCCTGGTGCTCCTGAGAGCTTCAGTTGTCCTTATCATGGGCTGCAGAAAAGATGTATCCTCAAACATGCTATTTGCATAAGAATGACAGGATGTGGAAGACAAATGAAGATTAATGAGATGCTGTGCTGTCAACGTTGCCCATTGTCTCTAGATTGATGATGGTCTGGATTTTGTCCCCACATTCATGGACTTCAGCGTAGTTTAAACCAGAAACTATCCTGGTACATTGAATACTGAAGAGCTGAATCTTCACAAATGCTTTGCTAGTACTGGAGGGCTTGAAGCATCTTGCATGCTGGTATAAGAACATGTGTTCTGTATATTGTGCCAGTCCAGAGGATTTTGCTGCCTCCTTTTGTATATTTATTTTGCTTTTTAGAAATTTCCTGCTCCCTAGGCTTCCTCCTCACTTCCTTCCTCTTCCACCCTCTCTTCCTTCACCTGTAAGTTTTGCTGTTCCTTAGATAAGCTCTGTTGGTTTATTAAGTTGCTGTATTAAGCACTGGGTTTGAATTCAGCTGATTTAGTTTAAGAACTAAGTGGATACTACCGAGTTCTGTGTTCTGCTTATGTGAACAAAATAAAACAGCGGCCTATATTCTTCCTGGCAACTGCTAAGCATGAAGAAAGGGAATAAAACTCCCTTCCCCTGTGGTTCACTTGGATTTGGAGGAGTGTGTTGGGCAGAGAAGTCAAACAGAGGTTCATCAAGTTGATCTGACCCTCAAAATGTTGATTACTGTGTAGTTATGGGACAACCTTAATTTAAAGTGGCTTGTTTTGATGAAAATAAAAAATGCATGATAGAGCCATTTGGCAGAATCAGTGAAGAAATTATAATTTCTTGCCTGCAGCAAAAGTAAATAATCTTTCCTCTTTAAAAACATCAAAGTTCTGTCTTTCTGAAGGCTTATGGAAGAAATTCAAATATTTAGGTTTGCAGTTTTACAAGTTAAAAGGAATAGGAAAGAATCTTGCATATTTATTCATTATTGTCTAGAAATGTTTATGTGCTGATGATGCTACAAGCATATTTAGCATAAACTTAACTCACTACCATGTAATATATTTTCTTATTTACATATTTGCTTATTTGTGATTTCCATTTTGGTCAGAGATACCTTACTAAAGGTTCTTCCTATATTACAACCTGGACTCCGTAGGATTTCGGTTTTCCCAAATACAGTGTAGGACTGTAGAGTTACAAGCCACATAATCCATCAGTCATGTGCTACGTTTCCCTGTGTGACACCCCTCCACCCCCCTGTTTGATCAAAGGTTGTAAAGCAGTCTAGGTTGGAAGGGGCCCCTGGGAGTCTTCTGGTCTGGCCTCCTGCTTGAGCAGGGTCAACTTCAGTGTTAGGTGAGGTTGCTCAAGGCTGCTCCAGGAGAGTTTTGAGTTTTCCAAGGATGAACACTTCACAGCCTCTGGGCACCTGCTGGGCTGTTTGACCACCTTCACTGGGAAGATTTCTTTCCTTATGTCTAGCAGCCTAGCTTGCTTTAACTTGTGCCTGCTCTGTACCTCTGAGAAGTGTCTGGCTCAGTCTTCTCAACAAACCATCCAACCACTGCCTGCTGCTTTAGGTACATGAACACAGATAGAGTTGTACATGGAATTGTGAAGGTGAACTTTGATATTTTTTTTTTTTCTTTTTTTCCCCCTGGCCCTAGTACTCGGGTGCGAAACCCCTTAATCAAGCTGTGCCTGGAAGAAGGTCCCACCTCTGCTACACTGCTTTAGGACTCTGGATGGGGAAATGTAAATATCTAGCTTTTCATTCTGCTCTGCATTGGATTTGGCTCAAGGATGAGCAGTCATGTGTCCCTTGGCCTTGCAGTGATACAATATGAGGAGAGGAAGGGGGATATGTCTCTGGCTGACATTTCTCAGTATTAATTCTGTGCAGATTTCATCCAAATTTTGAAGATGGGCACAAAACTGGGTGCTTTTTAGAAGGAGATGGTGCTGGGAAACTTACTGCTTGGCAGAATAGTTGAATAAATTAGTACTAAGTAAACACTAGCTAGAGTAAAATATTTTTACATACTTAATTTGGCACTGCTAGGTTACCGGAGATGAAGTAACCTGTTTTCCCTGCCTGATACCGGATTACTGAAATCGGTATTTGTAGTCAGGCTTTGTAGGCATTGCAAGACTAGAACAGGTAGGAAAGTATTTCAGAGTAGGAATCAAAGTATGTAAATGTAATCGCCATGTCTCTCCACACTGCTGAACCATTAATTTTTTTTTTTTTTAATTTTAAATGCTGAATTGCTTCTCTGTTTGTCAAAGGGCACTCCTCATATTCTTGTAAAGCCCTGGGATTAAAAATAGAGAGTGAGATTTTGTGGGTCTCGTTTTCAGTCAGCCAGCACCTAGAGTGCTTACATCATTTTCCCCAGGTGCAAGTATGGTTATTCGAAATAACAGAAGATGTGGGATTTCTTTTGAAGACAAGATTGTTCTGGAGCATATAATAAATTTTCAGAAAATGAAGCTTTAGGGAAAAATGATATCAAACTACATGCCATTGAAAAGAGGATCTGATATTCTAAAATAGTCTCACAATCTTGGCACCATCACATTTTCCATCAGTTGGTTTTCTCTGGTATGTGTTTGGGTTTTTACCCTTAACCTTTTTAAACTTGCAACTCTGACTAGGGCAAAGAGGTGCTCTGAAAAGTAGCTGTTTCTCAGAGGTCTAATTTTGCTTTTATTAATATTAGATGTTTGCATTTTAGGGTGATTAAGAGCTTACTAAGCTTATTTAAAAAAAAGAAGAGCAAAAGAGTGAATGAAGTTACTTAAAAGTTGTCACACATTCTTTTTACATGCCAAACTGAAATGACTAAATAGACACAGTTGATGAGCACTGCTGGTTACTGGCCAAGACTTCAAAGTTGATGATTTGAGGCTGGACTGCATAGTGAACCCATAGTCTCTAAAGAGCCTGACTACTCTGAATGCAGAGGTAGGCTCTGTGTTCATGTACATAGGTATGAAGTTTCTCTTCAAGTCAAGAACTAGGTTTTAAGATTCACCTGAATCTCTCTCCTCTCTCCCTTCCCCCGCCTCCTTCCTTACTGATGAAAACTTTGTTTTCTCATGAGCACAGCAAATAAAATATTTCCAGGTGTGCAAAAGTGATTTTTGTTTCCAACTATTCGATTGTCAGAGTGTGGAGGGCTGAGTAGTAAATCAGCCTTAAGGCTGCTACGGTTTTAAAAAACAAAATCTTAGTGGTGACAGCTGAAGAGCACAGTGACTTTTTCACTCAAGATTTATTACTTGCCTGAAAAGAAGGGTTGGAGGAAAAACTTGCTGAGCTGCATATTTTTTCCTTTAACAGATATACTATAGGGCCAGGATAAGTTGGCTTTATTTTGTCTGTGAAAACATACACCCAAACAATGTATGTAAAAATATAATAGTTTTACTTCAAATAGAACAGAAAAGTAAGTATACCTGCTCTTATTCTTTATAACGGAAAGCATTCCTTGCATCTACTCAGCCATGTATTTTAGCATCTCTGATACTTTCATAAACTTCTCTGCAACTCATGCCAGAAAACTTACTTGAAGGTATCAAAACATATTTATTTCTTTTGGAAAAGTACAAAGATGGGAAAGTAAAGGCTGAGGGCCAAAATTTGTTCTTATTCATACCTCCTAGACTCACAAAGTCTAGATGAGAAACACAGGGTGTTAGAAAGCCTCCAGATTATCAATGAAGTGGAAAGCTTGAAAGGGTGTCAGATTCATGTTTGTTGTGTAAATGCCACCCCTCAGTTCAATGAGTCTGTAATAGTGATATCGGATGGGATTTTTTGTTTTTTGGTTTTTTTTTAACAGTGACATGGAAATGACACTGTATTTGCAAGATAACATGGGAACATATGGGGTTAAAATGAATGATGCCTCTGAAAGTGAGATGCATTTGAGCAGCACATGTAAATTGGGTTTAAATTCCTAAGAATTGGGTTAGGTCAACTCTATTCTTCAATGCGGGTTTAGTGACCAAAGCAAGCAACTTTATCTGGAGAAGTAACACTAATTTTATGACTGTTCCCTCTACCTGTACAGCAAGTTTTAGCTGCTAACACTTGTGTCTGTACTTACAAAGGTATGGGTTTTCACTTCCTACTTGAGTTACTTGAGAACAGTCTATGTGATGATAACCTCTTCCTTATAAATTCTTGCAATTCACTCTGGCCACTTTGTGTCAGTGTTTGGGTTGTGCAGGGGAGGGGTACAGCTGAGTAGCTCTCCAGAGATGTGTGGCTTGGCTCGGATCCCATGGGAGCGTCCTCAGGAGCTGTCAGGGCCTTGGTGGCTTGTAATTGGGGATACTGGGCTTTATGGCAGATAAGCAAAGCGCAGCAAGGCGTATTTTCACAGCGTGTTGGATGGCATGAGTCTTATTGTATTGAATAAGCTTCATTAGGGTAGTGATAACAGTTAAGGAAGAGACATTCCAAAAAGTCTTGGTTTTTAAATATTTATGGGAGCGAGACTGAAAAGAATGTTAGTGTAGTACTGTGAGCTACAGAAGCTAGAGGAACCGCGGCAATTATGGTACTTGGGCTGTAGCCACAGACACATTTAGGGCTTGCTTTGCAGTTGGTCTTCTGCCCAGCTTTCCTCTTTGTGGATGCGCAATGCACAGTATATATGTAGTTTTTTGTGTGTAGTATATTAAAATAGCATTATAGAGAATGTTGTTTGTTGAGCACCCATGGGTTAAGAACTGCCATAGGTAAGATTGCGTGTACAGTCTTAATTCATTCTTCTTTGTGCATGTGCATAATGCAATCTTTAATTAATGTAAATAAAGTGGTATTCATTGTGCATGATTAATTAAATTACATTAATTTAGTAAATTATTTTTACAAGTCATTATGATCGCCTCTAATTACCTTACTACTCATTTCCTTACTTTTGAGGGCTTTGACTTAATCGGAAGAACAATTACTAGTTTCTGGGGGGAGTATTCAGATTCCATCTGTGGTGTCATATTGAGATCTTTGTGCTTATCAGTAGTACAGGACCCGCTAGATCTGCCGTAGAAGACTTGTTTGCTTGAAACGGGTGGTAAATTGACAACAATATTAAACTTCTTTGCTGTTCATTGTGGGGTCTACTATGCAAGAATGGGACTTTTCCCTGTTATCCAGGATATTTTTCTGACAACATAAGAACGGATAGATAAATTACTTTTTCAGTGGTAGCATTTCTTCCAACTTTCTATAAGCATAACTTGTTCCTAATATTCTTTCCTTGGTGCTTCTCTCTTCGATTTGCCTGTTCTCTCTTTATGCAGTATCCTCTTGGTCTGTATTTCCTACATGTACTGACTTCATGGACTTCAGCAAACTATTCATCTAATCTCAGTATGATTCTTGCTTCTAGTCTTTTTGCTCAATTGATGCCAACTTTTTTTCCCTGTGCTTCTGCTTCTCATTGGATGCTTTCCTGTCCAGCCAGAATCCCCCAATCCTCTTTTCACTCCTAGGCTTCCATGTTCAGAGTCCTTTCTTAATGAGTATCAGTTTTGCCCCAGTATCTGGATTACTGGTTTTCAATGTGTTCACTCCACATATCAGGCTTTTCTTTCTTGTGGAGCCAGTTCTGATCTCCTTTTTCTTCTCCTCCTGCTTGACTAGGTTCAAATGACTCCAATAAGAGGAGAGGTCATTTTCCTGCTGTCATTTTGGGAGTCTGGATCCCGTGTGGCCTGCAGACTCCTTGACCCTTGGTAGGATCTGAGTGGTCAAAACTTGGAAAATGTATTTGCAAAATCTCAAGAAACCTCAACAAAGCTTTTTCACATTGAGATGTCTCAAGTCCTTCTAATGTGGTCAGGTCTGAAGACCTCCCTCCAAAGGCTAGGGTGAAATAATTTAATTTTTATTAATTTTTTAAAAAGTTGTACATAAAGTGACATTTTTTCTGGTCTCCTTCTCATGCAACAGATGAAATATTTTGACTGGAACGTTATAAAACAAGTCAGTTGAAGGCAGCCAGCCAGCTTGGAAAGGGCAGGAAAGTCAAAGCTCAGAACAGCATAAGTTACTAAATGCATGATTTTATAGGGTAAAATGTTGAGTGACTTCTATATTAAGTGTTGATATTTATCTCTCCCCTAATAGGGTTGAAGCTGTTTCAGTAAAAATGGAAGTCATGGGGTAATAGAAAGCCCAGGATTGTACGTATCACCGGTTCTGTACCTATCATAATGGAGTGCAGCTTGGGAGGGTGAGGTGGCTGGTGTACGCTTTCCTTGTTTGGTGGTACCCTTTAAAGGGGTGACTTTTTCAGTTTTAGGTCCAGAAAGCCTCTGGACCTCAGAGCTTTATAATGAGCAAGTTGGAATACTATCAAGCTTTCCACGTTAGTAAAGGATTCTAAACAGCTGTTGAATTTAGGGATTAGCTGATACACGCTTGTTTCTCGGTAAGGATATTAGTAATCTTTTGCTTAGGGTTCTTTATTGATATTAGATGCTACCATTAGTCCATTCAGTTGATTAGGACTGTTTTTTTGTTTGTGAAATATCTATGGGGAGAAGGAAAAATAGGACATCATTGTCAGAATTTCCACTAGTTGATTTTATTTTACTTTTTTTTGTGTTGAAGGAGATCCAGCTTTACATTTTATTTGCTCCATCAGTGGTGAAGGCCGGATGTCTCACACATGGGGCATATGTACTGCTTAGGGATAAGCAGAAATATCATTCATGTGCAGTACATAGAACAATGAAAGATAATAGGTTTGTCCAGGAAAAACAGGTTCTTTCTATAATATCTTAGTTATTAAAAAAAAAAAAATTCTTAATACCAAGCTAAATGAAGGCAGTACTGTGCGGGGGGTCATTGATTCATATCATTTTCATAAGGAATGTGGAAGGCTTGTTATGCATACATGCAGGAGTGCAAAGCTAGGGCTCTGTTCATGTCCAAACGAGACATTAACATCTCTTATGAACAGTGGAAACTTGGTGGATGACTATTTAGGTCACTGGAGTACCTCAGGGTTGCATATGCCAAAGTAATTTAATAACAAAAGCTTGTTTGAAGCTCTGTGTGATTTGATGTATATACAACTGTAAGAGTTGGCTCAGAATCACAACAGTTGGCTAGATTTTTGGGATAACCTAGAAGAACATGTAGATTACAAGGTATTTGAAGCTGATTGAGAGAGAAGGGTCTGAAAGTCAAATGAGTGCTTTGATTGAGTGGTGCCAAGCAATGGCTGGTAGGACTCGGCAGTCCTGGAAATCTGAAGTGACTGCTCCTTTTGGGGGTTATGTCTGTTACATGTTCTTACTTAGTTGAAGAGTTTAATTAAACAGGGTGTAGTTACTTCTTCCTTTGTTTTCAATGTGTATTCCCTCCATGGCAAATTAAGCTTTGTGCTACAGAGAAGCATATACCAGATGTACAGAAAAGGTTTTGAAAAAGCCCTCTCTTAATAGTGCTTTGTACACACTTTATAATAATATTCTGATTGTTGCCTGCAGCATCTTCTTGAGTTACTGCTCCCTGTCAGGTGCTGAAAAAGGTGATATTTGGGAAATGTCCTTTTGTTTTGGTGATCACATGATACTGACTATTCTTGCTTTGTATTATTCATCTCTCTCAAACCTAAAAATTAACTACTTGGATTTTACTAGCCACTACTTCACATAGGATGTGTCTTCCATTAATAGCCTCACTCAAAGTTATAATTCCAATATTTTAAAAAGTCTGTTATGAAAATAGATTTTAGACGACAGAAACATCAGTTATGAAATTAATTATGGACATGCAAGTTACTCTGCTACTGCCAATATATCTTTTCCCTGCAACCTCACTTCAATAGCTAGGACTCTCTATAACAAATTGTTTCCATCCCTATATGCCCCTGTATTTCTTCTCCGCCCCACCCCTCCCCGGCCATCCACATTGTTATTTCCTGTACAGGGAGTTTTGCTTTGGAAACTGCATTTGGGAACTGAGTTGGCAGGATGATAGAAAAGGATGTCAGAACTTGTATCAATGCCACTAGACTTTTTCTCGGGTGAAGACACAGAACTAATGGACTATGAAGGTAAATAAACAAAGGTAAATAAACCGGTTGAAACACCGGGATATTTATTCAGAGGGCTGCAGCCATTGCTGGCTTAGGCATTATGGCCTGTGTATGAATACGCTGCTGTGTCACCTCACCTGCAGTAGTACCTTGTAAAAAGTACCTTGTAAAACACTGCTAAGAGAAGGGAAGGCAGATTAAGTAGCCATCACTTCACAGACGGAAGAGGATGAAGTGAAACATCGCTGTGGCTTTCTCATTTGTATTTCATGGACAAGTCAAAAAACAAAACAACTTTGTGGGCATTTTAACCTGTTTCTGATCAGAGCTGATAATGATTTTTCACATTCTCTCAGGAAATAAACAAGAATGGTGCTTTTCATGCCAAATCATGCCTTTGTGCCCCCACTCCATACGTCTCTCTGCTCGTGTTTCTGGTAAAGCAGATGGTTCTTAAAACAACTGTTGTGCAAACCTGAAACTTTACCTTTCCCTGGTGCACACCCTTTTACCTTGCTGTGAAGCTATGTAATCTTTTCTTTTTATTTCTTATTATCTATTCCTTAAAAAAGAAATTACAGATTTCTGAATAACTGGAATAGGTGAACAAGGTGGTCCTATGCAGAATGAAAGGGAGAGCCAACTGTTCCTTAAACAGAAACTGTTTTATGCCTTTGATCATCCTTGCTGCCCTTCTCTGAACCTTTTCTAGATCTATTATATCGTTTTTGAGAGAAAGGGACCACGACTGCATACAGTATCTAAGGTGTGGGTGCAACATGGGTTTGTATGGGTGCATAGTGACGTTTTCTGTTTTGGTCTTTTTTAGTAGCGGTTCTGAATTTTTAACACTTGCTTTGATTTTTTGACTGCTGCCAAGAACTGAACTGAAGTTTTCATCACTGTCTATTAAAAGTAGAAGTGGTAATGATTCATCTCACAGCCCATCCATTTCTATATGAAGGAAAGATTGAATTTCCCATGTTCGTTGCTTTGTGTTTACTTACATTGAATATTATCCAATTGCTAAGTCTCCTGAGCGTCTTGGACAGTACTTTAGTCTTCAATCTTGTTGCTTTGCATAACTAAGCCATCAGAAATTAGGCTCCTGTATTACATCATTTCTTTGGTATTAGACCTCATAAAGGAGATGCAAATTTTTTACAGGAAAAATAGATGAGATGAAGGGGTCTATATTGTGTCACAATAGAGAGGTAACATAGGAAAGGCCTATACCCTGCCAGTACATGCTGTTATCTATAGACAGATCCTGACAAGCACAGTTGGACTTTTATTGAAAAGAGAGGTATGAGAGCTAAAGCATCACACAATATAATGAGTTTAAGAGAATTTGGATTCCTTTGCACTATTGTACATTGGTTCTGAAAAGGAAAGGGAGAAGAACAATAAGCATGACACTGGTTTTGCTATGTCGTGTCAGAAATGACCATGATAGGTGAGCTGCAGGTCCTGGTGTCGATATCTCTGTGGAATTAAGTCCTGTGAATAAGGGTGGGGGCGGGGGGGAAGGAGAAGAAAAAAAAAAAATAATCACAGATTGTCTTCCAGCAGGCTGAGAAATCTATTCTGTACAAAGCATGCCTTTCTGTTAAAGCTATTGTACACTAGTCAGAAAGCAAGGAGAAACAAAATTTAAAAAAAAAAAATTAAAGAGAAAAATCATTCTACAACAAGGCCGTCTCCATACCACAGTGTACCTTGTCATTGTGTGGAGAGCATCAGCGTGCCCATCTTTTAATAAAGAGGAAAACAGTGAAGCAGGCAGTCATTGAGACTAACTAGCTGGTGTGGACAAAGCAATCTGTAAGGAGGACCGTGCCTTTACAGCAGGCAGCAATGCATATAATAAAAAGCTGAATGCCAGCCCAGTCTGGGGGAAATCACATGCCTGATGGTGATACAGAAAATGGAGGTTATCACAGAGCCGGGTCTTGCAGACTGAGAGAGTGTACTTAAGATTGCAAATAGCTTACCTCTGTTTCAGAGGTTGTTTTTCTTAGCAGTGAATGTTTTCTGCAGAAGTCACCAAGCGAGAAGAGGCAGCAGTAGCCAGTTTGCAAGGCAAGTCTTATTCCATTACCTAACAGGGCGGCACGTGAGATATGTAAGCAAGAACACACGCCAGGGTGTGTGTGTTCATCAGTCAACATATGAGGTGTGTGCAACTGGCAAACACACACCTTGGAACATGTTACTGCACTTATAAAACTAAAATAAATAGCCATTTTATGAAAGAACGTAAGTACTCTGTGCTGACTTACAAAAAAAATTTTTTATAAAATTGGAACGCCATTCTTTCATGCGTTTAATACTGAAGCGTGTTAAAGTCTTTAAATACCTGTTTTAGTGCTTAAGTACTATTTTGATCTGATATCTGAGCTTCTCTGTTGTCTTTGTGCACTAATGATGCCATTTGAGTAGGTGTGAGGAAATGCACCTGGCTTCATCCTAGATTTCCCCATAGATTCCTGTCTTGTGCTCCTCTGAGCTTCCCTGCCTGTACTTAGAAACAATGTGTTTCCCAGGGGAGCTAGAGTGCAAACCTAGTTCTTCACCCAGAAATGCTGGCTACCAAGGATATTACCCTTAAATATTGGTTTGTTTCTGTGCAACAGACATCAAGATAAACAGTTCATTTCTTAAGTGAAAGGTATCTCTTAACTAGACTCAGCAGTACTGGCTTGTGCTAAATAATGCACTTTTGCTGTTTGGAAAATAACTAGTGGGTTTTTTGTCTTGCTTGTGTGCATTTTGCTATCAGAATGTAGACTTGCCACACCAACAGCGAGGTATTTTATTATATTGCTTCAACTGTCTGCCTGCTCTCCAGAAAAAGTGGAGATGTCAAGGGATGGAAGAGTGCAAAGAATTGGTGTGAAGTGGAAACAGGTTGTGCTTCTCGCTGCAATTATGGCTAGTGTAGTGCCTATAGAAGAATGACACCTTCTTTTTGAAGACCTCTCTATCCTTTATGCATCCTGAACAAGAGTGCTTTTAATAGTGATGGAAACAAAGTAAAATAGTTGTAATTGCTGTAGGCGTTGTAATTGAGGTGTTAGGTGTTGTTCTGTCACTGCTTCTCAGGAAAATTGCTGATTAACATTCACGGAGGGCAAAATTCTTCCCTCTTCTATGACTGTGCAACCCCACTGCGACTAAAGAGATTTCAGAATTATGACTGAGGGGAAGTCTTGTGCTTCCTCTTTTTGGATTACTTTTATTTTTGGGTTACTTTTATTTCTAGTGGACAGAGCAAGAAAAGGAAAGAAGCCAAGTCCTAGATTGTTTGCAGGATTTGTACAAGATCATTTACAGGTTTTGTAGAGAATAGGAAGCTGTTCTGTCTTTGTTTTGTGTGTGAAAATAGAGTATGTTTCACAGAAGATGCCACATCACAAATAAAGAAACTGCTTAAACAGACACATTTCCACAACAAAGGCGTATTTTGATGTGATTTGCCAGCAGTGCTGTGACAGAACACAAATAATGTAAGTTCTTGGAAGAGGAAAAATATGAATTGGAACCATTAACCTTCTGAGACATTGCATATATTTTAAAATAAATGATTTTAATTAGTAGTGTTCTAAGAGAATAAAAGTTGCGGTTTCATTCAGAATCGCCAGAATTTGTGTACCTGGCGTGCCACCTGAAGTTCTGGGCTCGTAGAAAAATCCAAACTCATTATTCAAATGGCAGCCTGTTTTTGTTGGGGTTTTTTTTTTGTGTGTGTTTGTTTTTTTGTGGTAAGATTTCCGTGGGTTTTCTTTTTATTCATGTGGATCTTATTCCCATAAAAATACTGATACAAAAGATCTTAACCTGGAACTTGGGTAGGTTTGCTGGAACTCCTTCAGTCCACGCTCAAGCCTTTATAACTGTTTTCTTTTCCCATAAGCCAAAGATTGCATTTGTTTCCAACACTGGGATCATTTATGCATAAGCTTTACTTTAAAGCTAAGCATGTATTTGAACGTTTGCAGAATTGGAAGTTTGGGAACTAGAAAAGGGTCACAAAAGTTAGTGTCTGATTAGGCAGAAATATACCATGGATACAACCTGGACTGGAACAGTCGTTGCTTTGGCAGTTCTGAACCCTTTGGGTTTTAACATTGTCTGCTTGGATAAATATAATCACTTGGTTTTTTCCACTTTTCTCATCTAATAAAAGAATGAAACAATTACAGCTTTGCTGAAGGAACAAATTGAGAAGAAGGAAAGTGGGATGTGAGAGCTTTCACACCTCATTAAAGATGAAGGAGAGAGTGAAAATAAACCAGGTATTTTCTCGGCCAGATGGTCCTGGTGTCCTGAGATGATAACTTCTGCACATGCACAGGCTGCTCAGTCACCTAGTGTAGACACTTACACAAGCTGAAGCTGTTTTTACCAGGGCAGCTGTTCCTATATGGAACAGAACAAATCACTTAGTCCCGTCCTCATCCACAGTTATGGTCACTTCCAAAGAAGTTGTTAGGTTTGATTGTATTCACATCTTGATCCCATCATTTCAGCATCAGCAACCCATTCAACCCTTCATGAAGTATATGGTGTCTTGAAGGAAAGAAAACAGCAAAACGTGAGGATCCTGCAAGTGAATTTGGTTAGATTTGTGTGCGTTTGGGGGGGGTTCACTGGGATACAATGAAACAAAGACTTTACATAATAACAAATACTTTTGTGACAGAATGGATTGCTGTGATGTTCTCCCTTGCAGAGGAGTATAAAGGTACTCTATTACTGTTTTATATTTTCCTTGTTTTTTTAATAGTTGCTTCAACTATGTTTCTCTTTCCTTTAAGGAGTAGCTGTTGTACCAGATTCTCTGTTTCTTACTATCACATTGGTCCTGTGTATCACGTGCTTTTGTTTCAATTGTCATCTTATTCATGCATACAAAATTATTACATTTCTGTGTTTGTTTATCTAAATATTAGCTACAGGATGCTAAATACCAGGACATTTGTTCTGATTTGATTTCTTTCAACATAAATGCCTATTACCACTAATTCTCTCAGTTCTTTGTTACCAAGAACTGGAAGAAAAAACACTGAACACTTTGAAAGCTTTGTGCACATGTTTTTAAATGACTCTTTAGGTTCCCAAAACATGGGATCAGCAGATGGCAGTCAAACCAAAGTTCAATCTGTTAGCTTGCACGAAGATTTAAAAATACTGTGCTTGTAGGAGAAAGTGGAGAGAGAGACCGAACGACTAAGTTGTGTCAGAAGAGATGTTCTTACGCATTTGTAAATAGATATAGGTTTGTCAGACCTTAGAAAAGAGGAGCTTTGATTTCTGCCCATCTGGAATTTACATGTGGTTTTTGTTTCAGGTCTTTGCACTTGGGAAGCTCTTGCACTTTTTCTTTTCTACTGCAGCTGTGGATGTTTTGAAAAGAACAAACTGGTGATTAGGTTGTCCCACTTGTATTCTAGAAATCTGTTCATTGAAAAGTATTTTCTTATTTAACATCTGTGAGGAAAGAATGTACTTTTATGCCTGGAGTGTGTGTCTCACTATGGGGTGATGTGCTTTTATTAATCAGTTTGGGTTTTTTATTAAAAAAACATATGTTTCTCTAATTCATAGTGGTTAATGCTTACAAAAAATATTTTTTTTTGTTAATTTTTAACTTTTGCTTTAATTGTGCTGTTATGTAGAATACCGGCTAAGTGGCTGAAGAATATTCAATACTTTATGGTACTTTTATTTACATCCTGTTCTAAATTATTTGTGACACTTGTGCACTAGTACAGATGTATTTGAATAGTTGATGGCGTAGTTTCCTAAAGATGCACCTTCTGTATGACATAGTTGTTACAAGGCTTAGTTTGTGAAAGCATGAGAACTGAAAGGAGTTGCAGAATGCGAAGTATCATTAAGCATTTATTATACTATTATTTCATTATATTTTAATGTTTTTCCTTTTTTTCACTTTATGACATGTCATCAAACTTCAACCCTTGCTTTTTCTCTTTTTTTTTTTCTCATTTATATTGAAAATTCTGTCCTCTGTTGTGTTCTGTCTGCTATTAGGAGGGAAAAAAACAAAACCAAAACAAGCCAACGAAACAAAAAAGCTTGTGGGAAAACTACTCGAAGTTTTTTATCATGAGTCAGTATTTTCGGTTCACACTTCGCATCTCCCTTTTCCCTAAAGGGGTTAACACTGCTTATTAATTGAAGATCACAGTTTATACTAAGCATTATTTAACATATAGTGCTGGTATTACTGTACTTCCTGTTTTGTATTCACAATAATAGGTTTCTGAAGAGTTGCCTTTATATAAATACCTCACTGACATTTTAGGCAAGTATATTCATGTCTTTGAGTAAGCACGAAAGAGTAATGTGTTGGAACACTGCTAAAGAAGGAAATCTCTTTGTGTTTCGTAAATGATACTCCTAAAGCCTTTTAAGAATATATGTTTTAAATGACAGCTATGCATTTGCTTTGTTTCTTTACTTTTTGTTATTCTGGCTTGAATTGACTCTAATAAACCATGAAGGGAAAATTGTAGTTTCAGCAAGGAATTTTCTCTGCTACTGTAGTGGTTTGCCAGTAAGCCTGAAATACCGTCATATGGAATAAGCGAATCTGCAGAATGTATCTGTGTTAAAAGGAAGTGAAAATTGCAGAATAAGCTTAAGCTATTAATGCAAGTACTAATTTCCTTGTATATCTACTAGTCCCATTTAAAATTTCTTGCAAAAAAGGGGACTGGGGGAGCCCAGGGGGTAAGGGTTCTCACCAGACTTTGTGTCCAAGTTTTGTCTGTAGTGGTTGTGGAACTGCAAAGTTCTTACGATGGCCAAAGCTGATAATACGCAATGGAGATCAGGTCAGAACTAATTAGTTTTTATTATCAAAAGCCATTTTCTAATGCTTACTGACCATCTGGTTATTTGTGAAACTTATTTTGAGTCTCTAGACAAGGAGAAAAAGATCAGAGATAATGGTAATAGGGACTTTTTTTACATTAACGTTGAAATTAATAGAAAATATTTAGCCCCTGTTAAGGGGTTGAAAGTCCTCTGATAATGTTTACATTTATTATTTATTTGTTTAGAATGCACAAAATCTATATCTTTACTGAAGCCTCTAAAAGACCGATTTTGCAAATGACCCTTTCTAAGCCTTATCTGCTCCCTAGGTATTATTTACATGGGCCGTTTGCACCATCTGAACTTACACGGGCATTAGTGGTGTACAATTGCTGTGGTATTGAGGAAAACGCAGTGAGGGAACCTCCTCTCCTTCAGAATAGCTCGGGGGATCAAAGCTAGACCACACGCCTGCTGGTGAATTTGGGCCATGCTTGCAATCTGCTTTGCACCTTGCCCAAACCGAAGGCACAGGGGTGTAAACTATATCCAACGCAGCACGGTGGTGTTCATGTTTCCTGTGCAAGGTGACTCTTGCTCTGGGACGAAGTGACATGCCTGGCAACGGCAAACGGGGTCTCTTGAGCAGAGACAAGGATCTAGCACCTTCAGCTGCTGTGGTCCCACTGTCTCCTCCGGTTCTGTGCCCCGCTCTCTCCTCCTCCAACCCTTTGAGCTGTAGCAGTGTGCTGCGAACAGGTGAAAAACACCCACTTCTTTGAAAGAGCCTGCTGAAGGACCTGATTTTCTCTGATTCTCTGAACACGCTAGATCTCCTCAGCAAAAATGTATGATGATCTGTAAAGACTGGTAAGACTGTCTTCCGCGATGGTGGATAAAGGCTGTTTTGCCTCATCCAGGATGGCCCAGTCTGTGTAAATGGTAAAGACTGAAAGATTTCTTTTTTTCCTCTGGAAAATGCGTTTAGTTGAATTCTGCCACCCTGGATTACCAGAGAAATGCAGTGCAGCTTTTGTGTCATGAATGAAGAAGAAGTTCCTAAGGATCTTCACAGACCTGTTCTGGTTTGTGAAAGTAAGACTCGGGAGTCTTACTTACGCACTCTGGGCATAATCCCTGCAATTTTTCTCCTTTGAAGAAGGGCAAAATAGATGCAAGGCTGCTGGAAAACCGTGCTCGTAATGGCTGCTTGGAAAGGGCTTGTGTCTGTCTCTCTAGCATGAACTTCTGACCAATAGTTGTGTAACACAGAAAGGTTACACCTTATCTCATTTTAAATTGCCCGCAGTTACTGCAGATGCTGCTTGCCCTGATAGCAAGTGATACCCTCCGTACCCTTCCCTTCCTACTCTCCTTCAGCTTTTTGCTGAGGGAGCACAGGTAGGGTTTTTGCCAGCATGCAGTGGCTGCCTGGTATTCTCCATGCAGTCATGTGGCAGCAGTGAGTATCCTATCTAAACAGCCCATGTAAACAGATGCTCTAAGAAGTAGTCCCTGTCGTGTGTCAGTGGGAAAAGATGCCAGGAACCAAGAAGGCAAGTCAAGGGGAAAGAGCGATTGGAAGAAAATAGATATTGTTTTCTTTTCTTTCAGTGCGAAGATGGTGTTGCCATTACGGCTGTGTTTTTAAGTACTGCACTTAACAGCTGCAGGAGCATTGCATCGTGCAGGCGAGGCAGAGAGACAGTAGGGCATATCCAAATGTTGGTGGCAGGAGAAAGCAAAGGAAGAGAAGCATGGGATATGAAAGACAGAGAATAGGTTGTGTAAAGGTTACTAGAGAAGGAATATTGCTGTTTGACATGACAGTGTTTAGACAGGGCCATATCACTGGCTCTGTTTTCTTTACCTGTTAATTAGTTTTTACCATATGATGTACATACACAACTGCTCTCTAGGACATGTGAAATGGCTTTTTGTGTTCCATTGCATAGATGCAGTTGGGTTCTAGGCTATTGGTTTACTTTTTCTACGCATTTGCAAGGAGGATATTTTTTTTCTCCTTCAAATTTAAGCTGCTAGCTGTAGCTTTACGTATTTGCCAGTTAAAATCTCTGTGAAAATCCTGTGAAAAAGAGTCTCCTGTTTTTGTGCTCTCAGTTTCACTTCAGTCTTCATCTGGTCTGTAAATGACACCCCAAAGATACCGTGCATTTAATCCTGAAATCATCTTCGTCCTGTTTTATAGTCTGAGGGGGAAAAAAAAATGTGGGGAATTTCCTTTTCAGATACCCTTGTTTCCTGCTTTTTCTTTAATCTCCATACAAGATATGCTTCCTAGAGAAATGTCAGCTGGCAAAAGACTAGCAGTAGCGATGTTGTATGTGCAGGCCCTGAACTGAAAAGAAATTCAACCGTTGCACTTGTGTGCAAGGTAACGCAAATCACAGACAAACTTGAATTCACAGAAATTTGAGTAACTTGGCAATAAATCTCCCCTGTGCACTAATTTCGATTTGCCTTTCTCCTTCCTGAAATGCTGCTCGTGTCTGGTCTGCTCACAAGGTTTGTGCAGTTGTGACGGTGCTGGTGTCCCCAAGAGCTGTGTATCTCTAGCTCAGCTGGCAGAAGGCTCTGGCGGAGCAGCAACATCCTCTGACAGGAGGAGATTTTTTGCTGATGTAGCTGTACCTTTTCTCTGAACGATGTGAACCAAACCCAAAAAAAAAAAAAAAAAAGGACAAAGAACTCGAAAACCCCACTTGTGTGTATGTGTAAGTATGTAAAACAGGGAAGAAACCCCAAAGCCTCAATTTCTCATTCTTTGACTGCTGTGGTATCAAAACCTATAGGTACCACTAAGGAAATAATGTCTGACATTAACCACTCTAACTGAAGTATTCTGGGCTTGCTCTTTGTTTTGGGATGACCTGTTTCTTTAAGTTTTCAGGGCACTGTTGTAGCTAATTCTGAGAATTAAAAAAAAAGGGGAGTGGGGATAATTTATCAAGATTAAATCAAGTCTTTGAAAAACTCCAGGCTCTTCATCTTTGGAGCATTGGTGATGATCCAAACAGGAGAATTTTTTTCCCTGGGAGGATTCACCTAGATTTGGCCATGGAAAATATATTTGCTCAGCAAATTTAATCAGCTTATCACAAAATTTTGTAAACATCTTCTCTGTGTTTTGGGTAGTCTGGATAAGATACTGCTTTCTGTGTGTTAGCTCCAGTCTCGTCTTCCAGTTGTCTTCTGTTCGCGAAGCACAAAGCTAGACTTTGGGCTTGGGGAGAGGAAGGAGGTTAGAATTCAGAAGCCCCCCACTGTCCTTTGTGGTAAAGACAAGGGTAAACACATCCAAAAAAAGCACTCCTATTAGTCTCTTGAGTGAATGTTAATTCTCTGCAGTTCATGGTTGTGGTGGCACGGTGTCGCAGACAGAAGGCAAGCAAGGAGCACTCACCCTGTTTGCAAATGACATGATTGAGATATTGCTTGTGGTCATATTAGATACTTGTGGAGAAGCGGAGGTCTAATTGTAACTGTACCAGAGCTCTTAAATGGCATCCATTTAGTCACCCAGACGTTCAGAGAAGTCTGTGTTTGGTTGTGATGCTGGTAACCACTGAACCACATTCCTCCTTAGGGGCCAGAAAAAGAAGCCAAGTCTTAAAAAATTTCTCTGCTGCCTTGCAAGTAGTAGTATAGTCCACAGGCTGCGTATCTGTGGTAGGGCTTTCGAGTGGCTGGTGCACGTACAGAATAACATCCTCCTCTGCTACCACAAATTGTTCTCTCCATCCAGATAGAAAGATCTGGTCTGTGGATTGGCTATTTATGTTAGTATATGCAGGAGGGCTACTGGGAGCCCTGGTGGCAGACCAGGACCATATTGTGCTGGGCATAGTACAGAAAAAAACCTGTCCTTGCCCACCGTAGGAGGTGAGGACCCCAAGTCGCCGTTTTCTTAGCAGTGTGCCACGTGATAGACTCTCTGGTTTTCCTTGCAGATAGCTCTTCTTGTAAGCTTCAAAAAACACATAGAGAGAATCTGATAAAAGACACTTTAAGGTTGTAAAGCCAGATGCTGGGAGTTACCAGACTTGCATGGGCAGCTGCAACCTTATTTTGTTCTCCTTTGTGTGTATGTTATAGGGTCCTGCCGGAGATTTCAGGAGCACAAAGTATTTGTTTGAGGGATTACTTATGGATGGCTCAATGCCAGTGAAAATATATGCTCTGAGTGCAGCAACAATCAAAAAACAAACAAAGTGTTAAGATATATGCTGAGCAGTATAGGGATGATATAAAAATAGTTTGGTGTTATGCTCTCAAATGGAACAATGTGGCCAGTGCTGATACGGTGCTGTGGAGGAGGTTCAGAGATCAGCTATCTCAATCATTTGAGGAGTACAACAACAAATTGAACATATCTTTCATTGTTACAATTTTAATCTTGGCTGAATGTGAGTAGAAAGAAGGCAAAAGCGAACACCATAGTGAATGGCAAAGAAGATGGAACGAAAATATCTACTTGTAACCTGGAGGACGTAATTACGTTGAGCTGATAAATGGCTACGTGGTGGGTAACAGTGCTAAGTAAATGGCTAATGAAAGAACTGAATTTTAAAAAGTATCAGAGAAGAGAGAAATAGCTCATAACAATCACTGCCATACAGTGTCAGATATGAGCATCTTAGCCAGATTACACAATGGATTTTCTATTTATTCAGGTATAAAACTATCCAGATTTTAAGAAGAAATATTATATAAATGTGTTTTGTAATGTCTATGTTTTAAAATGAATGTAAGTCCTTATAATTGACGATATTAGTCATCCACTGCTTCCTGGAGCTTGGAGGATCCTCACCAAGTGGAGACTGAAGGTTTTGATATACACACAGACGCAAAGGTGGTCGTCTGCATTGCGGTAACTCTTCCTCTGCATGGCACGTCCTTCTTTATTTGCTGCGGTAAACATGTAGTAACTTACCCATCTTGATTTAAGTCATAAGCTGCCTTGCAGGGAAAATGTGTGTTCCAGCCACCATTGAGGGAAGCTGAAAGGCAAAACGTGGTTGCCACATACAGAGTGTAAAGGTAATGCAACTTTGTCATCAAATGAGTCATGGTGGTTCCAAGTCTGTAAGTACATGTTCAGCTTGAACATGGAAAGTACGCAGGTAATGTTTCTTAGCTGACGACAACCTCTCTGTCAAAGATATGTGTGAAAAGAGATGTCAAAATAGGCAGGTACTGGTTTTGTATAATAACGGCTGCTCTTTTTTTTTTTTTTTTAGAGCAGTTTCTTGCTTTATACAATGTTTTATGAGAGAATATGTTGTTGCAAGCTTTTTTATTACTATTTTATTTTTATTATTGTTTTTATCATGTTGGCTGCAGAAGTATTGCCAAATCCTTCATGGTGAGCTGTAGCAAAAACACATGGGATTAATCGGTATGCTAAATAATATATATTATTTCACTTTTATAGGGTAGGAATCCCATGTGTGCATGCCAATTAATTGTGTTCAAGGAAAACTTTCTTTTGCACTGCTGCTTCTCACAGAAGTAGAAATAACAATATACTTGCATTTTTTTAAAAATCTTTTCCTTAATTTTTTTTTTTCTGTGTTCAACACTTACTGTGAAGGTAAACTGAAGCAATTTTTTGGCAGATTTGTTGCTTCTCTAAATGTAAAAAAAAAAAAAGCCAAAAAGTAAACTACTTTCTCCTGTTCTGTTTCCTTCTTCTTTGTGTCGTGTCGTCCCCCGTCCCCTGCCCCCCCCCGCCCCACTTTAAAATATTGTTGTTTTATTGGGTGATGTTCTCTCCTTTCCTGCTTTTCCTGCTTTGGAGCTGCCTCTTCTGCAATACCACGCTGGCAATTAACAGGGGCAAAAATAAAAACTTCTGTAGAATATGAATGGGCAAGTAGAAAAGCAATGCAGAGCTATTGCCCGCTTTGCCTTGTCTGCAGCAGGTGAATATTAACACGTTTGTTTTAGATACAAATACCTCTATAGAGTATAGGCATGTACAACTTTCGTTTATACAAGCCCAGATCTATTTGACAGCTGTTGAAGATATTGGACATAGCGCAATAAGGAGCAGTACTACAGGCATGTGAGATCACAGCCGTGATGTTTTAACACCCCTGTGCAACTTTGATAGTTTCATACACCGTTGAGGACCAGTATCTTTTGTAAATAAACAAATGTCATAAATGATGAACAGTTAACTAATTGAAACTGTCCACCCAAAGCCAGCTTTTTAGAAGGGCTGCCATATAGCAAGTCATACAGCATTGCACATTTTTCCTGAGAATTAGAGGAAAGCTATTTTCTGCTAAGCAACATTTTCAATGAAGTGGAGTGATGACATGTTCAGTTATGCATATAGAAAAACTTGGTAATTTGCTGAGGTGCATGATGGTTTCACTGGCATAAATTTGACATGGCTACATTACTCAAACTCTGAGGCTGTAAGGAGGTTTCTCTAAATGTTTGTCAATAGAGTATTTAAACCACACCCCACAAAACAAACCATGTAGTACCATTTTTGTATGTCTGTACCATATAATTTTTTGAAACAACTTTGTTGAAGGAAAATGTATTAGTTATTGTTATGATACTTTTTGGTTAATCATGCAATATACTCCTCCCTGTGCTTGTAGAAAAGGACAGTATTCAACTAAGACACAGTAAGAACAAAATCTAAAATACCTTTTCTGCTTTATCAGGTTGCTGGACTAAGTAGGTCCCAGAAAGCCAGGTTCCTCAGTGAAATACTCGAGATCCACAGTGAAGGCTCTCAAGGTTGCCGGTGGTGGTTTGCAAGTTGTTGGTCCTTCAGTTTAAATCCCTGGGCCAGGGATACAGGATTATTGTATTTAACAGTACAATTTCTGAAGTTCTGGCCCCTGCAAGGAGGAGGGGAAGTGTGTATGTGCAGCAGGGAGACAGAATGGGGATTTTGCTCTTTTTTTTTTTGTGTCTTAGGGGTAGCTATCTGGAATGGCAGATGAGATTCTTGACTATCAGATGGTGTGCAGGGAGGACAGGTGATGGTGCAAAGCAAACATGACCCATCCCTTCCTCTTGCAGCTGACTGCTTATGTGGTTCTGGAAGGCTTGCTTGCAAGTGGCAGTGGTAGCCAAACGTAGACAGTGATTAAGTTCTAGTTACCCAATTTTGAATAACGTAATTCTTCATATTATAGTAGGTATCTGTGAATTTTTACTTTGGTTCTGATGTTCTCTTGTTCCCCCTTATCTCAGCTGTTTCATTTTTGGCATGTCAAGGAAGAGGAAGAAAAGAGACTGCAAATGTGTAGGGACAGTCTTGTGCCTGCGGAGCAGATTACCTCCGGGACATACAGCTGAAATGTTTGAAACTCCTTTGAGTTTGGCAGCTTTCCGTTTGCTTTCCCTTTTCCTTCCTTTTTTAGTCCTCCAGTAATAGCTCTCTTGTTCCAAAGAACAAAACCAGCACTTAGTGGCCATTCAGAAAGATTCATTAAAAACAGGAATGGAGTAATTGTAAACAGGCAACCCTCTCCTGTCATCCCCCCCTTCCATTCCAGCCGAGGGCACAGCAGCCTTGTGTTGTCTGGCTCCAGACAATTTTTGGGAGAAAAAGGAACAATAGCCTTTGGAGGTTAAAATAACCTTTCCTTATTCAGGAAAGGTTACAGTAGTTTCTTAGAAAACTGAGAAAATAACCCCAATTTTAATTTTTTAAAACACACACTTCAGCTGATAAATGTTCTCTTGTAGTAAAATCATAGCATGACTCTCTTATAGTAAAATAGAAGTAGTAACTGCGCTAAGATTTTATTACAAAAGGTAAGAAAGGTGGGAAACAGCAATGGGAAGGTTAATCATGGCAGTTTTCTTATAGACTGGGGTAATCAATGGCTAACAAAGCTATGATTCACTCACCATTTGTCATTTTTACAAGAGCTATCCAATAAGTATTGCAGGTTTGTTAACCGTTGCTTGCCAAGAATTACTGGCAGTGGTATAGTTTGCAAAGAGTAGCGGTAATTTGCTGGATAGGTGACATTTGTGGAAATTGTTTCATAATTAAGAGATTTTTTCTTAATTACAGAATTATGGAAGGGAGCTGAAAACGTGCTTTGGGTTCCTCTCCTCTTCCCTCCCCTCTGACTCTGCAGCTGAGGAAACCTTGCAGAGCGCATCCCGCCTTCCCCACCCTCATCAGCTCCGCCCAAGACTGAACTAAAGCTGGCACTGCTAAAACGCTACAGTTTTAGATGCAAAACCAGGTGTGAAGTATTTTAACACTTGCAACTGCTCCAGAATTTAGCTTTTTATTGGTAGCAACCAGAGTGCACTGGACAACAGGGAGATACTTACCAATTACAGCATTTTTGAGAGACAGATGGGTTGGCAGTGCTTCTTGCAGAAACTATTTTGTTGTCTGCACTAGTTTGAGAGGCACTTCTCAATTGGAAAACCAGCTGACTTAAAAGCAGGACAGTCAATGTGTTTGTCTGACCTGACGTTGAGCTGCACAGAGAGAAACTGGATCTGAATGAGCCAGACCAGGTATCAGTACGGTGTCAACACCAGTAGCGTTGCTCTTCACACGGTGTGGAGAAATGGGTCTATATTTAGTCTGAGAGTTGCAGTAATTAATTAAACTGTAAGACCGGTACCTGAATTAACTTGTGAGTTACCCTGGGTATCTTCTCATGACCCAGTATTTTGCCAGGGGGATATAAGTGGAATTGCTGTGAGAGGATTTTACTGAAAGGTTCAGGTGCAAAAGCTGTTAAGGCCCAATTACAGCACTGTTGCTGCTGTCGTGGTAGGGTAGTATAACCACTTAAAAATAAATACCATTAGAAACAACCTAAATCCATCTAATTTATTCACTGGTGTTACACAAGTAATTGGGAGGAAATTAAATGGTTAGCATGCTGATGAAAGTTTTCCTTTGGCTAGGCTCTATACTGTTTATTTAAATGCCTCTCAGAGTGCTCTCTTAAATTTTTTCCTTTTTTTTTCTTGTTCTTTCCCTAAAGCAGTAGCAGGAACGCATGGGGAGGGACAGCACATAGAGGGTCTCTTCACGTAACAAATGCAGAGAGACAGGTTTTGTGTGCATGCTGCAGGATTGATAGGATGTGGCAGGGCTTCTTTCACCTCCAGCCTAAGCTCGTGGCAGAAGACAGTATAAGTGGTCCCATAAGTGATAGGTATATAATGGGAAGTCGTGCGTGGCTGTTGAGTCAAAGCTCCACACCTGTTCTATGTCATAACAACTTCCTTTGCGCATGGGGGGAGCAGCGGAGGGGAAGCAAAGTGCCCTACTTTCTCGCAAGATCGCCAGAGGCGTAATGTCTTTGAGGCAGTAAAAGCTCTCGGGTTAAGCGCTGGCATTAAAGAAATCGGCTCGTAGTTTTATAGCTCGCTCTTTATGTGCTGGAGAAATGGCTTTGTAACGGATGTTTTATCACAGAAGTGGCTTTTAAAAAATGTTTTATTATGCATTCCTATCTGAAGTGCTTTGAGTTTTTGCAAAAAATTACTGTCAATGAAAAATACATTCTCTGAGTTTTTTTTTTTTTTTAAGTATTAATTTAGTTGGATAACTAGGTCCTGAGGCCTTTCCTCTTTCTGGAAAATCAGAACAGTTTTCTGTTCTGTCAGCAAAACTTTGACATAACTCTTTTTGGCTCGTCTTTATGAGCTTCCTTATAACTATGTCAATGTCTGCAAAGACCATTATTATAAAGGCCTCTGAAATCATACTGTGATGAAGGATAACAATTACTTTTTACACAACTTTTTTATTTGTTTTCTTTTGACTTCACTAAGTAAGCAAAGAGTTCCCAGGAAACACCTGTGAGCCTTTTTCTCTCTCTTTTTTTTTTCTAATAATGTTGGTTAACTTAGTGTCATTAGGTAGCTCAGTGCTTTGTGGAATGGTTGTCTTACCTGATGAATTATGGAAGAATATACCGATCCCACACTTGACTGGCAGTGCTGTTACACCTTTTCCCCGTACCTTCAGTTCTGGAGTTGATCTGATTTGCCTGTCCCAGGACAGTGTTTTCAGTCAGAGACTGAAACAGCATCACAACTTGGCAGCATCCTCACACCCGCATTTTTATGTGCTTTTTGACTTACTAATCTCAGTCCTTCATTGCTCCATTCCTATTTAAGTAGGTGGTTATGCTGTATCTTTGGAGAGCATCGTCAGAGCTGTGTGTTTCAACTTACGGTAACGAAGATGGAATTTCTCCATGAACCTGTTCAAATCACATGAAAACTGAGCAGGAGAAGTGTATTATCATCTTAATAACCATATTAGTTTGGGTCAGTGTCATGCACCGTAAAGCTATTACACTTTGGTAATCGGTCATAAATACAAGCACAGCCAAGGTGTATTACACATCACCTTTGTGAAGGGCTTCTGCTGATGTGACTCTGATAACTGAAGGGCTTTCTTTTATAATAATGCATGTATTCAGTTTCTTTTCATACAAAAGTCTTAAAGCTTAGATTAATGTGGTACTATATATCTGTATGCCTCACTCATCTATCTCTTCCTTCACCCAGATCTATTTTTTAATTGTTTTATATTTTTTGTGGTGAAAGACACCTGATAACAGTGACCAAGCTTTGGGATTCAATGATTACTGCTATCTTGGATGTACAGATACCACGTAGACAGATGTACCCAGCTGTTTGTCTGATTTGATATCCAGCTGCTAATCGCTGACGGCAGGTTTATTTTTATTACTGTGCTACCATTTATACTCCTTGTAGTGGTACACTGTCAAAATAGTAGGGGTTTGGGGCCTCAGTTCTTTGTTACATCAGAATTGTGTCTTGAACATAGCACATGTGGGATGTTGCAGAGATCATCCTGATCTGATTTGTGGATGTTGGGAACTACTGAAAGTTAAGGCACATAGGGAATACAGAGTACAAGCATCTTTAGGAAACAGGATCATTGGCCCCAGAAAATCCAAAGCAGAACTTCTGCAACGTGACCTCTCTTCCATTTTGAGGCATAAGAAGTTTGAGAACTTTAACTCGTGTTTAGAGTCTTATCAGAATTTCTGAATATGCTATTGAAAGAGTAAAATGTGTGTTTAAAAAAAAAAGTCATTACACATTACTGCTAAGAGTTTGTGATAGTCCAGCAACATAAAACATGTGATTTTCTTCTCACAGAAAATGCCTGTGCTTTTAAATATGAAGACAGATATGGACTATCTCGGCTTTCTGTATTTGGGATCCATGTTTTTAGTTTTGACTTCCTCTGTTGACATTTGCACAATAGCTTCTGTAATGTGTAAATATATAGAGAGTCCCGTAAAAGGGTGAAGGTAGGTCATGGTCTCGCATGCAGGAGATAATACTAGATTTAAAAGAAGAAAAAAGCGCATAGGCGATGTAAATTATACCGATTCAGTTACTTTTGAAGTGGTAAGTGCTGTAGTATTACCATAGTTGCTCTTCCTTGCCTTTGTTCTGTCATTACCTAAGAAAAGATTGTTTTTTGATAAACAAAAAGAACTGGATGCCAGATGAAAGCATAGCCAAGAGATTAGATTACATTATCAAGGGAGAGAGGAAGGAAGATGCATTGAGAATGGGTCTGTTACAAGTCACCAGGTAATTATCAAGCTCCGTAATTATAAAGGGGTAGCCTCTCCTTTCTAATGTCTGTTTTAAATGTTAGTTGTGATTAAAAGCAGATCATTGCGGGGGGGGGGGGGGGGGGAGGGGGAGGGGGAGGAGTGGGGAAGAAGGAGGGGGCTTTGTTTTTTCTCCATCCAGATTGTTGTTGAAACAAAGAAAAGCTGCAAAGTGCAAAAAGTCCTCTAATGGTGTGTATGTCTGTGCATGTTTGGAGAGCAAAGACAAAGGCGATTGTGAGAGCTCTGAACTTTTGATTTCTGAGGAGTGGGTATAAAAATCAATCTGAAAACAGTGTGACATGAAGAAAATTACTTTTTCTTCTAGTAATGAAGTCACAGGTCTGGTTTAGCTAATGTGAAGAGAGAGACCCATATCAAGTGAAACCATTTTTCAGAAAATCGTGTGTGACTTCAAGATCAAAGAAACAGCAATCCTGAGGGCCTGCTAGTCCTGTGTTCCCAGGAATCCAGTGATCGATAGTGGTGTGATACGTTGGAGTATCGCCACCTCTGCTGTCAACATAGGTTTCAAAACTGAGGGAAAGAGAAAGTTCAAAAGGGTAAATGTTGATATTTCCATTAATAGATAATATAATTTTGCCATGTGCCATGTTTTATCCTGTGTCACGCTTCATTATAAACATAAATTAAATTTTTGCGAGCTGCAGTTACTGTAATCTTAAATATATATATCTTTGTCCTCTAAATTTTATATATATATATATATATATATATATATATATATATATGAAATCTCCGAATATAACCCAAGGAGTCCCTAGCATTGTGTCTAGTACTATTTCAACCACTCTGTCTATCCGTTTTCTACATTTTTAATGAGGTATTACTGATACCTTCTTTTAATTTCAGAAGGGCATCATTTATTCCAACTGCAGTACTCATAGTAGTAGGCCATCTCCTATTGATCAGAGCATAAAATGATGGGGCTAATTTCAGAATTCTTTCTGGTCCTGCATTATATTTCCAGTCTTCCTACTTGTGGCAGTCATAGGTGTTAATAGAAATATTAACCTCTGGGTTCTCAGACCTTCTGAAGCTCAACTGAACCAGTGTATATATTTTACATTCTGAAGGGCTGAGCTCTGCTTCTTGTTTTTTTGGGCAGTGTCTGGAGATAAGGGAAAGAAAACTCTTCATTCTGCTCATTTTTGGATTTGTACCATAACACTGGTTTGTGCCATTCTGTAGAAGAATAATTCTGGATTGATCCCCTGGATTTGTGGTTTGGAGGATTTGGAGAAGAGAAAGCTAAGTGAACTGTGTGCTGGACTGAAAAGCTATCTCATTGATGCAATTGCAAGTTAAAGCTCCTGTGGCATAAGAGGTGGTAAGCCCCAAGCTGGTGTCAGCTGCCTCTGAATTGGCCTAAAACTTAGTGTTATGACTGAATTATGAGCTAGTTGCTCTATTTGCTTACTGGTCACGGGGGCAGCAGATGCTGTCAGTTCGGTGAAATGTCTTTAATCTTTTCAATTTAAAAAGTACTGGATAAAATAAAGAATACCCAGTATTTTGTGAGATAGTTTTCAAGGGAAACCTGAAAAATATTTCCTCATGGGGATGTGTATCTTTAGGATGTTCAGAATTCAGTTTTTTTGAGAGTTACTTGCTTTATGGAAATTGCAAGTTGATTATTATATGTTGCCTAAAAAAAAGAAGGGAAGGAAAAGAAATCAAAGAAGATAGTAATTTCCTTGTCAATGGTAATTCTTTCCAATCGTATCTTTTTCTAATGGAGTAGCTCACACTGTCTGTTGAGTTTAATGAGTTCTAATCAGCCACACCCTTCCAATACACACCTGACTTCTCATGTAATATTACTTGTGGAAAGGAAATAATTCCTGAGATTGTGCAGATTGTTCTATACTTCGAAATGTCAGATTATAGTATTGTAATTCTACCATGCGTATAAAACTGTTGATATTAAAAAACAAAAGGGAGTTTCTTCTCTCCTCAGGATTTCTACATATGTAGTTGAACAAAGGTCATTTTTCAGGCCCATATCCCGTGTTTTCTCTGACGAATACTATACAGCCAACACAGGTTTCCATCCACATAAAATTGTCTAAAATCCCACAAGTAATGCTGTGGTAATGCCTCCATAACCACCACTCCTCTGAACGTACTACATCATCGTAGGTTTAGAACCATGATCTAAATTTTCAAGTACTACGTTTTTAGTCTTTATGCTTAGAATATGAAGGTTTTTAACTGCTTAGTTTTGGTAAATTGTGAACACGAAGTATAAAGCCTAATGGTCGATACTCAGATGTTGACATTAGTTGCTTATTTGTGTCGATTTAGTAGGAAGTATTAAGCTAATGTGCTTTGGGTAGAAAATCTGCAGGCAATAACTTCTTTTTTTAAAGGAGCGCTTCTGTTGTAAGAGGCAGTAGATTAATGTTAACCCTCAAATTCAAATCAGTTTTCATTAATGGTCAAAGAGGAAGAAAGAAAGAATACGCCTGTTCCTTTCCAAGTTTTAGACTCTCACTGGTGATCTGTGATGATTATGGGAAGGAAGACAACTTCAAAATTATGCCCAATTCCCCTCCAAAAATTCTGCTTTTTAGCATGACATTTTAGAAAATTGCCTCTTACCTCTTCAGTGTTTATAACTCTGACACGCTATGAAGATTGCCAGGTTGGTGGGAATGCGGTGGCCTTGGTACGGCTACAATTCTTTTTCAATTGTATTCACTCACCTTTTCACCCTTTTCTGCCTTGCCCATCCCCATCGCTGAACCTGTAGTCTGTGGTAGCAAACTCTCTGGAGAGGTGAGGCTCACTTGGTGCAGAACGCTTGTCACTCTGAAAGGGCTCAGGAACACCTTTCAGAGAATGTGTCCTGGAGAGCCAAGAAGAGAACAAGCTATGGCTAGAAACATGTTTTCACATGCTCTTTTTATGTGCCTGGTGGCTCATGTATGAAAAGCCTTGTCATAGTTTGAAGAGCAGAGAACAAATTAACTTGCTAGTGCCAGAGACTCAGGCTTCGGGTAGCGTGTGAATTGCTGTGAACTCAGCATTTATTGCACGGTCTGCTGTATTTAGCCTGTTGCTCTAGAAACAGTTTAGAAATACTCCAATTTAGAGTCCTGCATTAGACCTTATTCTCTTTGAATTGATTAACAAATTACAATACAGGATATTTTCTGACATTCATTACCATATGTAGTCCACATAATGTGGACTTGACTGTGGGAAGCCACCTGTCCCAATTTAAGTCATACTTAGTAAGGTCCCAGCTTTACTGAAAAGCTTCTCCCTCTCCCCCAGTTTTTTCCCCCTTCCTCCCTTCTCCTCACTCCTCCTCCCTCTCCCCTTCTTCTCCCTTCTCTCAGGTTTTGTGGAAGTGAAGTATTACTGTGGTATTTCAGAGCAAATTATTCTGATCTTAAAAAAAAAAAAAAAAAGAAAAGGAAAAAAAAGCAGGGGGAATAGAGGGATGGAGGTAGAGAAAAGTTCCACATGGCAAACCATTGTCTCTGGAAATTAAACACGCCCATAGGTGCTTTTCCATTGGGAACTATTGAATTACTCCTCTGCAGCCTGATCAGAGAGATTGTAAAAGTAGGATGCTTGCAGTGAATAGACTGGTTTTTGTCAATAACTTTGAAACTGCCTGCCAGAGCTCACATGCTTTTGTGCAGTAATTTGTTTATCATTACTTCCTTCCTATGAAAACAGAATGAAAGGAATGACAAGCAAAATACACATTTGGATGAGATTTAACAGTTTGAAGACGGAATTCTTTCTTAAGGATAATCGGATAGTGTGCATTTGTTCCCTCATACAGTGGGGACCTGGAGAGGAGTAGCTGCTGGGATGTGCTCTTCAGGAGATAAAAAAGCAGCAGGATGTTCCACCTCTGCAGGGGACACAGTTGCTCCTAAAACATGAGAGAGAAGTAGAAAACGTGAGAGAGCAGTAGACTGCATAGAACTAGGTTCCTGAAATACTTCTACATGATACAGAAAAAAGGTGCTTGGCAGCACAAATGAGCTGCATCTCATGACTGCAGCAATACGACAGCGTATGCAATAAAAGTATGGATTGGCGGTCACAAGCCATGGAGTTATCAGGTTGCGTGACTTTTCCTACCCCTGAGCTAGGAGTTGCTGCTGAGATGAAGTAACTGAACTATGCGTGGGTTCTTCTACTGTGCCAAAGCAAGCATCATAACTTGAGCCATAAACGTGGTTTAACTGAACTCATTTTGCCTGGGATTAATTGCAGTGGGTTAGGATTGACGAGGTCAATCACCGTGCTTCAGAGGAAGGGGGGGAACTTTGCAGACACTTGGAAACTCCAATGGCTTTTCATTGTTTGTCTGTACTTTTATCAGCTAGTTAAGACCTGGACCTGCTGCTGACACCTGAGGTTTGAGTCTTGCAGCCTGTCAGAAGTGTTTCTGGGCTCTGCACAGGAATGTGCCTTTGTTCTCATTGTCCCTTTTTGGGGGAAACATTCTTTAGACAAATTGAATTTAAATCCTGAAAAATGTAAAATAGCAGCCCTGAGAAATTAATCCTTTTCTTCAGGTCTCTGCCTTCCTCACTCAACTCTGCTAATGAGTCTTAAAATTAATTTGAGGAGACTGCTTCCTACCTTGTACAGGACACATTTCAGGTTTTAAATATATGGGAAGGTTTGTCTTTAGAGTCCCCTATATTTAGGCTTTCATTCTGGCAGAGGGCTACTGGTTTAATTTTATCTATGCTTTTGCCCTACTGCAATTGCTTTCACCAGTAATGGAAGTTAAACTAAAAAATACGCATCTTTACCTGGAATATGTCTGTGTGCACAGTGTTAAATTTAGGATTCAGGTCTAGGACCTGAGTTATTGTTTATCAGTGGAAATACAGATTTTAACTGGGATCGGAATTAGGCCTTCCAGTGTGAATTTAGGTGGAGGATGGTATCTTCAGGTAGACAACACTTTGGTTGATCCCTCTTCTTTGATCGTTGTGTCTAAGTGAGGAATCTCACAGCTGACTGGTGGCAGAGGTGGTATGAATGAACAACCATTCATATCAGCTAGTTAGCTGAGCACCAGCACATTTAACAAAACAGCTATAAGGTGACGGTTACAGCTTTAGATTTCTCTTGACCATACGCAAGAGTAAGTTGGTGACCAACATTAAGCACTCCCTATTTCATCTCTTGAGTTGCCTTGTGCCTGGAGGGATAGCTGTGTTCATGTATTTTTTTTTTGAACATTCAAAAGAGAAGGCATAATTTCAGTCAGTTCTTCTTTAACAAAAGAACTTATTTTACAAGCAAGTGCAGCACAGACTTAGTTTAAAAAAGTTGGAAGTCCCTTTTGTTATTTTATAAATATTTGTTAGCTATTTATTTCTGTTCAGATAGCATGTAATGCTTGTTTTTTTTTCACATAAGCTTGGCATAGTCAATAAAAAGGCTATACACAAATAATGAAGTCATAATAAAAGAAAAGATCTCTTGGAATATAGTTTGTTTATCATTGTATATTAGTGAAAGGAGAGAGAGGAACTGGCATGGTTGCCACATGAACGTATTCAGTGGTGGCATCAGAGTTGTACACTTGGTGGTGATGAGACCATAGTAGCCTTACGGCACTCAGTGCCAGTGATAGAAAGAGAGCCTGCAAAGTGCAATGTGTTTTCCATAGCGAGTCGTGGCTGATTAGCAGTTGGCAATGAGCTGATATGAAATGATAATGCAAGAGTGGCTGTGGTAATTGTTGTGTTGTCTGTGTCTCAGGAAGAGGTGTGTCTGCCTCTTGCCTGCAGTAAAATTGATGACATGGTCTGATAGACAAGTGCTACATAAAGTCTGAGAGGAATTTATAGGCACCTGAAGGCAATACAAGCCGATGATGAAAGGCGTTCTCAATGTTAGACACTAATTCATAGTGAAGTGAAATCCTCACATGGGATTGTATCTGCTGTACAGCTTACGAGGATGAAAGCCCACCTAAATGGCAGCATGGTTTGGTGCCATGTTGAAGTTCACAAGAAAAAAAAAAAAAGTAGAAGTATTAATTAGGTGTTAGCTGCAAACTTATTGCAGCTATTTCATAAGAATCTCCTCAACTACTGCACCTTCTACTGTTATTTATTTAGTTAGCTAATTTTACTATCTGCTTTTTTCCCTTTTGGTTTTCTTAAAGATACATATTCAATACCTTAATATCAAGAAATGCTTCTGAACTATCGCAAAATACATATCTGAACTAATTGGGTTAGAATTTTACAATTGCCTCTTTTGCAGCTATCTAAACATTGTGTTCTGGGGAATCATAGAATAATTTGGGTTGGAAGGAACCTGTAACGGTCCAACTACCCCTGCAGTGAGCAGGGACATCTTCGCTAGATCAGGTTGCTCAGAGCTCCGTCCAACCTGACCTGGAATGTTTCCAGGGATGGAGCATCTACCACCTCTCTGGACAACTTGTGCCAGTGGTTCACTACCCTCATAGTGAAAAATTTCTTCCTTCTACCTAGTCAAAATCTGCCCTCTCTTAGTTTAAAACTGTTACACCTTGTCCTATTGCTACAGGCCCTGCTAAAAAGTCTGTCCACTCCTTTCTTGCAAGGCCCCTTTAAGTCCTGGCAGGCTGCAATAAGGTCTCCCTGGAGCCTTCTCTTCTCCAGACTGAACAACCCCAACTCTCTCAGCCTGTCCTCATAGGAGAGGGGCTCCATCCCTCTGATCATGTTTGTGGCCTCCTCTGCACCCACTCCAACAGGTCCATGTCTTTCCTCTGCTGCATAACACATGTTTTGTCAGTCTTGTCCTCTGCCTTCAAAGCCTGTTTCTTGATTTAGTTCATCAGGTATCTGTGAAATGGGAGTAAGGTGACACATTCAAAAGATTCTGTAGTGTTTAAGAGCAATTACACTTCTTAAAATGTTGCTCATGAGGTAACGACTGCTATGAACTAGTACTTGTTACTTTTTTTTCTTCCAGAAAATATTGGTTTCCAGTGATAAACCAAAGAATTGTTATAAACCCAAATGCAGAATAGAAGACCAGGGCAATTTATGGGAGCAGATTAATTACTGTTATGTCCTATGTTGTAATCGTATTGTTATGGTCATTGTGGTCTGGATCTGTAAGGCAAGGCTTGTACAGAAATACGTAAAAGAAATGGAATAACTTGCAGGCACATGTTTCCTTGATCTAGAGAGCAGTATGTGTGCCAGGAAACTTCTTTTTTTCCTTTGTCAGCTGATTCATAGAAGATAGTGCTTTTCCTGTGTCCTGTTGAAGAGAGAGTTACAAACTGCGTTTTGGATGGCTGTAGCAACCCTAGCACTAGGTAGTGAAGACTGATGTTTGCATTGCATCGTCCTTTCAGAACCATTATATCAGATACTCATTTTACTGGTGAAAGGACGTATTATTTCATTTCTCAGACCGTAGCTGCTGAATTTCAAGGTGTGCTGTAATTCTGAGACTGCATGTTTATGTATGTATACATGTAATTACATTTCATAATTGTCATTGTGCTCTCTTTTTCCTCACATACTCAAAATTTATTTTTTTCCTGCCTGTGGTCTGTATCAGTAGTTTTGCTTGCAAAACACAAAGCAGTGGAGTGTCAGAATTCTTTCAGAAATGTTAGAGGTGCCAACAATTATGGTGATGATACAAAGTTCGTAAGTTTGCTTGTTTAATTTCAAAACTCATTTCTTTCACAGTCTGTCTTTACACTTTGTAGTCTTGTAAGTTTGAAAAAAAAATTGAACAAAGTCATTATGTCCTGTCAAAGGAGGTGAAATTGTACTTTAATGGCTAAAATTATCTGAGACTCTTCTCAAACATGCCAAACAAGTTCTCTATTTCCAAGGTCAAAATCAACTAGATCCCAGTGTCTCTGGAATCTTTTTTTTTTCTTTTTGAGCCATCTTGCTGTTCTCTGGATGGCACCTCCTGTTAGCTCTTTCAGTTCATTCACTTGAGTTAGTCTTTACCAAACTCTGTGTGGGTTCCCCCCGCCTTCCCCCACCTCCAAATCTTTCTCAATTGTTTTTCTCTGAACCACAACTTGCCCTTTTCCACCACTAATGATGCTTTTCCTTCTGACTTGCTCCTTTTGTGAACACTGGCCTATTCAACAGCTGAATTTCTTGTTGCTCCCAGCTTGACCTTTCTTCATTCTGTTGACTTCATGCTTTCAAATTTTCGCCTGCTTTTCCTCCCTCTCTTTTTGTACTTCTTCTCTTGTCTTTTCCCTGGCACTGTATTTCTCCATCTTACTGTGTCCCACCCTTCCTGTTCATGTTAGCTGCCTCTCATTTTGTCATTTGTGGCAAAATCAAACACCTTTGTAAAGAAAAATCCAATTGTGTTGTATTTTCCTTTCCTTTTCAATTTTTTGCTTTGTATATGGTTTCTCCGATTCTGCCTCTTTTCCAGTAATCATTTACTACCTGAGGTTTTAAAAATTGATTAGTGTTGAGAGAGGTACTGAGTCAAAATAGTTATTCTCGAAAAGTGAAAATAAATGATAAATTGAAAAAAATGTATCTTGAAAATAATTCATGGCAACAGAATCAGGTTTTTTACATCAATATCCTTTCCTCCCAGAGCTAAAACAAAGTGTTTCACAAAGCTGCAGTAACTAATAAAACTTCTGATGGATTTGTTTGTCTCCTAGTTGACTGACTTCCTCCGCTGAATTTTAGGAAGGTTGTAGCTGAACTTATGGTGTAGTAAACACCAGAGAACCCACTGCAGGAAAGAAACGTTGTGCCCCATCAGTGGGGTAAAAACCTTAATTGGAGGTAGTGCCAGTCTAGACACTAGGTAATTAACGTGGTAGAGAAATGGTGACTTTGGAGCACATTCAGGGGTATCTAGTTAGAGGAAGATCTCTGATCACCTTCTTGCTCTTAGTATTGGAAAAGACTTTGCCATGGGATCTCTCAGACACCTGGGGAAAGGTGGGAAGGTGCTCCACACTTTCCACTGTGGTGATGTTGATGGACTTGCTATCTTCTCTCTGCTCTCCTCCAGTCATGGTGTGTCCAGAAACATCGTAGCTCTGCCCTTCTGAATGCATATGGATAATGTGAGCCAGTGGTAGGGATAGTATTGGCTCAGTTATCCTTGGACGTAGACATAATTTCCTGGTGAAACCAGACCAAAATATGTCAATGGTCTTAAGACTTTGCAAAATACAACTCGGGAAGCTGAAGACTGATGTATGTTGGGTTTTGAGGTTTGTTTGTTTGATTGTTGTATCTTGATCCAAATTTCAAGGCTTTGGGTATTTTTCTAACTTCTGTTTTGCTCTGATTCCTTTTAGCCACTCCCAAGATTTTCTTCAGTTGCATTTCTTTCTTTACTGACTGTTGTCCCTTCCCCACCTCTTCACTTCCTTCCCAGATTCTTGTTTTGAACTGACAGTTGCTGTGTTATATATAAAATTTTCCTGTTTTTCTCTGAAACTTTATCAGTGAGTTTTGTTTCTTATCCTCTCATTTCTACTCTTTGTGACTTCTTCCTTGCTTCTCCCTGCTGCCTATTAAAGCAAAGCCATTGTGTTTTAAATTCACATTATCACTGTCTTTTGACTGTTCAGATCCTTTTCTGAAATGGATAAGTGGTTTCTTCAGTAACAAAAGCAGTGATGCCACCCTGCTTCTCCTTTCCCCTCCCTGCAATACTCACTGAATTAAAGTTACAACAAAGGAGAAATGGAAAAGAACTTGCCATGGCAGAAGTGGGTAGCAAAATTGCTTTGGTTGCCGTAGAAATGATGTTGCCCATTTTGGCACGGAACCTGCGAGTATCGAGAGGTTTAAGTAATGACATCTATTAAAATATATTGTGGGTTTCCTGCAAGTTGGCAACAAGAGTCGCAGGGTTATTCTCAGCTCTCTTGGTTTTTTGTCTGCTCTCTGAACCTTTCTGATTGACCAGTTTGCAAAAACATTCTGTATCCAGTCACTGCCTTCCAGTCAGCCACAGCCCCAAGGGTAAAGTTCACTGTTTAATTCCACAAGTGCTTAGGGACAATGCGTATTATAAAGGTACGCAGAAGACTGTTGTACTTGCTCCGCAAGTGTTAATGGAACTAGCGTGTTTGTCAAGAGGGGAAAATACAGCTACCCCTGTGTAGAAAGCAAGCATGCTGACTTGGACTAGGTGGAGAAAAAAGCAATAAGAAAAAGTATGTATTAGGAAAGGAACATTGTTAGTTACATTGATTCTCTCCTGGTCTGTAGGATTTTATTCTTGGTGAAGAATAAAATGACAATTTTAATTTTACGTTACCACTTTTAAATGACAGCTAAAGCCTTACATCAAAAATCACAGGATGGAAATCACTTCGTATGGTAACTTGTGAAGCATCCCATTTCTTATTTACTGCATTACTTCTTATTTACTGCTACTGTAGCTTTTGCAGAATTTCTCATACTTGAGATATTCAGCTATTGAAGAACCTGGTAGGAATAAATTAGGAATGAGTTTCATGGTAGACATGATGGCTATTGATTTGTTAGGCTGACTTCTGAAAATACATTTTTCTGTTGATTTGGACTTTGGGACCCGTTTGCAGATATACCTGAGGGTACATCTTTTCAGTATGTGATTTTTTTTCTTCATGGCAATATTACTTTTATAGGTATTTATCTGTATTTAATTTATTTGTACTTTTGAATTTCATTATTTTTGCCAACAGAAAGAACTTTAGGAAACAATTGTGGATATGGTTATAACATAATAAAATTCAAGTAAGCATTGATTTTTCTGATCTAATCTACTCGGTGAGTAATGTGAATGGAAGGAGCATTTTTACTCTGTGAATTCTTTTTTTTTTTTACTTCTGTGCTTACAAATTAGAGTATTAAATATAACAATTTTTTTTATTTAAAGCCCTGTTATTTTTCTGCTTGAATGTATAGCATTTGCTGTACTTAATTAAAAAAAGAAAACTGGATCCCAGCTGTCTGCTACTGTTGCTTGCGACTGGCAAAAATAAAAAAGTTTGAACTCTGTCTGAATGGTTGAAGAAAGTACGAGGTTAGCCTGAGCACGTTGCTTGTCCTTTAGCATCGGCCTGCACCAGTGAATGGCAGGGAACACCAACACAGAGTTTTCGCATAAACCTGCTACCAGAGCTACATAAATAAGGCGCTCAGCTGCTTTGAAATTACAGGCAGCTTGAAACCATGAGAATGCTTCCTATGGAAATAACTAACATTTAGGCACTTTTAAATTCCATTGGCAGTTGAGGAAATAACCTGTTATTTAGGTCATGGAACATTTTTTCTCCCTTACTTTGTTCATACCCATTGCAGCAAATAAGGCTTCCCCTCTATTAAACGTTACTTTTTACAGTTGCTAAAGCGACGCTTTTATGCCTCGCATTTATTGTAGCTATTGGCGGGGAGCAACGCGGACTGAACATGTTTTGAGTCTAATTGCAAGTGATTGGTTTTTCATTTTTCCTTACATGTCATTGTTTAAAATCTGCTCTTTTGACATGTTTTGTCCTAGAGCACTGCCTGTTTACAATTCAGTTCTTCTATTAGCTTAAGGCCCAGCTAAGCAAATCCTGTTCTGTGTTAGTAAATGTCTTAGTTCTTGACAGATGTTGCAGGAGGAATCTGATGGTTATGACATCTACAGCATTAGAGCTGCAATGATGAGAAATAATCTACATCTTGTCAGTTTATGGTAGAATCAGACCGCTGCTTTAGTGGAACGGAACAGTAGCTGATACATTTAACAGACAAGTAACAGATACATTTATGGTTGGTTTGTTTGGGGGTTTTTTTGTGTGTGGGGGTTTTTTTTAAGTTAGTGGGGAGAAAAAAAACCAAGTCTCTCCCATAATCTGAATTTGTAAAATAAGTTGTAGTTGTTAAAAAATTTATCTTAAGTGTTTGGATTCATAAGCATGAGGAGATAAACATCAGTATTTCTCACGCTCAGAAGGCTTATTTCTAGTCTTTGTTTTATGCACCCAGATGTTTTGGATTTACTGGGTCTACACTGAAAACTGTGGGTGAATTTGGCCCAGAAACTACATGACTTAATCATAGAAAGTTGTGTTATCTTATGAGAAAGAAAATTTTCATGATAGATGTAATAGTCCCTGAGCTGTCCAGTGGTTCCCAAACTAGCAGTCAGGGGAACTGCTGGTGTTAGCTTTCCTTTTCATTTCAAGTTAACAGGAACAAATGAGCAGTGGAGATAAAGGCTTTATCCTCCAAGGAAGTTCTTTGATCCTGTGGTGGCTACCCCAGTGTAACTCCTCATGAGGACGCTTGTATGCCAGGATGAAGATTCCCTTTCTGTTTTTGCTGTGTACAAAATACAAGCAGAAGAGGGTAAGAAGCATTAATCCTGGAATGCAAGTGTACCAACAGGGTTAGCATAGCAGTTAACGTCTATGTAGACAAGCCTGAGAGGAGAGAGTGTTAAAGCAGTCTGTAGTCTCTTAGTTTTCTTGTAAAAGTTAAAAACACTCATTACCATGCCTGAGGCAAAGCTCAAAGTTGAGGGATACTTCATTGTGGTAATTTTTCCATACCTGCTATCGTCCCTGTATACAAAGAGGTTCATGCATATCAGGAGAGGTGAGGTGCTGGCTACCGAAACATGACCTTTGCTACGAAGTGGGGTGAGAAGCTGCTCGGAGCTCCAAAAGCACCGGCATGGGAGAGGGGCAGGACCTACCGAGCTTGGTGGGAAGGTGCTCAGGGCCTTCCTCTGACACATATCACACCTGAAATTTGCAGCAGGCTGTCCACCTGTAAAGATCACAGACTTTGGTAGGGAGTGTTTGCTGTGAGGCAAAGTAAAACGAGATACGTGCTGCCTCACTTCCAGAGCTTGGGGTTATTTAGCATGTACAATCATTCTCGACTTCATTATTCTGTTTCTCTCATCAGTAAAGAACATGTTCTTAAGTATAGAAATCACAGTGGCCTGACTAAGAAGGAAGCTGCTGACAGCTTTACTCTTCTTTTTAATTGCTGTTACTCTCTGCTAGCAATGTTGCTTTTCCAAAAATATTTCTGTGGGCAGTGGGATTCTGAAAATCACGCCCTGAATGTTTAAGAGGAGCTGTATTTTGTTGGCAAATCTTCCTTACTACATTTTTTTCTCCAAAGCTATGCTAATAGAGAATTTACTGTTCACTTTTTTGAGTGCATACTACCCTGAAATAGTCTTCACCCTGCTTTATAGTTGACGTTCTGATTTGTGCACAACTACTAGTTCTCTAGGAATATTGGATCCTCAACAGTAACAGCTCAGATTTTAAAGTATTTTTCCAAACTCATGTACAGGCAAAACAATATTCTTGCTTTAGAAAGAAATGGCAGAGTGAATTGTAGTCGTCAATCATGGGAGCATTCTTAAAACTTGGGTGACAAATTCAGTTATACTGAGGGCATGGATTTTTTCAAGATTTTCATGTTTTAAGAAAGAAGTCATCTGAAGCAGATTACATTGTAATATAGACCACGTGTGGAGCATTGTCCTTTATTCTTAATTATACTCTGCAGGTTGCTGATTACACATACCTTTTGAGTATATCCTTCGGCATCCACAAGCATAAGCAAAGTTGCAGACACTGTGTTTTCCTCTATCAGCAATGTGATGTGTTTGTCAATTAACTACGTAGCCTTGGGTTCTACATGGGTTTCCCCATCATTGGAAAGGCAATTTATTCCTTTAATGAGAGTGGAGATTAAGAATTTAATTATAGAGAAAATGGAGGTTGATATAAGAACCTGTTAATAAGTGAAATTACTGGTCTTTTCAGTTGAAGGTTTTGAAGGAACAGTTTTAATAGCTTATGAGCTGTTCGCTTTCTTTTGAGACTGCTGAACTGTTGGGAATTCAGCAAATCATTGTTTTCTTATGATTATAACCTCTTAAGGAATACTATACCCTTGGTTTTTGGTAACTGAGAAACCAACAAACTAAAAAAGGCAGCTCCAGAAGTGGGAATGTGTGATTTGGGAAAGATCGTATGAAGATGCTGTGGTTTTGAAGAGATGAAACTGTGGGGAGGAGAAACCACCAATTCTCCTAGAGTGGTGTAAAAAGAGTCACAGCTGGAAGGATATTTTGCAGCCATATCCTACTGCTGAGTGAACCTCTTTAGCCAAGTTAGGCATATAGCCCCATGAGAGGTTAAATAGGGAAATGAAGCACAGCTCCCAGATGCATCCTAGAAATGGTCAGGTGTTGGTTAATGTACCTTATGTCTGTCTCTGTCCTGTCCGCTGTGCTTATCCTTTGCCACCCTCCGCTTTTTCATATCCTGAAGGGGGTTTTATCTTGCTGCAGGACGCTTTATCTCCTGTTGCATGGGCGCTTAACCCTCCTGGCTTCTCGGGGGACACATGCCTTTTCCCCTTCCTCTTCCCCGCATCTCCCCCGTTAAGAGAGGGACAGTTCAGAGCTGGTTGCTCTTATCCGAAGTTCACACGGTACCTGGCAAGAGAGAGAGAAAGCATTTGAGGTTGTGTATAGGAAGGAGAAAGGATGCTCTTTGAGACTGTGGTATGTGTTTCATAGGCATGGTCCCAGGCTCTGAAGGCATGGATGGCGGGAGGGAGCCCCTTTTAGCCCCAGGTGTGCAAGCAAGAGACCACACAGCAGGGCAGGGAGGGGAAGCCATGGGACTCCTGAGGCGTCTTGGATCAGTTAGGCATGCCTGTGGATTTTGCTCCATTTGGAGCTACAGCAGGGAGTCAGCCATGGTCCAGGTCTCCTTTGTAGTTGCAGAGGAAGTTGCTGGCTAGAGATAAGGTTTCTGAGGATCCGGACCAGATCAGACTGTGTCTGGCACTTGGCTGTAACGATGTGAGGAAGTCTTTCAGCGTCGGAGAGAAATGAAATGCAGGTCAGAGACTACGGGGTCAGAAGACAAAAATTGCAAAGTTAGCTTGAAATTCCAGGTCAAGAGTTTTTCCTCCTTTCATTAAACAAAGCAAAAGGCATTTCTGATTACCAGTGATCCTGATTACACAGTAGCGTCTAGAGATCTGGATCCTTTTGTACTTGGCCTTGCACTGGCTGCCCATGCTCTGAAGAACTTTCTTGGAATTGAGACTGACGCATGCAAACGTATTACTATGTTTTTTGGGCAAGTAACCTGTGACTTACCTTAAGAGAAAAAAGCACTGGAAACCTTCATAGTTGAATGTTTTGACTCTCTTTTTAAATTATTATATTATACATAATAAAAAAATACTTGATCATATGCAGGGTGAACAAAAACATATATGTTCCAGAGCCCACTGTCTCATAACTGAAGCCATCCTGGAAAGGAGAGAGATGTTCCCCTTGAGACCATTCTCCCACCCGTCCCCTTCCTTACTGTGATCTTGTAGCCTTGTTTTCCTGGCAGTGGCTTCTCTTCTTCATCTCATGCTCCTGTCCTCTCCTTGACCAGGAGGAACCTGTGTGCAGGGACATCAGCATTTGCCCTTACTGGAGTTTCAGTCCTTTTTTTAGCCTCTTTTCCCCACCCCCCTACAAAATGGATTTGCTGTTGGTCTGCAAAACACAACCAGATTTTGTTTGTCTCGAGTGGCTCAATTTGCTGTCTTTAAAGATGTGAATGATTTAGCTTTCTAAATCATTTGACCAACATGTCCTCTTGAAGTTTTTTGTTAGTAGTCCAAACTATAAATGATAGTAGTATAGTGCATTTGCAATCAAAATGTAGCATATTATTTTCTTGGAGACGCTCTCACCCTTGCCGATCTGTCTTGTTGCGTACAAGAGTGTATTTTACTTCACTGTTAGGGGTTGAATGTTTTGTTCCATCTGAATTAAAACCGTAGAACTGCTTTCCTTTCTCAGATAGGGGAGACTTTCTTTATGTTGTTTAGCCACATACGTTGGTTCATCCTTTTGAATTTACCGTTTGTTACCTGTCCATGTTTGTCTGTGAAGTAACATACTTGATGACACGGCATCTTAGTGGCAGTTTGCCATATATTCGTAGTTTTTCTTGGAACATTTAGCTTAGGAAGTGGACTAATTAGCGCGTAAACATTGTTTAGCAGAAGAACTCCAATTAGCACTGTTTGGCCTGGCTTCAGCGATAAACAAAGTTAGATGCACGTCAGTGTTTGTCCTAACAGTTTATAAAGACTATTTTGTGGTCCTAGGGGACAGCACACACCAGATACATTAAATAGTCATTGCAGTCAAGGCCATGAGAAAAAGCTTACTGTGTCAAGCTTAATAGGCTGCGCATGATACATTAGCGAGCTAGTTTGGAAGCCTTCCATTAATCTTAATTAATCTGAAATACTACCTAAATCTTTCCAAAGTATGTCTTTTTCTTACTATTGTCTATCTGCTACCATGTGAAAAAAGAAAGATGACAAACGCACTCTTCAATTATTGTAAAATAATGGAGTTTAGGTTTTCAGTGTGTACTTTAGTGTCATCGTTGTATTTTCCTCATTTTGCTAAAGCCTAAAACTAAGTTAGATTCTTATCAGTACAAGCATAGGCAAGCTTCTTGCCCCAAGAAAATCGCTATCCTCATTTTGGCATGACAAAATTAGTACTGATAAACAGGTGGGGTAAGGTTGGACTACCCTTATGGTAATATTGCAAGTAGCCAAGTATAGTAACGTATGCATGCTTTGGTGGTTCTTCAGGGAGGGGTGCTTGTTCAGCTACGGCGGGCTTAGCTATAAGAAACTGAAGACTAGAAGGTTGTTGAAGCGTAACATAACCATTCCTCACTTCCTGTTCCAAATGCTTCAATTACATTTTTTTTTTTTCTCTGGTTGTCCTGTAAATTCCTTGAGCTTGTAAAGGAGCAGGAGAGTTGGAGAGAGTAGGTAACTTCATGGGCCAGTCCTTTGTGTTATGACTTTCAATTTATGAGATACGCAGACTGGAGCTGTGGTTGAATCCGGTGGTGGTATCTTTAGATTATATTCAGTATTAGATGTCTAAAGTAAATCTAAAATATTCTATGTCTACTAAAAATACTTAAACTAATTGAATTAATCATAACTCTGTGTGAGAGAAGGAAGCAACTCTTAATGTTTTGCTGGATCAGCTGTATTTGTATTTCAGAAATTACTATAACTAGGGGGACCAAACAGGACAGGCCTATTCTTAGCTGTATAGTGGTTTGAAAAACTCCTTTATTCCTGACAGCAATACACAGGCCACAGAAGCAGCCCAGATGAACAGAGGTCTGTTCACAGACCTGTCTCACGACTAAGAGAGTGAAATTGTCCACTCACCAGGAGAGAAAGGAAGCCAACCTGACATTTACCGATTTATTGCACTTTACTATCACCCGTGCTCCGCTGTGCCACTTGTGTATGAAATCAGTTCTTCATGGCTGACATTCCTGCTACTCCAGCTGCAGAACGATCATGTGTTCCTCAAATTAAATTTGTTGCGAGTTTTTTTTATAGTTTTTTTTTTTTTTGAGAAAATCCTTCCTCCAAAAATAAACACTGCAATCTACCATTGAAACCAAGTTGTTGCTGAAGAGGGTTGGACGTGATTTGGTGCCTCCTAGGACATGGTTTAAGTTACTTGTTAGATTTAACTAAACATACTCATATTTTCTAACATTTTTTCCCTTTTGTGAACATTTTACTATCATTTTAATGGTTTCTGAGTTACTGCTATCTTCTCATTCCCCCACATTCTTTCATTGTCTCCCTCTTTCTCTTCCTCTTCCTCTCATTACTCCCCTCACAAGCTACTAATAACTAATGTGTGACAACAGGCCAGATTTTAGTTTAACAGAGTTTCGTTCTGATACTTACTCAAACACTTGAGGAATTACCAAGTGAATGGTGCCCAGGTCCTTTGAAAAGTGTTGCTTGTCAAAAGTTTTTTGTCTCCTAAAAATAGATTCAATAAATTAAATTATTATTTTCTAATGAAGGTAATTATAGTCTCTTCCTGCTTGCCATCATGTGAAGATACTTCAGAGGAGTAGCCATGCACCATTTAAAATTCTTTATTTGGTTTATAGCAGTGGAGGAGTCCTCCATGAGTTTAGCAACAGCACATCTAAAAATAAGTCTTTAAATCTTCTAATGTGGCATGCCATGTTAAAAGATGCACAGAAATTGCTTCCATTTTAGGTATCCAATTTTCCTAAATATTCACATTTGTAGATTTAGTTCTCACTTGCAGAGAACTGATAAGTGGTGTCTTGTTCCTTTCCAGTTTGGTCAAAGTTTTTGTTTGTTTGCTTTTTAAATTACAAAGGACCACTCTTGGGAAATATTGCAAAGACCAGGTTAAAAATGAGCTGTGATAATAAAGTTCCCATAGAAGATGGGAACTGGTTGATGGCAAGGTAAGTTGATTAAAAACTGGTTCCACAGTAGAAAGTAAATTACTAACTGCTTGACTTTTCTAAAGGTCTACTTGCTTTCTCTTGTGCCGTTGGAACTTTATTTGGGTCCTAAAAACAAATATGCACCTGATTTAATACCAGCACATGCCAACTTTAGTGTTGCGTAATTCCGCAAGTTTTAAAGAGTTTGCACGTGTTCTTTGTTAGGGAAAAGCACTTGCAGTCTTAACTGTTAGGAAGCTGCTGTGTGACTGTGTATTCTGCAATATACCTTTATGAAAAAATAAATCTGCATAGCAGAAAAGATACAAACCACTAGTGGAAAGCACGTGAGCGGATGTGTGGTGGTACTCAAACATACAGATGTACTCTCCACCAAAATTCCTGACGAGGTCGCAGTCATTAATGGTGTTTATACATCTAAGAAACAGGTGAAACAGTGAGCAGCTGTGGTAGCACAGGCTAAATGCACATGCTCATAACCATACAGGAAACAAAAAGTGAGCTAGGAATTAGATCCAAGTTTCTTTAAGTCCAGTAACCTCTTTTGCTTAACTACTCTTTTATGCTTTTCCCCCCCCTCCCCAGGGAATTTTTTTAGTCAGCTACAGAACAGGGCTCCAGTGAATTGAGCAGCAACTCATTTCCTTTGCGATCGCCAGGAAATACGCTGAGCAATTAAGGGTGGCTGGATGGGAAAAGGTCTTTCATTTCGCTGAGATACAAAGGTTCCCAGGCCTTCCTGGCTTTTCAGCAGCCTACCAGGTGGTCTGACTTGGAGCTAAGTCTCTTCACGTTCTGACGTCCATGGTAGCAGAAAATTTGAGGAAATGGGACTGAAAGCCTGAAAGTTTTACTTCTTTTAAAACAGTTCTTTTTTGCAGATCTCAGTTTCTGTTTCCTATCTGTTTCTCTATTGTCTAGACCAAGAGCAGATCTACCAACAGCATATAGATTCACACAGAGTAGTTCCTTCTTAGGAAGGAATATCTCCTAGTAATCCTTGAATTCTCAATGTGTGTGAGGATTAATAAGTATGCTGTATGTTTTAAGGGAAGCAAAGGGAAGGTGACCATCCGCTGATCCTGTATTGCACAGAGGTGCTTAATGGCTGTTTTTCTTTCAAATGTTGACCGAAAAATGTAACATTTCCCCAGCAATGCAAGCTACCTTTGACAGCAAGTTGCAGCTTGTTGAAATGCAGTATGCCCACTAGTGTAAAATGAGAATATTAGTATTTCATGTGGAAACATGACTTTGGCTTGAAAGTGATACAAGAGATTTACAAGATGAAAACTCCAGCAAGCCCTAACAAAATACTCTCTTTAAATAATGCACACTAAGTAAATATTATTGTTTATTGAAAACCCTTTCAGATTAGTCTTTTTTTGCTATTTACTTCTATAAGATCTGAATAGCAATGCCAGTATTATTTGCTAGGAGAAAAAAAAAGAAAATCTCAGTTTTACATTCCTGAAAAAAATAGGATTTCTTTTTTCATTGCTGATTTACCCAAACTGAAAGAAACTGAACTACACCCATACTCATAACAAATCAATAATTTGACCTGAACTTCTGGTTCCTTACCTCCATTGTTGAGAACTCACTATCTTCTTTTAAAAGAGAGCTCACAGTCATAACAGATGCTAAATTTATTGAGCTTTTTTGTTCATTTGTTGATAGTGCTATAGATTTCTTTACTGTTGAGGGGTTTTTTTGTGTGTGTTTGTGTGCACATGTAGATTATCTCAATTTTGTCTTTACTTTCCTTCTTGTTTCCCTCCCTTATTTTAATATTCATGCCATGGCAGTGTTTTCACCAGAGTTTTGAAGTTCATAGCCAAATAATGCTATTCCAAATGTTAATTCTTTTCTGATCAATAATATAGTTTCTGTGTCCTTCAACTCCATGGCTGTTAAGTACACTGTGATCTGTAAGACTGATCAGATGATTAAGGAACAAGAAGTGCTAATCTGGGTTTTGCCCCTTCCTGGCTCTGTAGTTTAGGCTAGTCAATACATCTATAAAAGGAGAAAGCTGACTTGAGTGTCTCAACAAACGGGGGTGAGGATTAATTAACTACATACAGAAATTATTATATGGATGCTAGGAATGTTTTGGTAAGATTTTCAGATGGTATATATTGGTACGGTTCAACTGAACAAAACAGAAGCTCAAACGTAAGTGGAAGACAGCTTTATGTGTATGACCATTCTTCACCACTTGTTTTGAACTGTTTGGTATGTCATCGTAAAATTTGTGTTTTGTTACCAAAAAAAGGTGTAATTGTTTGAGGGAAATATATCTGAAAAATTTTCAGCTCTGTAAAATGCACAGGAACAATTTCACTAGCATTTCACTGTCAAAATACATAGCAGGTTTCAAAGTTTGCCTGCACCTGTTTTGACATCCAACTTTAGGATTTTCTTTATAAAAGGGAGGAGTACAGTCTGCTACCTGAAAATGTAAAAACCTTGTATACGTTTGAAATGATCCAACTCATCATAGAGATTGGCATCTTATTACGTGTTGGGAAAATGTTTCATCAGCCTTCATAAATGACAGCAGGGAATTTCGAATGCCGGTGTCCACTGCCTGGGACATCAAAATACTCTGCTACAAAAGCTCTAATGCCATCCACTAGAAATCCTGGCCTAGAAAAATATTTGTATATTTTAATTTGCCACATCAATTTTCGGTACATACTGAGGTTTACAATAATATTATTTGTTAGCTGGAGCCAAGAGCAGGAAAATAGGAACACTATGGAATCCTGTAGCCATTGTGGAGGTTTGATAGCATTAGACACAGAGAAAACTACTCCCAAAGTAGTATTAATGTCACTGAAACACCTGATTTTTGTGTAATCTTGTATTTTAGAGAGCAAAAAGAGAGAGAGGGTCCTATATACATGTGCACATAATAAATGTCAGTTGGGTTTATTCTTTCAGAATTAATGTATGTGGAACTGGAACTTCTGTAAAAAGCATTAGCCTGGTTGAATATTCTTGCCAATGCAACATTTGCATGATTGATGAATGATGTCTTGGTCATGCAAGTCCTTGAGGAACAGAGTACAAATAGCAGAATCTTTTTTTTTTTTTTTTTTAAATACTTACTCTTTCAGAGATTTTACAGGTAAATCACTGAATAGAGTGGAATTTTAAAAATGTTGTCTTTTGACCACAGTGGTAAAGGGTGCTACATTTCCTTCTCATGAGTTCCTGTTTGGGACAGACAAAGCAGATGTTTGGCTTGGAAGCAGGCTTTATTTGGCATGGTGGCAGGAAGTACTGAGAGATTTGCTATTGACATTTAATCCCTGATGTTTCTGTAGACTGTAAAACCATTTTTCTTTATTTCTCTCTTCTATTTTTTTGTTGCTTGCTTGAATCTATGTAAAATGAACTGAAGTCATAATACATATTTGGCAAGGGAGCTGGAAATACTGTATTCTGTTTCTTATACTCTTGACAGTCTTACTCATAAATCCCAGTCCCCTGATTCCTCTGATCAGAGTGAGATTTTTTTTTAATGCAGGTGTTTAAAATGTGAAATTAGATGTTTCCCCCAAAGCTGTACGTCTGATCTCCACCACTGCAGCAACCCAACTAAAGGGCCTGTCCTCCAAATCATTCTGGCTTAGGGAAGTTTCTTTCTGCATCTGGTCCATGCTTTGTAATATTAATCCGTTCAAAAAAAAAATTTAAAAAGGGGGGCGGGGGGTGGCAGCTGAGAAGGTAACTGAGCTGTGAAGGCAACCAAGCTGATTTGCACAAAAATACTGAAGTGAATTACTGTTTTAATAAACTCTGACAGTTTTTCTGTAAAAACTCCAGGGTGGGAGCTTTTATGCATAAAGATTTTTTGCAGAGTTTTTTTCTGCAAAAATGTTAAGTGTTAGAAAAAGAACTTGACCTGTTTTTCTGTACTTGCATGTTCATGTAATAGACTCTCAAGGTACTATGGGTCTTGGTAAGTTTGTTTTAAAAAACATGATTTCTTTTTTATATCTATGTGGTTTGGCAGAATACTTGGGTAACTTGCTTCTTTCCTGTGTAAGCCTCACTTTCCCTTCTGGGTGATGATCCTGATCCAGGGGAGGCCCTGAAATTGCACCTTTGGTTTCCCTCACCTGGAGTCTGACACCCCGGGCCATGCTGAAACGGGCATTTCTGCACTCCACAGGAAGCGATCAAGTGATGCTCTGAACATTTTTATATGCAGCAGATTTGAATCTTGCAAAAGTAAAGTTACTGGGGGGGAAAAAGCAAACCCATGGAAGAGTTCAGCTAATGAACTTCATTTTGTGTTGATACCTGAAATATTTGATTTTTAGTGGACTGGATTGAGATGGTTTGAATGCTATATTGAGCTTTGTTTAAAAAAATCTGATATTCTGTGGGAGCGGGGCTGGGGACAAACTGAACCTTGCTTTTTTCTTCATTGCTCTTGTTGACTGTGTTGGGAGGAGATGCAAAAGGGAATATGGGAAAGGAAGAGAGAATGATAGAGCTGTACCCCACCTGCACCGTAAATGCAAATGCCGCTTGGACCTAGAGCCGGACACCCAAAGTGCAAGACTTCCATTTCTGAGGACAGTGCTTGTTGAGAGAGAACCCAGCTGCTTCTGGGGCAGAACAGGGCTTTGGAGCTGCTACAGCTTGAACTGTGTCTCTCATGGGGGTATGTGAGGGCTGCTTATATTGTAATATGAATGCTTTGGAACCAGAATATAGCTCCTGCTATTAGGCAGTCAACAAAAACTTTAAATGCCTTTTGTTCTTAGGGGTTGTTTTATAAAATCTTAACAACCAGTGGTTTCCCGTTTAATTTGAATATAGCTTAATTTACCAGCTTGCCTTTCAAGACAGTCCTGGATTTACCACCTGAGCCACAGCTTCCTTAATGTCATGCCAGAATAGTTTTAAGGGTAGGATATATTCAAATAATGTGGAAAATGCGTCCAAGAGAACGAGTGTGTGATAGCTCTCAGGTTACAGTGTGCAGCAGAGTGGGTAGGAGAGTGACATATATTAACTATTAACACTTTGCAGAAATTAGTACTGCAAAAATAGTTGTTGACTAAAAAGAAGAGTAGAAAAAGAAGGCTAATTACTTTGCCCTCCCTCACTTGTTCTAATTTTCACCCCTTCCTGCTGATTCTTAGAATGTGAGTATGCTATTTTAAAGAAGAGCTGATCTGTATTATGCAATTCTATTATTATATAACGAATGTATGGTTACCACCAGTCAGTAGAAGTAGCTCTTCCACACCGATTATACATGTTCTTGGGTAGCGCTGAAAAAGAGTGGCTTTTTTAAAAGCTGTTTGAGGAAATAGTGAACCACCGAGCATACAGGGGAGGAGTACTGGCAGTGTGAAAAGCTGCTCTTCTTTAGAGGAGGAGGCTTCAAGCGGTACAACATGAAATGTAAGTAATTAAAAAATTGTAAGGGCCTGAAACATGATGCTCCTCCTGCCTTCCCACAACTGAAATATTTTTCATTCTGTGTTTTAGTCCCAGGTCTTGTTTTTATTTAGGTAATCTTTATATCAGGTTTCGGGGTACGTTCCTGTGCATAGTTTTTCCTAGTACTGGCAGCCAGAAATGGTTTCCAATCCACTGTTTTTTTTAAACTTTTCTAAGGTATCTATGAATTAAATGAAGCGGCCACAGGTCCAATAAATTTATTTATCCATAGTGTTGGAATTAGTTTTTGGAGCATTCTGAATTTCTGTTATTCCCACTGTAGTCTCTAGACTATGGTCTATCACCAGGTCTTTCTGTGCAGAAAGAGCTGCCAAAAAATCAGAATAGGAAAGAATTTTATGACTCAAGTTGTAGTCGCATTGTTCACAGGCATGTTGCTGAAGCCAGCCTGCTAATGGCTTGCCAGTCCTCAGGGATGGTCCTGCAGTTCAGAGCAAGGATTGGCAGGGGAGGGGCTGCAGCTCACCTTTTGCATAAGACTTTGCCTTTTGCTTTTTCAACACTGCATTTAAGGTTGACTTTTCTCACAAAGTTAAAGAAAAACAAACAAGAATCCCAAATGAACAAAACAAAACCAACCACCAAGCGTGCGTCTTCTGTCTGCGTGAGGAGCTGGAGCGTGTGAAGAGCTTGCCGACCACCCGTAGTGTTTGACTGGTGTCCCCTGGACTTTTCTGCTCCCTTGTCTACCAACCTCACCTCGTTGCTGGAAAACTGCAGGATTGCCACTTCCCTAAGAGTTCCCTTTTTTTCCTCCTAGCTTCTGAAATATCTCTGCTCCCGGGGGTGGGGGGAAGGGGGGAATTTAAGGTAGAAAACTCTCCGCCTCCACTGCTCAACCAAAACATGGCTGTGCCAGCAAGGAGATCTACCCTGTTCTCAAGAAATGAAGTTATCTGTCTTTTCTTCCACTGCTCATCAGCCGTTGCAGGCCTGCCCACAGGTCCTGGGTGTTTGCACGCAGCTAGTTTGAGGGGAGGAGATCTTGGCAGCTATAGCAACTTTCTTCTCTCGGCAAAGAGTACCTGTCTCTTGGCACGGACACATATATGCCTGTTGATCCCCGAAACAACTGCAATTAGCCTGGGGCGTCTCTGGGAGTGGGTAGCATATGCGGGAGGCAGTGATGTCTAGCGGGCAAGGCACTGGTCTGTGGAATAGGAGTATAAAATTAAAAACTAAATTTGTCATAAAAACTGTTGAGGTCTGCAGATTAAAAAAAATCACATAAGCTAAATTAAAATAATCCTTAAGCTCTGCGGTGGGTCTGGAGACCGCTCACAGGCTGCTCGTAGGGGTTTGTGTTAGCTTCAGACCATGGAAGTGATGCTCTGTGAACCGGTAGCAGGGGGGGTTAGATTTTGGCGAGTTAAATTTGGCGAGTGGGTTGGAAGCGCTGGATGCGAGCGCGCTCCAGCAGCACGGGGGAAAAGGCACCTCTCCCTCTTCAGCCATGTCCTGCACTGTGGCAGCAGAGGCTGGAGGCTGTGCGGGGAGGGCGTGCGTACTCGTATCAAATCAGCGCTGGCCGATTCGGTGGCTTAACCAGCTAAGGATAAGTGAGCTTAAGTGAGGAAAGGGGTCACCATCTGCTGGGAGAGGAAAAGCGCAGCCTGCCACGGTGTCCCACAGCATGCTGCCTGTAGCCCTAAAGGTGCTGGTAACCAAAGCAGGGTATGTCGTACGTGGCAGAAACGCTTCAGTTGGGGCCGCACTGCTAGCGTCCGCTTCACTCTGGGAGACTTAGTTGTGGGGAGAGTTGAGACACCTGGTGAGAAGGGGTAGAAATTTATGGGTTTTTTCTCCTGTTCCGATTACTTCTGAGAGTTTTTGCTGCAGAGTGATTCCAGGACTTGTGTCTGGGAGCTAAAGGATGGCAAGAATAAATTTAAAGTAAATTTAAATTCTTTTAATCTGATTTTTATTTTAATTTCCTTTTTTTTTTCCTCGTAAAACAAGTTAGTGCGCTCTGATATTTTTATCTACAGCATTAACATGAACAGTGATCGTTGCCAGTCCCTGTAATTATTATTCTGTGATCCTTCGGGACCCTGCTGTACCGAGGCATTCTCTTCCCGTTGCTTCGGCACCTGGGAATTCAGGCTCCAATGATATTTTCCAGCAGATGTGACTATCAGGGCTTGTTTATTTTTAGCTGGGGATTGTGCACCTTGATCTCGGTGGGAAGCTTCCTGTCCTCATTGTCTTTTACAGCCGGTTGTAAAGGCAAGTGGCTTATAATGACCTACCCTTACTTCCCCTCGCTGGTTCCAAAAGACACAGGAATGTCATCATCGCATGTTATAATTTACTCAGGGACTTTCCGATGAGGACCTCACAGGTTTAACCTTTCCAAAAGCTGTGTTTATTCAAGAGGGTAATAGTGTTGGTAGCTTGAATGTTGAGGCTAGGAAGTTACCAGATTGTATCTGATAAGTTAATTGATTTTTGTCTGCTGACCAGTTTTTATTTTGCAGCGAGTCTGTGTTTTTCAGTGAGATGCAATTTTTGTTTGCCTAATTTCATTATAACAAAATTTCAGAGAAAAACCATTTATTTTTAATGTTACATATCAAAGTATATGAAGTTCTAACTTTTCTTCAATTAATTTTAAATAATGGAGAAGGGGGGAAATATTCAGAAATGGTTTATATTTCTCCATCATAAACGGCAGAAGCTACTCTTTCTAAAAACATATTTTAAAACATCATAAAACTTTAAGTCTTGTTTGTGTGTGTATGTGTTTGTGCTCCTGCACATAGGTTCCTGTGCATATTGTATGTGTGTTTAGACTGGCGTGACATGTCTGTATAAACAGAGCCTTGTGTATCAGGTTCTAATGGAACCTTTTTCTCTTTAATTTATAAATACATTTAAAAGTATGTAATGCATAGTATAGATGCAAACTGAGCTCTGCATTGTTGCTGAAAGTGATACACTTTCAATTTTTGTTAAAGAAAAAAATCATTCGGCAAGAAAGAGCTCTGATCTCAAGATCAGGACTTTGCCTCTGTGAATGTTACTGTTGCGATGCTATTTTGTCTGTTTCCTGTTATATGAAAAACAGTTTAAGAAGCAGATTTCCATCTATTATATTCTTCAGAAAACAGACATGATGATCCAGCTGATGGTTGGGCTTAATATATAGGGGTTTTGGAATAAAGCCCAAACTTGCGAATCATTTAATCTTGCTCACATAACTTGTTTTGCCATTATAGGGAAAAGAATGTTTGTTTCCTAAATACTCCATGTGGTAGATAGTGGAAACTACATGCACACTACCTTTCCCCCAGGAAATTTTTTCCCACTAACGATATACAGATTATATTTTTGGCAACTATTTTGAATTTTGGAAGAGGGACATGATACGAGGATCCCCTTTTAGTATTCTTTTGTTAATATGAAAAAAGAAAACACATGTCTCTCTCTTTGCAAGGTAAGCAATTAACTTGGGAGTGATGCTGCTGTTGCTGCTTGCCATGTGATATTTATTATTGGGTAATGTTGTGGGAAGAAATCACCCATCTAATTCTTCAGGATTGTTGTGGAATGCTTTTTGAGGAGCACACGAGACCAAGGCTCTACCATGAAGCCCTACTCCAGATGATTCTAGAAGATGCTTAAAGCTTGCTTAACGTTTGCTTTGCGGGCAACAGATATGATGAGAAGAGCACTTTTTCTGATTGTTTTGGTACTTATTTTGCCGTTGCATTGCGTTGTGTGCTGATAATCGTGTTATTTGTGTTTATGGGAAGAGGCTCAGAGGTGTTCGATTCTCCTCAGCATCCTTAAAAGAAAACAGAATATATTGTTTCAAACACCTGTCCCAGGACTACCTTCAGTGAGTTGTTATTATTCCCGGTGTACATTTGATCTCTTGGAATATCCTGCAAAGCTTTGATGCATTCCTAGTTGCTATTTCAGAAACATCACCAAATCAGACTTCCCCAAAATATCTGCAACGTTTTTTGTTAGGGCAGAAGATTGTACAGAAGCTTCTCTTGTCCCAGCCTAATTCTCAGGGCATCCTTTCCATCCCTGACTAGGAGACATCACACCTAAACTGCATTCTGTTGTCAGTGTGTATGTTGCAGAACTTTTAGTTATGTAAAAAAAGTCAATCTTGTGGAAAAATTTGATCAATATTTTCCAGTACTGTACACTGAGAGAGATTTTTTTATTTTGCATTTGTTCCAAAAGTCACCTTTTAAACGATATAGTCAATTTTGAGGACATAAATGATGATTTCAATTATGTGTCCTACTTCTTGAATGCAGTTTGGCTTTAGCCACACGTCAAAGATAGAATTCTGTTTAACCAAGGGGTGATGTATCAATCCTGCTATTTTCCTGAATATTAACTTCCAAATGTGAAAAACTACATGAAATATGTACTTGGGAACAAGCATCTTAATCTCTCAGTTTTCACAGTAGCATCCTAAGCGGGTAGTAATACTGCCTTATTTATCCTTGGCTACTACTCCTGCCACTGAACTCTGTACGTGCTTGCTTCTTTAGCTGTAGAATGCAAGCCAGGTCACCGAGCAGGGTAAGTCCTCATTCCTTTTTCGGTGTAGGGAAGCTGGTGGGAGACTTGCCCAAGGCCTCACTTTAGGATATCAGAGGAAAAAGGTATTTTTTCACGACACCGTTAATGACTCAGAGTCCAGAAAGCTCCATGGAGGCTGTTGTGTTTCTCTTCTCATCAGCACAGGGTCTGGTGGAAGGGACATACTGGATGCACTGTGTATTTTTTCCACCTACCTTTCATAGCGTTAAAACTGGTTGTCTCAAAACTCAACTAACCTGTATAAGAAAGATTCTTCTGCGGTTGTCATTCTTCTGTTTAAAATAGTATTGCTGGTGAGGGAATATATGGAAGTCCTCCATCCGCCTGCCTGGGATCTCTTGTAGTTAACATTTGTCAAAACAATGATAAAAAGCAAGTATAAGAGAAAAATCTTGGTGTAAAAGCGATGGAATGGTCTCTGGGGACCTGGTAGGCTGGTACAGAGAACTCCCTGTTTTGTTCTTAAACCATTTGTGTGCACTCCTGGTACCGACGCTGAAAAAACCCCTCCCGACATGTACCTGCAAAGCTCTGTGGAATGGCACATCCTGACATGTGAAAGGAGAGGTGGTGAGGCTGAGCTACCTGAAAGAATGGCTTGGCATTCCTGCGGCTGAGAGGAGCTGCTTTTGAGGAAAGAAAGACGGTGGGGAGGAGCCTGGGCAGTGATGAGTGTGCGTGGGGGGGTCAGGGAGCTAGGCTGGAGCTAAGAAGACCGCATCCGTGTTTTTCCAGGTGCCCCTTTTGTAATCGTTCGTTGTTTTTTTAGAAGGAGAGAGACAGCAAATCCAGTCATTCAGAAAAATAAGTGACAACGAGAGAGAGAAACCAGACTTGTGCTGTGCTTTCATTAACTGTTTTACTGCAGTTATTGCAAGTGGTACCTCATTTTATAATGCTTTCTCAATTACAGTGTCTCCCACATGCTCGTTGCCCCTCATTTTATTCCCCATTACTTTATTGCTTTGTTTAATCCTTTAGAATATGTCTAACTCACTGTTAGGGTTGCTTGCAAAGTTCAGGCTGCTGCTGAGGTATTTTTACTTAAATAAATTAGATGGTTCCAAACTGTCTGTGTTTAGTGTGAGAGACAAAAAAAAACCAAAACAAAACACTTTTAAAGCCTCAGATTGTGCCAGAAATTAGTGACTTCTTCACTGATCAAATAGGACTTCCAGAATTGGCGCTTGCCTTCTACCTAAATGATTCAGGAGGCCCCCTCCACGCTTGAAACATATATAAATGATGAAAACAATTAAATGTGTACATATTTTACAAGATTTAACTTGACAAGCCTGAATAAACTAGCTTCTGCCCTGCACCTTTGTTCTTGCCCTAGGTCTTTCTGTGTACTTGCGATAGACTTTCAACTCAGTCAAAAAAATTCTTCATAACCAAAAGACTTGGCATCAGAATTAAAACACAAGTGTTTAAAGAATTGCTCATACCTTTCCCATTACTTTGGCAATATGACAATTACAGGTAGAAAAATTAAGCCACAAAATTCTTCAGAGCCCCTTTTGTGGCAATTGTTTGGTGTACATATTTTCACAAAAGCATGTCCTGCAAAACAGTTTGCTGGAGAGAAGAAAGTTGAGTGTGTGGTTCATGAAAAACCTGTGTGTTTTTCAGGTTAAGTTTTGCATCTTTACCTTGCATTGTTTCAAGGTGAGTTTCAGTTATAAATAGTAAATCTGTCTGGAAGTCTGCACTGGTATATCTTGCGGGCTAGTGTAGTTGTTGGCGAGAACTCTCGTTTCGTTATCTCGCCAGATTTACTTTAATTTTGATTTTATATGATTCCTGATTAACCAAAATATATGGATATTGAAGTTCAAAATATTACAGTCGGTGATTTCAGAAAGGCAAATACTGTGCTGAGAATGTTTATTCGAACTTTCTCAATGAAAGCAAATGAGAATATTTTTACAGGGCCTGGCCTTGCAAAAGTGTCATTTTTCTGTTTTTCTTGAAAGGTGAAATTTAGTTCTGTGTTGCTGGCCTTTTGACTTCGTGTTTTTCAGCATGTAGTTACAATACCTCTTTTTATTGTACTGCTTGTGAACCTGTTCAAGATGCTCTGACCATCAGTGCAAATCAATACATCGACGCAACTTCCTGAACTGGTGAAAAAGAAAAACCTAGTGACTCTCGGTGATATCTAAGTGGTTTACATTTGAGTTTACAGGTATTTCAGCTTTCTGATAACAGCTTACTGGTCGACTGCCAAGATGACAATTGCCTTCAAAATGTCTTATGCTGAATTTATTACCAACTTTAGCTCCCAGCAGTAGTAATGATGAAAAGTCCTTTTAGGTTGCAAGGTAGTGGCTAGATTACCAAAAATTTAGGACTTTGAAGCATCATGTTTCTATCCTAATTTGCATCTTTCCTGTTTACGTTAAATAGTCAGCATAAAAGAAGAGATTTTGAATGGTGCCTTTACCATCTAACTAACTTTCCCAACTGAAAGAATGTCCTTTATTAGTCAGTGTGGTGGGTTAACAGTACCCTCATTCACTTCTGTAAAAATCGGGGTGTGCTGGGTGGGAAGCTCCGAGGAACGATTCCACTGCAGCTGAACCGATTCATGTTGTTGGGTGGGCACGTAACATGTTAGTCCAGCAAAAACACAGGTTCATACCAGCTGCTCTTCCTTTCCCTCCCTGCCAAGTTTTCCTGTTAAATAGAGTGATCTTAGTGGCTGTAAAGCATATTTTCCATGTATATGCAACTTTCTAAGTATCAGAACTATGTATCTATGTGTATATATACATACACACACATAAAAAGCAGGTAATATAAATGTATAAGGAAAAAGCCTGAGGGTGTTTGTTTTTATTTGCAAGTGATGCTGTAAGCTTCCCCAGAAGTTACGGTTGCCTTTCTGGTTGTAATGGTTTAATAGCTTATGGAAAGATAAGGGGATTCCACCGACAGAATAAAGGTACATCTGGTTTGCAGGACATTATTATTTGATAGAAAGTGATAAATAGCAATACCTTCTTTATAATCTGGTAGTACATACTGAAATCTAGAAACCGTGTTTGTGGGTATGCAATACAGCAGGACATACCTCATGTGCAAATATACTTACTCAGAATTTAAAATCAGCTAATGCATTATGCTGTTTGTCTTTGTGGAATATTGAATGGCGCGGGAACTAACATGCTTGGGGGTGTCTTGAAGGAAAAACCTTCACTGGAATTGCTGGTAGGGCAAGAATTGTTCCCTGTCCCTCAAGCGCCCTCCATGTTCCCCTCTTTTAACTCAGGTAGTTTTGCAGCAAGGAGGTTTCTAAAAACAGTATTTCTTAAAAGATCATAATTCAAAAGTCGTCATGTGCCTCTTCTGTCTCATTAACCTGTAGTGCATGATCTGAGCTGCAAAACTGACAGAACCATCTTGGTAAAAGTGCATTAAAGGATTCCTTTTCTGACTTTTTATACGTGTATTGTGTTCTTTATTATTTGATGACAGACTAAGGAGGTACCCAATGATTTAAAGGACATAATAATTTGGAGGAAAACTTGTCTTAAAAAAAACCAAAACACCTTGTTGTTATGATTGTAAAGAAACCTGAGACGTGAAGTTATAATATAAGTTGCAAATAGTATTGAGCTCAGTTTACAGCATATCTGTGTGTGATTCTTCTACCTCTCCTATGACTGCAAATTAGTATTACCTGTCAACAGGTTGTTATTCTGTCTATTTTGCCTATAACTATTATGGAGGGAGCCGGGGGGAAAGCCAGCTTTGGTCATGACCCAAAATCTAATGAAGATAGTGGAAAGATTTTCATTGACTTTATTGTGCTTGGTGTCAGATTGTTGGAGTTTGAAAAAAATCCAGGAAAGGAAAACAAAACCAAAGGTTTGAAAAAGAAGAGTTTTCTGTTACTTATTTGATTATTGTGTGAAAGTATAGCTTAATTCAGAGCAAGTGTTTTAACCCTGAGTAAAGAGAATTAATTTTGACGTTTTTCTTAAAGGCAAGCTTTACTGAATAATCATAATATGAAAATTTTTGTATTTTGAAGAATTAAAATGCAATCTTACGCTGACGGCAATTGTGTATTTAAAACAGGTATTCATTTAAAAGAAACTGAGCATGCCTTAATACTCGAGGTTATGATTACACGTTTGCTAGTGGTTTGTTGCTGCCCCCTGCTCTGTATGTGCGTGTGCATTTGTACGCCTTCGTGCTAATACGTAGTGAGGAATTCAGCTCAAAAAAAAGAGCCTAGCAAAAATAAACTTCATTTCCATCGCCCCGGTTGTGGTGCACACCACAGAGGGCTGGGGGGGGCGGTGGGAACGTCTGGTCGGGAGAGGAGCAGCGGCAGCAGCGGTTTCCGAGCTGGTGAGGTACCCGCCGCGCTGCGCGTTGCGCGCGGCTGCTCTACCGCTTTATCAGATTATTTTAACATCTCGGGAGCATAACAGTACCCAGACTAAGGATTCAACTAGTCCAATTTCCAGTCTCTAGCGGCTGCCAAAAAGTAGATGCCTAAGAAAGAATGCAAGAATTATGTAAATTCCTAATTTGCTCCTCCTTGCAGGTACAGAGCACCAGCGTGTCTATCAGGAATATCATCTACACTGTTTTTTCTCTCTCGTGTATGAGAGTAATTGCCACAATATACACAACCAAATGGTGTATTTACCAAGAGAACTGCAAAACAAAACAAAAAAGGATGGTAGTGGAGCTTTTCACTGAGACTGTTAAAAACGTCATTGGACTGCACTGATACAGTTGTAGCGTTTGCCTATAAAAATGCAAAGCCACAGCTGCTAGTTATTGTTTTACAGGTATGCCTGGTTTTTCATTATAAGCATTGTCTTTTGCAATTTTGTTTTCAAATATTGTTGGATCAGCTCTATTAATAAAGGTGCCTTCAGGATATTTGCAGCTAGTTAGGTGGTGTTCTGGGTACCAATCCAGTTCTAAATAAGAAACTATTTGTTACTTTTTTGTATGCAGCAGTAACAAGTTTTAACATTAAAGCATTACGGTATCTGATTGCCTACAGGAAAAGGATATAATATTCACTTAGCAGCCAATGAATGAATGATTAAAATCTTAAAAGCATTTAATAAGATTGAAACACAGAGCAGGGCTGTTCTCTGGTGTAAAGTTACAGAAGAGGTTCACTGGGTCAGAGAAAGAGTACGGGAGATTGAAATTTTTTCTTGTTGTTGTTGAAAAAATAGTAGTGTTTCCTTTGCTGTCAAGTCAAGACAGCTCTGAGGGGAAAACCATAGAAGCGTGGTGGTATGTTAAAAACAGCACAAAACAAAAGAATTGGTTCCACACCTGTAACATGTAAGGAAAAAAAAAATCATTATTGTACAGATGTGCATACGCTTTCTATCCTGACCGTTAGTTAAAAACTCTCCTACCAGCCTCACACACACACGCTCATACCCTTGTTACCCAGACACTCAGAAGACTTTGTAATGAAAAAGAAAGCCGAGTGGTCTGGAATCCGGTGTCCCAAGAGCTTTGACAGGAAGGGTGCATGGCAGCAGGGCAAGACTGTTCCCATCCTTCTCTTACTCTTATGTCCCGGGTGTGAGACTGTAAATATTTCTCCCTCGTTAACGAAACTGTACCTGTGTAGTCCCGGGAAGATCATATTCTGGCCCTAACAATTAGGGTAATGTGAACAGAATCTGAATTTAAGGTAAGTATTCAGTCGAAACTGCAATTCAAGGAGTTAGTTAGGCACATGGGCAGACTTGTTGCCTGTGACAAGCCCTGTGGAGTTTGACAGCTGCATGGTGCTTGCGCGCTTGTTCTCTGTTCAGTACAATGCATTTCCTAAGCGCTGCTGCACGTAGTGGAAAAAGCTCTTGGACGGATGAAGTAACCTGCATTTTCACACTTCTTTCATCTAGACGTAGCAACAGGCTTTAGGAGGTGACACCTGTTCAAATGAGCAGAGAGATTTAGTTGTAATAGTTCAATTTTGGAAATAACTGTTGGAAGCGTAGATGCTCCCAAATAGCTGATGAAAGAACACAGGCTTTATAACAATAACAGTAAAGGATACAGGTAAGGAATATTGTTTTACATTACATGGAAAAAAAACCCCATGAAGTAGCACATGTTCAGCATTTTTTAGAGGACTCTTTCCCTCTCCTGCCAAGTTTGAAAATGGCAGGCTGTTTATTAATGACCTCTGAACACTTCAGTCAATATATTCAAAGTGTTTTGTGATACTTTGTGCATTTGAGTTTGGCAACGCTGAATTACGTCTCTCTTGAAGATGAGAGGTTGTAATTGGTTCTGTAAGGACCTTAAGCTTGACAAAGATGAAGAATTTCTTGTGAGCAGGGAGAGAGCCCCGGTGAGCTGATGTGCCTGGCCTGCTGAGCCACTGTCTGTGCCAGCTGCTTTCTCAAGTCCCCAGGGTGAGGAGCAGACTGAGGCACGCTACAAATGAAATAGGGAGAAGAGGGGACTTTGAAAAGATGGAATTATTTCCATTTAATCCCCCATAGCTTGAAGGAACTTTTTATCTGCTAAGTTGTATTGGAAGTCCAACTCCAGGACTAGGGAGACGTATCTCTGCATCTGAGAACTGCACTTATTTTCTTGGGATTATTCCTCTCCGCCTTCATGCTAATGCTCAGAGGTAGAGAAACCAGAGCTGTGTGGTTTGAAGTCAGAAGGTTCCCAGGAACGCTGAAAAGCCTTTGAATACCATGGTCTTCATCTGAAAGTGCTTTTAAAAGAAGTGACATGGTAGATTGGTTTTTTTCCTGAGGCCCTAAACTTCTTGACTTTTCCTCAATTTCAGTCTTTCTGCCCTAAGAAACCTGCATTTGGATTTGGGTGGAATAGGATCTTCTGTTCATTCATCAGTTTTTCTAAATGACTTGATCAAAACTGATAATTGCCCACATAGGAGATTGCCCGCCTTGCCAGCCAGAGGAGAACATGTGTGCGCCGTAGTCCCGGTAGGTGCATCCGCCGGGGCGTGCGAATAATCATAAGCTTTTTAATCCATTTCTTCTCCCCAGGTTCCGTAACTAACGTTGATTTTCAACTTTAAGAAAATAGCTTACCGAGATAAGAATCTTAATCCTGTCGATCAAATAACAAAAAACAAAACAAACAAAAAAAACAGGGGAAAGGCTGGGCTAACAGGTTTCTCTATCCCAGGAGTCTGCGAGGTATTAGAAATAATGTTTTTCCTGCTCTCTGTCTGTCTCCCTGGCCCTCACTCACCGAAAGGAGAGCATCATCGCTCTCCCTTTCCCCACCAGCGTTCGTGGCGGCAGCCAGTCTGACCTGGAAAGGAGCTGAGGCTCCGGAGGTCTCTCTTCAGACCCGGAAATGTCAGTAATTCACTCCCTCACCCCGCTCTGTTTATTCAGGGCGCCGAGTGCCTGCTTCACCTGGTGACATTGTCAGGAGGTAGCCGGAGACTTTTGCACAGCGGTGCCTGTGGCTGGGTGCGGTTGGGTTTTGGTACGTGCTCGATGCTTTGCGTGCATCTGCCAGGAACGGCAAAACTTCCAAGACTTTTCCTGAAAGTGCAGCACAAATCAGAGGGAGAGCAGCGGAACGTGCACAGAGAGGGTCGCCAGCAGAAGCCGAGGTCCTGTCCTGGATTGCGGCTGCATCCTGGTGCTGGAGGAGCTGTTGTCCCTGGGGCAGGGGCGGTACCTCTCCGGCTCCCCTCGGGAGAGATGCGCTGCTGTGGTATGAACCACGCCAAGCGGGAGGTTGTGCGTCTCCTGTGAACTGAACTGGCTGGTGGTTACCCAGACGGTGCCACCAGCTTGCGGGGAGGCCTGAGCTCTCTTTGGCCTACCATCCCTTTTTCATGAGTTGTGGGTTGATTTTTTTGGCAGCTTGGAGAGGCAGCTCTGTGACAAAAGGTGTCTGTGTGAAGTTCGGTGATGTGGGCCCCAGACAGGCTCGCCTGAAGGGATATCTTGGAAGGCGACTTGTTTCACTGGAAAGTGCTAATTTATACTACCCATGCAAAATAATTGTATCGGCATAGGTTCCACCCTAGAGGTGACTGTGATTTAGTCCCGGATACAGTGATGCAGTATCTCATGCTTTAGGAGTCCTCAGTATGAAATGAGGCATCATTATACTTTTGTTAGTCCCAGCTGCAAGTGTACGTGACTCTGCAGTTATTTCTACAAAGTCCTGTTGCTTCCTGATAGGCAGAAAAGCACAAGCACAGCTTGTAATGTTATGCTCTCAATTATAAGCCAGCACTTACAAACAAAAGTTTTACATTGTGCTCTCACTAATTTGGGAATATTATCAGTAATCTGGACTTCATTCTCAATAACTCTGTTTTAGAATAAAATTAATTAGTTTGTTTTACCAATATTAATTGGCAAAGAATCTGATCAGAATCAGCAGATCAAGAAGGTATTTCTTCATCTGATTGCTCAGTCTAAGTGAAGAGAAGAGGCTTTGCTCACAAAACATTCTGCATCTTTGCTCATCATGAGAGTGGTTATTTTTCTATTGCTCTTTCATTATTTCTTGCTTAATTTGTTGGGTAATGCCTATCTGCATAGATCACCAAATGAAAGGATGTCAGATGGCTTTATATTTCAAGGTCTGCTTCTCAACTTGTATGATTTTAGTGGTAGAAACTAATTAATTTTTCTACCTTCCATTACTCCGTCTATAAAATGGAAGTTCTGATGTTTTTAGAACTACCTTTGTTTCGTGAAAGTGTTGATACTTATGCTTAGAGAACTGAAGTTGCTTGTTTTTAATCAGTGTGAAACACTAAGTGCCATACTTGTTTTGTTTTTATATTTTTGCCGTAGGAAAAAGGCATAACACACAGGTATTAAGGAGCTGCAAAAATCTCAGAAATGCAAATTCTGGTTAGGCTTTTAATAGCTAGCATACAGGAGAGAACTACACATTAATACATTTTGAAATATTATAGTTGGGCAGAAACTTTAATTTTTCATTATTTACCAAGTGGTAATGCCTCTAGACTTTATTTGAGGGCTTGAACCCATTTTTCAGAGGCAGAGCGCCAGTAAGGTTTCTGACAGAAAGAACTGATAATCTCAGTACCAGACCTGAGGCAGCAAATGACTACAGGCAAAAAAGTGAAAACAGCAGACCAACAAAGACATCATGCACTGGCTCAGCATGTTGATGGACCAAATTTTGTAAGGATTGTGGGGTTTAATGTGGGTGGGGGTATTGCATAGCTGTGAAGAGTCTGAAGAAGTGCAGGTAAGACATGCAGGATAAAGATTATTGGCTCCGAAGTCCAAGTGTTGGAGGCAGCGTAACACGTTTTAGATTTTGCTCTCTCTGTGTGTTTGTTTTTAAGTACACCAAGCTTCTAATGACTCAGTGATGGAGGATATCAATGTGGGCTGAGATGAGGCAGGAGTCTGTATTTTCATGAGTGAATCTGTTCTAGAAATGTTTTGCAGAAAGAACCTGCAAAGTGTAGAACTCGTAAGTGTGAAGAACTCAGGACATGGCCTGAGTCAGAGGTGACCGGGTTATAATCTTGATTGACAAGGTAATTTTCTGGTTCGCAATGAGTGGGAGAAGTGATGGAGGTAAATCAGCTGCTGTATCCATGTCATTCCTGAGCTGTCGGTGGCTCCCTGCAAGGATTTTTTTGAGATGTTGCTCAAGAAGTTTGAAGAAGAGAGTGAAAAAACTGCAACAGAGAACATTAAGAGTATTCAGTATGAAAATGGTAGTTGTATTTATGTTTATGGCTGAGCATGCTGAAAGACAGCTCGGAAGGGGAGAAGAGAGAAGAAACAAAGGCAGTGAGCAGCAAGACTCCTACAGGAGATTAAAATACAGAAAAATGGTGGAAGGGATGCCTGCAGCCAAGTTTTGGGAAGACAAACACACGTGCTTGGTGTCAGGTGACGTCATTGGAAGATGGGGGAAAATAGTTTGAATATTGGTGAGGAACATGATATCAGATGATATATGTGAAAGAGGCTGTGGTGGAAAACGTCAATTAGAGACAATCCAGGACTAGAACTGGAAGAATGGGATGTCACACAGAGATGGGAAGAGGCCTGGGATTGGGGCAGAGGGAGTGAAGAGTGTGATTTTTCGGGTGGTAGAAACTAAGCATTTGTTTTGTGGAATGAACGAGTCAGAGAACCCAAAAGGCTGAGGGCAGGACGGATGTGGATTTGAAGGAACCAAGCAGCTGGGTGAGACCAGAGGGGCAAGTAAAGGAGTGAAAGGAGAAGGAAGAGACTGGATGAGAAGAGGGAAACTGCAGGTGGCACAGAAATGCAACAGGAAATACTTGCAGATACGAATGATGGTGGAAAATGGAGAGATGAAGGTATTATGTTTTGGTATTTTCTATGGAAGAAATTTTCTAGATTATACATGGGAAGGAAGTGGAGGCAAGGAGGAGCACGGAATGTGAAGTTGGTAAAAGGGACTTGGGATTTTGGAAATTGTTTTCACTGGAGTTGGAGAAACAGGGCTGACTTAGCTAGGAATGTGGAAAAATTAAAAGGGAAAATGAACTTGCTGTGGAGGACATCAGACAGGTCTTGAGATTTCCAGCAAAGATGATCCATAGCACAAGAACAAGAGCAGAGGAAATGGGTGTTGGTCTGGTTGGGAACATGCAGGTTGCATGCCAGGTGTTTGATTATCAGTTTGTCAGTGAATATAGGTAATGTTTCTTAATTAACTGTTTAAAATTTAAATTGCTGCTCTGAAAAAGCCTCAACCATGTTGTCTTCTTACAAAAAGTTATTCCTGTCCTAACATGCTGCAAGTTGGCAGGAGAAAGTGTGACTGTTCCTGCACTGTCTGGAATGTGGACAGTTTTTGGCTGTAACCTCTCAAATAAAGGTAACAATAACAAGAAGTCATTGCTTTATTTAAATTTTTTTAAACTATAAATTACAGACTTTGGTTTGTACTGTCAGGAAGTTAGGGCTGGAAGATTGTTTCTGCCACCTTGTTCCAGTTATGCTTTGATTCTTATTTGATGAGTAATAGAAAGAACAGGCATTCAGAGAAGCAGAATTGAGTATTGGGAGAGAGATTTTTAGAATTCACAGCAGGACTGTATTGAGGCAAGAAGAAATGCAGATGAATATCCTTCGAGGAGCTGTGCTCAGAACCTGGCTGTTACATGCAGCCTTTCAGTCCTTAAAGGGGGCTTATTAGAAAGATGGGGAGAAATTTTTTAGCAGGACCTGTTGTGATAGGACAAGGGGCAACAGTTTTAAACTAAAAGAGATTGATAGGACAAGGGGCAGCAGTTTTAAACTAAAAGAGATTTAGGCTAGATCTAAGGAAGAAATTTTTCACAATGAGGGTGGTGAAACCCTGGCGCAGGTTGCCCAGAGAGGCGGTAGATGCCTCATCCCTGGAAACATTCCAGGTCAGGTTGGACGGGGCTCTGAGCAACCTGCTCTAGTTGAAGATGTCCCTGCTCACTGCAGGGGGTTGGACTACATGAACTTTAAAGGTCCCTTCCAACCCCAACTATTCTATGATTCTGTGATTTCTTTGGTCCAGTCTAATGCCAAAGCCTAAATCACCTGTTTGAATCAGGTGGGGGCTGGAGCTGGGATGTCTAGAGCTAGCCGAAGAGATGTTTCAGGGAAAGAGGTGTTGTCTACAATAAAGGTGTGTCTTTTTTTTTCATCAATACAGGTCAAAGCTGGCCTGCGATGTTGTGCTATTACCCAAGCTGCTCACCAACAGCTTGTGACTAAGCCAGCCACTGCAGCTCGCTTTTTCACTTTGGTGCTTTATCATAGAGCTAGAGTTGCTTCTGATTGCTCTGAAGTTCTCAGATAGTTTATCGAGGCACAAATACTGGGGGTTTTGCCTTTTTGCCTTCCTGCTTCTCCCCCAAAGGAAATGTTTTCTGCTGATTTTCTTTCCCAGTAATACTACATTTCTTTGTGTTTTGTGTGAAGTTACAAATGAAAATAATTTTTTTTTTTTTTAATGTCAGGGGTCTGCCTTTCACACTCCCTCTCTTTCCAAGTTCAGGCCTGCACTCTGTCTGCTGTGTCTCTGATTCATTTCAGTTACTCCAGGGATGTGTTTATATAACCTTTTAATACCAAGGACCTGCGTGACCTTGGCATAACACCATGAATCATATATGGGAAATGTAAAGTTAGCAAGAAGAAATGAAGTAAGCGTATTTATGGTCAGAAAAGTAATTGTACAAATCTCATCTTAGGCAGCAGATATACTTCCTGTGTATGTTTTGAGTTGTCTCTGCTGACTTTCCTGACAAAAATGAACCCACAGGGAACTTAATTGGCTCTCAAAACCCAAGCTGATTTTGCAGGCTGATAATTAGTGTGTTTCTGTGAGCATATTTATATACATGTTGAAAATAGACCGTATCTAATTTAGATACTATTGAGAGACACAAGACAGGGACATCCCACAGTGTGATTTCATTTACATTTATTTATACAGATTTATAAAACTCATTAAGCATGCATTTTGTGCTCTGGACTCCTGACACATAAATCTACATGTGCATCACTAATTTATTGTTATTTTATATAAAGGCCTGCTCAGCACATCTTAAATCAGAGCTACACGCCACCTAACAGTAAAACCAACAAGTCTGTAGACGCGTAAATCTCTCAAGCCTCCGTCCATCTCCTCTTTGGAGTTCAACTGTACTTTAAACACAAGATTATGTGTGGCACTTACCTGGATCACAAGCACTCAAGAATGAGTTATTCCCAAAACAAATTTTGAAAATTGCTTTTCCCAGAAGGACTCTTCTATTTGTCTCTTCCCCCTTGCCCTCCAGCTGATGAAACTTTATTAGCAACTTGTACTGTGCTGAAGGTGTCCAAGAAAATTGCCTGAGCTGTAGTAGTTTCTCTAGGTAATAAAGGTATTTTATATTATATTATTAATTCAGTATGAAGTCACCTCACTGAAGGTGAAACTTTCGTAAGTACTTTGCTCAGACGTTTTCAGAGTTGAGGGTCTGTCTCGTCACTGGAAGTAAGAAAGAATCAGGTATCTAGGACTTGCACTACTAAAGCACCTTAGAAAATTTTGAAATGTGATATGAAATTTAGATACATCTTCCCTAGCTGACTTATCTACTCATGTTTTGAGTACTCTTGTCTACTACATCATTTAAGCAAATTGTGGTCGTGATTTAAAAGATCCCTGCTGGCTTTTTTGTGGAATGCTTTGGCAAAAACAATTTTTTTCTGCTATTTTATATCCATTTGTTGTTTGCCTCCCTCCAGGTGAGAAGTTAATTTTCTTTGACAACAGTATGTAGAACATGTCTTGCATGTGACACCCAACAGTCAGTTGAATTTAAATGACTAACAAGTTGTTATTTTAATATGTAAATAGAATTTTTAAAATGTAGAAAAGAAGTAGAGACACTAACACCTATGGGGTCCTTAAAAGGATATTGGAAGGCTGGTTGATTTAGTAAGCAAAGGGTCATAGAGCCAAATTCATGAATTTGTGGGAAAAGCGGATCCAATGCCTGTGCATACATGGTTACTGATGGACATCTCTAAATTTCACCATTGGAATGCAGAGACAAAAACAATCTCTTAGGTCATGCAAGCCACCTCCCTGCTAATGCATGACTGTTCTCTGTGGTTGAGGAAAATTGGAGGATAGTGCAGTCTGTGCTTAGTGGAGAAACTTCCCTAGCGTCCGACACTGTGTTAGAGAGTGGCTGGCTGGGGTTGGCGCCTCTTCAGGGACATGACAAGCGACAGGTACACGTAGTTGTTCTAAGTCACATCTTGCTTGAAAGAAATTTCAGCTACCATGTGTGTTGTAGCTTTGTGCTAGTGTCCTTTTATTTTGGAATGAAAAACCTTGACCTTTCTAGAGAAATACAAACTCTTGTGTAAAACCTGTGAATTGTAAATCCAGGCAAACATCGAATTAGTGGGCTATGAATAACTCACCCTATATACAGGAACAAAGTTATCATTATCATGTGCCCAGCTTTCTATTTCCCAGACTTTCCCAATACTTTTTAGGCTTTGCCAAAACTTAACCAATTCTTTTGGAATTTTTCATACATTTTGCCAAAGCATTATTTACAAAATGGGGGTGGTGTGTACAAAAATAGAAGGTACCTATGGAAGGAAGGCTTGCTTGTAAAATTTTTGTTTTGGGGAAAAGAGGTTATATCATGTTGAAGAAATATTTGGAGACTCCAAATATATTTTTTCCTAATAACTTCTTTCTTCCAGTTAGACAGCTTGGCATGAAAAGCCTACTTAAATCTCTCGTCTATCCTCACATAGTGTGGATTAATTTACCTGTGCCTGATACAATGCACATAGGCAAGATTACCAGTGTTCTGTACAAACATCAATTAGGACTATCTTGTCTACACAGAGGAAGCTGCACAGCAAAGCAAAATGAGAGTGCTGGTGTATTGCAGAATATTTATTCTTCTCTCATACTTTTAACTCTCAGGACTGTGGAGTTTCCCTGAGCAAGCTGCTTTGACTTTTGCTTCTTTTTCCAAGATGATATGCAAGCGCATAGGAGGATTTAGAAGCATTTGCCCTTGATTTTGATTGGAGAACTTTTTTGTCAAGCAGCTGATTAATGCGATGAAGTTGTCAATAATTAAGTGTTCTGTTAGTTAGGAGGTAAACAGACCTGTTAATTAAGTTGAAACAAGCGATTCCACCTCTGGTTCAGATGCATTTGAAAGCCTTTTGCTTTATGCATAGCCTGTTGCCGTCTCACTTTCTCTGAATTTTTTTTTCCATTTGTTTTGTTTTGTGAGACAGAGGTTTAAACCAGGTGGGTGGAGAGAAAGGGTTAACGACTACCACAACCTGCATGTTGAATTGCACACCCAGATCTTTAATTTCAGTTACCCAGTATAAAGTTAGACAACAAGTATTCTAGGCCCTGAGAAATCAATCTTAAACATTTTAACAGGCTTTATAAATGACTTGATTAGTGTCCTGTAATGTCCTATACCTAGACTTGTAGGTATACCAAAAGCCATTGGGTTCCTTGGAAGATCACGTTATGACCACAGAGGTAAAAACTGTGTAAGAGCATACTGTGCTTACCACATCTGCTAATCATTTGTCACTCAAGAGGGTTCCTGCTTGTTCACATAGCTCTACGTTGAGAAGGTAGTTGGCAGATTTTACTATTTGTCCGGTTCAGCCATTTTGCTATTGCATCCACTCCTTTCAGACAGCTTATTTTTCCTGTATGGCAGCCTCCTTTGTTCATATGTAGTACCTTCTACACTTAACCAAGGCTTGACTTTTTTCGTTAAAACTTCCCCCATGTCTTCCTGAGTCCTTTATTCTCAAATACACGCTCTGGTGACATCTTAGAGCACTATTAGATTTGCTGTTGCGGCTTGAAAAAGAGAGGAAAAGATTCTCAAAATGGCTATCTTAAGTCTTTCCTTAGGCCTTGGTTGATCAAAGTGCTTAAGCAAAGTGTTGAAGTCCTTTATTCTAAAGAAGGTTATTCACTGGCTTTTACACATGGAAAGACTTTACTGGATGGCAGTTCAATCTCCTTAGTTATGAGCAGGCAGTAGCTTTCCTGAGCTCTGTCCGGTCTTCCAGGCTGCCGATTTATTCTGGAAACCGGAATGGGAAGTGTGTGTCTTGCCTGCTGCTGGAAATCCAAACATTTTAGAGAAAAGAGTGTGGATTTCGGTGTCTGACAAATAAAATGAGGGCACACTTGTACGACTCAGAGGTTAGACTGTTAAAATTAAAAACCTGAGTGTATGGGGAAAGATGTAACAGTTGTTAATTGTATTTACAAACTAGAACTTGTTCTCCGTCCTCTGTAATCTACATAATATTTAAAACAGAGCCAAATGGTTTGCCAAACTTTTGTGGCTTCCAGGCACCTTAAGATGTTCCCTCGTATGCAGAGAGAGGTGATTACTGAAGTTCGTCACAGGTACAAAAACAAGAGAAGCAACTGCTGTGTTTTGTCTGGCGACATGAGGGGACATCAGCAGTAGCTGGCCAGAAGCACTTCATCTCGCTCATTCCTTACGCTGCCGCTGTTGCTTCCAAAGCGGCTAAAAGCATCCAAACGGGCTTGCGGGTCCGGGAGTGAATACGTTTACTTGGCCGTACACGATTTTGTTAAAGGCTGCCTGTCATTGTGTTATCATAAAGACTAGGGGCACCCATAAACAAACAAATGATGGAAACCTTCTTTAAAAATCTGGCATTTTCAGTAACTATTTTGGGAAATATCAAGCAATAGTGTAAACACTGTTGTCAGTTATTCTGCAGAAAGTATCTTTTAATTCATCTTTTAAATGTTCTTCATAACTCTGGATACCTGAGGATATTCAGAAAATAGCTACATCTCATTAGATTTCCCTTGTTGTTTTCCTGATTGTTTCCCTCTGTCATCCTTTTCTTTTCCCCCCCTCCCCGTTTCAGAGGAGGAGAAAATCTGGCAGAAATTTTTCTGCATGCATTTCTTCTGCCATGGAGATGTATTTACATCTCTTTCTTTGTAAATATCTGTACTGCCATAATTATTTATTTTTCCACTTCATTTATTCACAATTTTATAGCCAGAAACCATTTTAAAAGATTGTTCTTTAAGAAATATTTTCAAAGTGTTTGTGTGTGAGACTTCGACTTTATGCTACAAAGCGTAAAACGTTTTGTTGAGATTTCTACCCGTTTGTTGGAACAATTTTGCCGATACAATCATGCTGCTTCTCTTTCACGTGATATCAGTCTTTCTCATTATCTCAGAGGCACCGGCACAGAAAGGGTCCTGCTCCTGCATTCCTACAGCTCTCTGCCTGCCTTCTGGAGGTGACCGGCCTGGCAGCGGGCAGTAAGAGGATGGGATGCACCAAGGAGCTGGCCCTCATTTCATTGATAGCATGTGCTTATATGAATGACGGGGGTAATGCTCATTTTACTTTCCTCTCAACGAAGCACAGACTTTCAACTACCCCTAGAAGCCCGTAGGTTTTATGTGATTACCTTAATGCCTTGAGGAGAAGAATTGTATGTTCTGTGATCACCTATATGGGAATAGAATTCTTCATGCTGTCTTGCAGTGTTTTCATATAGATTTATTCTCCTTTGGAAGTCAGTATGTTTTCATCTCATAATCAACCCTCATTATCTAGGCATTGCTGCAGGAGTAACCTCGTATTTCTGAGAAATATTCGAAGCCAATTGGCAACGAAGGCATACCAATGTAGTTAACAGAGAAAGGTCTGGCCTCACTTAGCCAAGAGTGTGTGAGCATACGTGTAACTGGAAACATTTGTTTTCCTTCTGTTTGTGAAATTGGGGAAGGCTTATTGCCAAGAGAGGAGCATCAAACAATGCTGCAACGTCTTTTGATGTTTCTTGCTTGGTCTTAAATCATGCTCTGATGTTAATTAGTTTGTTGGGGTGGGGTTTTTTTAATCATTTAATGATTCAAGTATATAAAATAATTTTCTTTGCCTACACCAAAATATTGCAGACTGGTGAGGTGCTACTTGAGGTTAGAGAGGCTATGTGAAAGCCAGGGTCTTAACACAAAGTCAGTCGGTAACAAGCAGAACAAGTATTGCTACAGATTCTTTAACAGCTTTAGGGTCTATAGTACCAAATGTTGATAGGAGCTGAAAAGTGCTTTCAGTAGCTCCTAGAGAATGAGAAGCCACCCAAGGCAAAAGGTTAAGAGGTGACACAGGGTTTGTAAAGCCCTAGCAGCTAATATCTGTGCTTAATAACTTGTTCTTATTCTGAACCTTTCCAGTATTTCTTTCTTTTCTTCCATCCTCAGAGCACCCTTTGTTTTCACAGAGTTTTAGACTTTCTGTAACCTATTGTGGATCATTTGTGTTCAGTAAAATTTCCTTAAATAAGCCACTATAGAGAATGGCCTTTAAACAAAGAACAAGAGTCATTACAGAGAATTGGCCAGTAAAAACTAAAATAAAATGAGAAAAAACATCTATGGGACCTGAATTGTATGGATTTCTCTTGTGACTACACAAAACAAAATATATTTGTTGCACTTCTCTACTTTCATCGTCTATATTTTAATATAAAAAATACCAAATAATTTGAAATATTACACCTATTTAATATCTGTTGTTACATTAGCATCTTGCCATTAGTAAAATTCTTTAAATAAGGTTTGTTCTTAGTTATTCTATTTGTTATATACTATAATTCAGTATCCAGAGGCTAAAATTGTTTTGTAGGATAAGTGTGAAGGGGTACACAAATAAGATGATAATATTATTAGTGTAAGAGCATGTAATACTAAATGGTTCTGGTTTTTCTTACATATTTACCCTGGGTTTGTAATGATGATGATGAGGGTAAAAATAAATGTTCCAACAGTGAAGAGCAGAAAATGATTCACCTAAGCTAATCAAACCGATTCCCTTTATAGTCTGTTGCACTTCTGTAGTCAATTAGAGATTTAAAGGCATAAATAACTTTAGGTATCTTTTTTTAATGAAAAACTTAATTATGGCTCAAACTCCCCTGACTATCAGTGGTGCGCAGGGTGATTAGCTTGAAGACAGGTATCTATATTTAGCCAGATGAAGCCCATTTTGTTGTGGTTTGTTATCTGACACTTAAGATATTTATGGTCATGACACAACAGTCCAACTTATCCTAAAAAAAAAAAACTGGATTATTCTAAAGAGAAGGTTTTTTTAGGCCCTGGTCTCACGTGCTTATGCCGTTGCTTATCTCTCAATAGAGAGAGAAAGCCCCTAAACATTTTGTAGAAAACTTTCGTCTAAGTGAGCACATTCCTGAGAAATACATGAGTATTATGTATGATGAGTTTAGCAAAATGAGTTTAGTAAAATGAGTTTAGCAAAATTATTGATTTTCTATATGAGGCAGTTTGATTTTATATATGAGGCAGTCTATCAAGGAAAACCGTTACCATCATTAATCAGTTTAATATTTCAAGATCCTGTGTATAAATGTCTGCCTGTTTGGCAGGCATGGTATTTTGCCTGTACAGGGAGATTATGAATTTTAAGTGTTTCCCTTCTTAAAGTCTTCAAAAGCTTTTGCCTGTGTAACACTGTTCGGAGAGACTGGAAGAGAAGTGCCAGAAGTATAGCTAATTATTTACTTACCTCATCAAAGGTAAGCAATACTTTTCCTTGGGTTGAGTATGTGACTCACTATACTTATCTGTATCTGCTACCTTTTCCTCCGCTTACTATAGCCTTTTAAATATTTTAAGTAGAGATAGCAGAATATGAACAGTCTTCCGGAGCCATCAGCTGGAATGTCAGTGTGCTGGAAGAATAACTAAAATAAAGCTTAAAATAAGCCCAATACCCCCAAAACGCTTTGGACATAGACTGTTAAGGGACTTAGATGTAGTTTGTGGCAGTGCGCAGAAGTGGGTATCCACCCATGATACTGTTAATGTGCATAAACTATGGTTATAAACTATATAAACTATGGCATCTTAAGACCCAATGGCATCTCTGGAGTCTGTGTTTTTTATGAATGGCTGGTAATAAAGAAGGTACATGTTGGGGAATGATGTGTTCCTCTTTGCACTCATCTAGGCTTTTGACTACTGTTGAGGCAGCAAGTGTTTGCCTGGCAGCGGGGCTGAAAAGAAGTGGGGCAAGACTCTTGGGAATGACCTACACCAGGTGCGTTGGTTCAGTGAACACATATGTTACCAATTCGCCTGCCATCTTCTACTCAAAGGGATACTTACTTTTTTTTTCAATTTAAAAGATCTCATTTGTATTTATTTCAAACAAATTTAAGACAGAATTGGATGGATTTAAAGATATTAATGTAAATGTGGCATCAGCAGTGGGGTTCATACAGACATTGCCCATTCTTTTAACACCATGTGTTAACTCATGTGAAGGTAACACCTGTTAACCATCCCATGTGACAATTTAATGCTGTCTGTGGAGTCTCTTGCAATTAGCTGATTCTGAAAATACTGTGTCTTCACTGATAAGGTAGGATGACACAAGCATGACTCCTGCATTAGTGAAGCTGAAGTCCTGCATGCTTTTTAGAATTATTACAGGCAATCTAGATAGTGCTGCCTGTAGTTAAAGTTGTCTAACTCTTTGTCAAATGGTTCAGTTATAGGAATCTTTATACATTATGGTTCTTTGACCATTGGGACCGTTGCCTGCTTCAGGCTTTCTTCATGCCAGCAAAAACACCACAAACTTTTGCGTTTCTCAGGACAAAACAAACAGGGGAATGATCTCTTCCCCCAAGTGCTTGGTTTTGCCAGACTGATACTGTGGCGGTTTTGGTATTGTGGTTTGGTTGAGCTCTGCCACCCTTTGTACACTAGAGGAGAGACTTCAGTCTTTTGTTAGGTATGTACCTTTTGTTAGCTTTGTGAAAGATTTGGGAAGATTTTGCTTCTAGTAAACCTTGATTTCTGCATGGATGCTAGAGGCTTGATGCGAGTTTGGCAGCTGAATTAAACAGTTGTCACTGGGTGTGCTCAATTCTGGCATTGCTAACATTTGGGTTTTCTCACCCATTTTGCTCAGAGGACTGCAAGTTGAGAGTGGGGCACCCAGAAATGTAGAAGAGAAGTGGAGAGAAATGGCATCCAGGGAGCTGGGTATCAAGTAGCTAAACAAATTGGAGTGAACTGATGTAGAAGTCGATACTGGTAAAATAAAGCAGATGAATCTTGTATATGAAATGTCACATAGAATCTGAATTCCTCTGCATGCTTATGAAATCAAGAGAGAGCTGTGAAACCCAAATGCACAATATAGTCTTCATTTTCCTCTGGTGAGTGGCCCACCAAATAGAGTGCTACTGCTTTATTAGCTCCAGCGGTAGATGTCTGTACTGATATTTCACATAAAAATCTGTGTTATTCCACATGGTGGAGGGGTTTTCTACTATGTTTCCTGTTCTAAAAAGTCAAATGAGAAAAATTCCCATAAATGTTGTACTGTTTTCCCCCAAACAATGTTCAGAATAGGAACACTTTTCCTTTCTCATCGTATAAAGCAAGTTGGGTAATTCTGGAAAATGTTGATCTAGTTCTTTCATGTACAAAAAAAAAAAAAGGCACAGAAATGAACAATACAGTTAATTCCATATGGATCTCCTTTTGCATTTTTATATATGAAATAGCATTATGGGCAATAGTAAATAGACTTTTAACGTGCTAGGGATTTAGCCTTAGGTATTTGGCTAGCTTCCCAAGTCCTGCTTCTAATGCTGTGTCAAACTATACAAGGATAACCCGTCATTGTACGTTGTGTGTAGCTGATAGTAGAGACTTCAGGGTAACGTGTTTAGACAGTAGGAAAAGTTGGGCATATTCCCTGCAGGAGTTCCACTATAAGCTTATCAGAGGAATTTAAAGAACAGGCATTGTTACAATGTTCATCTTTCAGATTAATTTTCAGTTATGGTTATATAGATCAGGTCTTATGTACCAAATTGCTGTGCTTTCTTTTATGAACTTCTGTGCTAAGAAACAAACCGTATTAATGTGGAACAACTTGAAACAATTTTTCCTTCCTGTAAAATATTAGCAAATAGTTTCCATGCTCCCAAAATTATCAAGAATAATTTCTAAAATTGTCTGACCTTGGCTAGCCTGGGTAGAAACAGCTAGAATTTTTAGCCATTCCTATTTCTAGAAAGCCGACATTTTAACTTTGTGCTAATAGTTCCCTTGAACGTGGAAAAGACCTGACGCAGTTCCTTTATCTCACCTAAAGTTGTCGAAGTGTAGTCGAGATATCCAGAGCCATCTGACTGAAGAAAAACAGGTTTCATTTTCCTCGTATGTCATGTAACTTTCTGAAGATGGTCCTGTGGTGAAAAAAGTTTTTAATATGAATAATCAGTGTTTCTGATTGGTTTCTTTTAACAGAAATTAGGGTTTTCTTTACTAAGCAGCTGGGTGTTTTTTCCATGAGATACCTATTTCACTGGAAGAAGTACTGTGGTTTGGAAGTGCTGTTACCGTGCTTGCTAGGTGCTGCAGCTCGGTTGCTTCACCCCGCGGATCTTGGTCAGGGATGGGTGTCCCCAGAGCCTACGCGCTCTGCGGCAGCGCAGCAGGACAGACAGCCACCTGCATCCCAAGGGACATAGCTTGGCCGGGACGCTTGCTGAATGTGTTTCTGCTAAAGGTTATGGTATCCAAGCAGAAACCCCAGGGAGGCACCATATAACCATTTCTGAGTCTTTGACTTGCTTTTCTGACCCAACAGTTCTTAGCCCAAAGTCTTCCTCAGAAAATGAAGGGACGCAAAAGTCTGGGCAGCTCTAGCTGAAAACTTCTAGTTCGTTTTCATTCACTGTCAAACTGCAGTGCTAATTATGGCAGATCCTTTTAAGAACCACTTGTGTCCTATTGACATCTTTGGTTCTTGACATACCTTCATGGAAAATTTTTTCTCTTTACTTTCTTCTTTTTGGCTTTTTCTGTTCTTTTCTTGCTCTTCTGTTTTTCCATACTTTTCTCTTGTTCCCTCCTCCGTGATCTGGCTCCAACTCCAGGCGCTTTTCTTTTGTGGTGGAAACACTTAGTGCGCGTTTACATTTTAGCTGCAATTCCTCAGTAAGGAAGCTCTTTAACCTGGGCTTTAATTCCTTGGGGCAGAATAGAGCCGTCTGTAATCCTTGAGTGTTGATCACAGTGAGTTAGAGATAATTTCCGAATTCTGGAATTCCCTGCTGGCCAAAAAGACTCAATGATGGGACAATGAGTAAGATTCAACCACCCAAGTTTTAGGATTTTGAGGTTATAAAAACTTGCTGATTCATATCATGGAGAAGCCACTGGCCACTGTTTAATTTCTGGGACTAGCTTCTGCTGCTATAAATATTAGCAAAGTGCCAGAAGATGACAGTGGAGCTACACTGGTTTACAACAGCAGGCTGGGGTTCTTATGTCTTAATAAATCTAAATGTACATAATTACAGTGATTCGTCCTTCGGTAGACTTGTCAGTGAAGAATTTGGGAAGGTAATGGAGGAGTTCTTTGAGTAATAATCTGAAGCAAGCTCTGGAAAAAAAAAAATCTCTGTAGTATAATTCATAGAACTGAGTAATCAGCACTCCAGTTGAGCTCAATACATACAAACATGGTATTGCACATGTAAGTGATATATAAGCTATGTGTAGTATTAAATCTCATATTAAAATTATGGCTGCTGTAGAAGATGTTTTTGTCCTCAAAAAAAAGTGTGCATGATCCAGTTTCCTACTGGAAGAATGAAAATCATAGAGATTAACAGCTACTTTTCTACTTTATACATTTATAAATGTTGCCTAAGTGATATTCTCCCATCAGTTATAAACGGTACTTGAATATCTTTTTTCTGAATTAATTCTCAGACTTTCAGAGTATACTGTTAAATCAAACCATCGTTTGGAGAGATTTTTAAAAAGTAGAGTGGGTATTTGAAGAGTTTTAGAAAACGGGATTTGGAAATCTGGTCAGGTTTTCAATTCCATGGTTTTCTCTAAATATTTTACAGCTGTTTGTAGTCTCTTGTAACCGATTTTCATTAGTTTTATTGCTTCAGTCCATTCCTGCCAAGTTCAATATAGACTCTGGCATACGCAGGGTGGATTTGGTGTAGGCAGCGGGTCTATGCGAGGTCTGTGTCAGTCCAGTTCCTGCCTATGGATCCTAATGGGACTGCTCATTAAACTCTCCTAGCAGCACTGTGGAATAAACTGCATCTACGGTACCTTTCAAATAATATATTGTAATTAATGTAAAATGACTCACAGAGAATAATTTTCTTTGATAATTGTACCATTATTTAACAATAATTCCTGTGGGTTTACTTTTAAGTAACTTCATGTGCGGACTGTATGTGCCCACAGGTACTGTGTAAAAGCTAGTTGGGTAATTAAATATTTCTGCTGTAATTGTTACCTCTTACAGCAGCTTCACTGAAATTCACAAGAATGAGAACCTGAAGAAAAAACAGCAGGAAATGATGTAATTTAAAAAAATCTTTTGGTATATTACAATAGTCTGCCTTAATTTAGAAGAAAATACAAATAGGAAGTTAAAGGAATTGTTTCTGATATAACTTGCAATGTGTCAAGTTCTGTTTCAGCAATATGAATAGTAACATCAGCTGTATTATGGTCATTTAGCATCCATTTAGTAGATAGCAATTTATAGTATATAGAAATTTAAAAGACTTGTTGTTTTATTCTAGGTTTATAAATTCATAATTCAAAAACAAGTGAGAAATAGTCCTTCATTTTGATAAATTCATTATAGTTTTGTGGTGATTATTGTAAAGATGGGGGAAAAATGGTTTGTTTGAATGGAAAACCTGTTTGAGTAAGGTTGATTTTGCTAATGGATCAGAACCATTTCTGCTTACTTTGTGTACATTACTGTCTGCATGGTTCTCCAAGCAGTAGTGTTTAAATTACATTGCAACAATAATTATAATAATCTCAAATCCAGTTTTTAGAAAATGAATTTTTTTTTTTTAGGGCATTTATAGTCTGAGTTCAAGAAAGGAAGGTGAATAACTGAGACGAGGACCAGTCTCTTCTTAGATCTCCATAGACAAGAGCTGTGTCGACTGGGTCTTTTGTCAAATTGAAGTATTTTCATTTTGAGTTCACTGGCAAAATCTATTTTTCTGGGTTCATATTATCTACTTCCAGTATGTATTTTACCTGAATCTGGCCCTTTCTTTGTGAAGGAAATGGCAGATGTGATACTGAAATCTCAGCTAAACAAATAATTGGAAAAACTTTTGGGACTTGACCATTAGCCATTCTATTCCTGTTGTATTCTATATCCTCAGCAAATGCTTTAAACTCCCACTTCCATACTTGATTTAAAAGGGCACGCAAGGGCATAGCTGCAATTAGGAGCACCCCTCCAGTGCCTGTGCCTAGCCCCATCTCCTTTGCTAAAAATATCTCAAACCCACTGTAGATCTGCACAGACGACATGCGATGGGTTAAATGTCCTGTTCCGCAGGGGGATCTGGCCCCAGTGTAGACCTGTGCATCCAACGTGGCCTGTGCCCAGGTACAGCCACAAAAGCCGCTTGAGCGCAGGGCAGGGTCAGAGCGCTACATCATCTGATGGATGAACTGGCTGCTGAAGTAAGAGGCCGTCTTAGTAATATCACCTACCCTGAAGGAGCAAAAACGCTCTGGGGGCAGTTCTGTGATACCCTCCTGTGGTGCAGAGTATCATAATTATTTTACTACCCATCCTGTTGCTTGGAATTTAGTGTTAGGAAATAAAATTAAAATTCCCACGTGTCTGCATCGCATTTGGAGCACGGTACCTGTTACTGCTTTCCCAGGCTCAGGCTTTTGTGTTAGACCACCTTTGTCCCATCCTTCCCAGAGGCTTGGGAGGGATGTATGTACCCTTTACCCTTCTCTCCTGCCGTCACTGTTCCATCGCGCTAGGGAAGGCAGGGACGCGGCTTGTGTCCGTCCAGCCTGGCTGAGCAGGTTTACGGATACGGAACTGAGGAGAGCTCCTCTTGGGCAGGAGGAGGGAAATGGGTGCTTCATGATGAAATCGGAGCAATTTATAAACAAGTGAAGCCTGGTGTTTGAGAGGACCCTTCAGAGCTCCCTGAACTTCTGCAGGTAAATGTTTTCTTCTCTTTGGTAACATGATTTGCAGGCGGAGGGCCGGGACCAGATATGTGATGTATGAATATGTGATAGCAGCCAAGAAAGGACTTTCATCTTCTGTTTAGGTCCACTGTTGTCCCTTTAAGGCCATGGAGGGAACTTGTTCAGAGAGGGCATTTGCTTTAGTGTAGTGTTTACCCAGAAGTACCTTTGCACAGGCTGAGCTGGTGACGGTGTCAGTTCTTCACTGGGATTTGGTATGTGCCAGGTCTGGGTTTTGGGAATATGTGCAAACATTCAGGGAACACCCAGACAATTCTCCCAGCTTCTGTGACTGTTTTGCTTCTGGAAGCTGCGCAGACTTCCCGTAGACTAATTTCTACATGTATATGCTATTGGTACCAAAAGATTATCTGTGTATCCCCAGAAAGAATCTGAAACTCTGATTTTTCTATCAGAGCACCTTGAGTAAAATGAAATTCTCTGTTTCATCCTGCGTATTCAGACAAAGCACTGCTTTATGGATTCAGAAACTTGAAGAATGAATATTAGTATAATTTTGAACGCTAAAGAATATGTGGGAGGAAATATCAGTAGTTCTGAAGCTTTTAGTGTTAGAAATGTAGCTATTAACATGAAGTAGGATTATTTTTTTTTTTCCCCTTAGGTTCCTTTGATAAATCCTAACCCTAGAGCTCAAGAGTTGTCCATATTCAAAGGGCAACTGTTCATATTTTCTCTTCGTTAAGAGGGCAGCTGAGAGTACTGATGCCTCTGTGAAGTAAGTTATAATAATCTAAATTTAAAATGTCTCGATACAGTTCCTGCAATTTGCAAATGCTTTGGGAAATCCAGACCAATAGAAGGTAGAAATAGTTGTCTCCTTACAAGCCACATTGCCCTTGGGCAACATCAAGCTCTGGGCACATCATTCCTAAACTGTATCCTGAACTGTGCTCTTGTCTGTCTTAAATGGTACGTTGCATGCCTGCATGACCCCTGCAGAGTATTACTACAGAAAGACAGATGGAGTAATCAAATGCTTATGTTAAATTGACTACAGTTCAAATCTATTTCTAAACAGTGATTAGAGCCCAAGATAAATCTAATAGTTCAAAGTGACTCCCGAACAAGGCACTTAATAAGCTTTTAGGATCAAACACTGCTAAATTCTGGGAAGACCTTAGCTATGAACACTGAAGATATTTCCTGTTTCCACTTTGCAAATGAACAATGACTCACCAGTGAAGTTTGGTAGGAAAAACACGATGCTTCTTTTAAGTGATGGCGTGATCACGTGTTGTTTCTGCTTGGCTAATACGTTACAGCTCTCCTGTGCTGAAGAGTGGGATTCTGTGACACTGTCGACAGGATTGGACTGAAATGGCTTCTCAATACATTAGCTGAGAAAATGTACGGCTCGGATATGGCAATAACTTAAGTATTTGTGTTTTGAAATAGCTGAGTAACAAATAACAAAGTTTGCATTCCATAAGGGAAGTAGGCTTGTTCAGCTAGAATGCTCACATCTATTTGGACACCTACAAACTGAAGAAGAGTAAAACTCCCACAACACTTACCAAGAAAGCCTATCTGAAGAACAAATTTACTGCCGGAGCTCAGCGTGGTTTGTTTTGGTCCTTTCTGCCTGACAGCTTCATAGCTGGCACAATAAATGCTGCTTTCCAGACGTTCAAGTATTAATAAATCATAGTTGGTTTATATATGTAAAAGTTGTGAAAACTGTAGAAATCAACTGTTCAAACATACCATTTCGGAGAGGGAAAAACAAATTTCTATAGATTATACTGCAAATAAATGCAGTATTAAAAGGGAAGAGATACACTGAGGATCTTATCAAAGAAGCATTAGCAAGTGTTAAAAAGATGGTAGGAAAACACTTTACAGCATATGTTTATACAATTCAGGAGGTCTACTAAGGAAAAAACAGCTCTTTATAACAAAAAGGGAAGAAAATAAGCAATGGTAATACTAAACATTTGAACAGTGCAATAATTTTTCAATCTTAGTAAATATATCATCTATAAGTAGATATAATCCTAGAGATCACGGCATAAAGGGAAGGACTTGATACAAAAACAAAAACAGGGAAGACTATAAATGAATACAGCCCCATAAAATGAAAAAAGACATTGGTAAAAGTAACTGAATTTTTAAAGTATGGAATCAGTAGAAAAAGTGTAATTGGGGAGGGGAAAAAAAAAGGTCTTCTCCTGTGCTGTTTCAGGCAGAATAAAGGGATCAGTTGAAGTTCAGTAGAACAGAAGATCATGTGCTGATCAGATTTAATCCCCACCATAACAAAGCACTCATTTGCAACACCTTCCCCAATGTTTTATAACCTAGATTATACTCATAGACTTAAAGATAATATTTGACTGTGTCCATCAGGATTGACTCTGTAACATCTTGAAATTATAGGGTTTGTGGAGAGAAGTAATTGCCTCGTCAAGGCTTTAGATCAAGGTGCAGCTTACTTGATTGAAGCACACATTGACAGGATGAAGACTCCTTTATGCAGACAATGGTATCAAGTAGAGGTGCAATCCTTCACCTCTGCTATTTGGAGCCACTCTTGTTTAAGTGGAAAGAGTGGGAGAGAAAAAGTTGACTCAAGTAGAACATGCATTACGTTACTTAACAGAAACCACAGCTAGGTTGTTTTGCAGGTAACCTAGATCCAGCAGACACTCATGCACAAAAGAAAGAAAAGAAAAAAAAAAAAGGTAAATTAAAAAACAAATAGACATAATGGGAACCACAGTAATTTTCGACTCCGATAATATGATACAAAAACAAGCTATACGCAAAACAGACGTCTTCCCATTGCATGGCAGTAAGATGTGAACAAACAGGATGTCCAGAAAGGAATAGTGTAATACATCAGCAAGACAGCAGCTGCATTTACCAGCATAAAGAAGATGTAGGTGTTGATAATCCACCATTTAAAACCAATCTATGAGTCTTCCACTGAAATTTTGTTTCCACCTTAACAGTTGGATGTGAAAGCTGGAAATCCACCAAAGGTACAGACAGACGTCTAAAAGCTTTTGAAAGTAAGTGCCTCGGGGAAATAGTAGGTATTAAGTGGAATGAATTTATAACAAATACTGAGATTCGTCAGGGAGTTGAACAAGACTTAATCTCCTAAATTATCCAGAAATGAAGATGGAAATATCTAGGATATGTGGTAAGATTGAAGCCAGATCTGATGCCAGACTGTCTGCCAGGGCAGGAATGCCTTCGGGCTGACTGTAGAACATGTAAAAGGGGCTGACCAAAATAATTCCTCCATTGAAAAGTGCTTAGAGATGGAAACATTATGGGTGACTTCACAAAGTTGGGGACAGTCAAGGAGAAAGCCAGATGGACAATGACCAGCAGTGTCTCACATATGTTTGAAGGAACTCTTGGCAGTGTAGGGGAAAAAAATATGAGTTGAGTGGCACCAAAGGTTTTCATCTAATATTTCATGTCTATTAGGGGCTATAAACACTTGGCAGAACTCTAAAATGATCTCAGGACTTTTATCAGCACCGCTTCAGGCCTAATGTCTAGAAAGTACATATTTTAATCCCAGAGTCCAAGCTCTATCTGTCACTTGCAACTGGCAGCTGCAGTAAGCACTGTAACTTATGTAAACTCAGCACCACCCACAAGTTTCTAAGATCAACACACAAAGTGGTTTCTGCCGGTATGAGGGAGAAAACCACCAGGTTGTCTTCCTGCATCCGGGTGGAGGAAGTCGGTGATTGTCTGCTTGCAATAATAAGAGAAGGCATGTCTGCCAGGGCCTTTTCTTCAAGCAGAGTATCTTGGCTTCTGACCCAGCCAGTGCACCGCTGTTCTTAATTAGGCTGTGTCTTGACTATATTAACATCCTGGCATGTAACTATCTGGGATTTTATAGTCAAGCATGCAGTTCTTCGGTATTATCTGCACTTTCTCAACCTCTGGAACTGTGTCACCTGTGCTGTTATGCCGGTGGCATCCTCGGTGACCACATCTAGCTGTTCCCAATGAGTCGTCTTCTCTGATGTGCTCGGCTGGCCCCAGAAAGCCTCCTTAGCTGCGTGACTGTATTTAAAGATGTATGTTGCGTGTCTGCTGCTAGATGTCCTACATCAAGCAGTGTTTTGTTGCGCACGCACCTCTTTGCAGATGCTGGTTAGAGGCTTCTTTCCTGCTGCATATACTTATCTGTTTCTTTTTTTCTCCTGAATGCATAACTAAAAAATGGATTGAGAGTGCATTTTTTGAAAGGGGGAGTGGGCTTCATTGGTGTTCGAACATCTGGACTGTCGGGTAGTGAGTTAAAAACCCTTGCTGTGTCTTCTGGTTGTTCCTATACCAAAAGCGTGCCTGGGATTCAGTGGCCTGAACAGAGGCATCCTGTGCTATTTGTTCTGCTCCGCAGGCTCCTGCCTGGCCACCAGCTATCCTCTTGGCAGGGAGAAAGCCTCATTGGTAATATCTGCCAGCCTCAGGGAGATATCTAAGATACCTTAGCTGGTCTTAAATGGTACTGGCAACTGGATTGTACCCAGTGTGTTAGTTACTGAAGGGGCACGAGGGCTGTACCTCCCAAAGAGAGGGGTTTAAACCAGGATTTATTTGTTTCACTCCCTCTCTTTTTGGAATACAAGCCTCAAGACAGATTTTTAAAAGGCGCGGTCACCTTGGTTTCCAATTTCAAATACAAATGAGTGATATTTCTTATATCGTGACTTTATTCTCTCTACACGTTGAATGACTTTTCCTTTAGCTTACAGTTATTGTGACCAGTGTCTACTTCATTGCTTCAAATGGTCTTCCAGAGCATGGCAGTAAAATAAGATTTTTCAAATAATGAAAACCAGAAACTATTTTCTTTTCTGCCACGGTGTTGGCTGTAACGACGGAAAGTCATTGATTTCCTTTTGAAACTGTTTCTGCATCGTTTCATTGATGTTGCCTACCTCTCTTCCGACCTCTTCTTTCTTTAGAAGCAGCTTGTTTTACACACCTGTTTTGTGCCATGAACATTTCTTTTATACCTTGTTTATCTGTAGTTTGCTAGACACATCTGTAAAGTTTGGTCACAAGCCAGGTAAAGTCATCAAGATTTTTGTAGTAGGGTAGTCATTGAAGTAACCGGGTATAAGCAATACAGAAATCTAAAATGGATCATGCAGCTTTACAAATACCTCTTTTTGTGTGCAGCATATTTTTGCTCCTGTTTGTCACACACCGAAGAATTCAGTCTCGAGATGTGTTTAGACCATGTCCTGTTAAACATGAATCCTATGAAAACAGAATATACGAGACGAAAAGCTGTTATGAGGCAGGTCCTGATGGAGCTGACCTACTGTGGATTTTTGTCATTGGTGGCTAAGTCGTCTCTCTGAAAAGATTCTGATCCCGTGCTGGTAATTTAATCAGTCAAAGCAATGGTAATATAAAGGCATAGCTTATCTATGGAAAATACTGTGTTATGTGGTAGATCATTGTTACAGCGTTTGAAAGCTTCTGAGGAGAATTGTAATATTTTGGCAGGAGTTCAAAATTCTTTTTACTACAAGGAACAGGTTTGGGTTTTTTTTTCTCTAACATGTCATTTTGAGGTTACATGGTAACATCTGTCAGAGCTATGCTAACCTCTGTCATCCAGCTGTTATAGTTGTGGTATTTTCCTTCCTTTTCCTTCTCTTTCCTCTCCTTTCTGCTTTCCCTTTCTCCTCCCTCAGAAAACAAAACAAAACCAAACCAACAAAAACCACCTCCTTTTATACTGAAACTTCAGGTGGAATGAAGTGGTTATAAAAGCATCTGTCAACACGGGAATAGTTTGCCAAGCCAAGTATTTGGGTTGGAAGTCATGCCTTCCCAACTGCTTGAAAACAGGAAGTATCTCTGTTAAGTGATGGATAGCTCTACTTTGCTGAGAGGAAGAAAAGGCTTTTTTTTTTCTCCCCCCCCCTCCTTTTTTTTTTTGCCTCTGGGCTAATAAATGAGTTCTGCAGTTGTTCCATCTATGTAAAGACAGACTCCTATAAAAATATGTATATGGGTGCACACATCTGTGTGTATATGTATGTGCGTGTGTATATGTATGTGCGTCTATACAAACTCAAAAAACAACAACCCAAAACCAACAATCCACTTTGTACATGATCGGTCCCTGTCAGAAGCCAGCCCAGGCACATCTTATCCCAGTGATTCCTGTAAAGCTCTCAAAATCTGTCAGAAACAGCCTGCAGGATTGCAACGGCTCCTGGGTGATTAATTGCCAAAAGAGTCTGGTTCCAGGTTCCATTACATGTAATTGTTATCTTTTCTAAAGGGGTTCTTTTATTAAACCCCCACCCCAAAAAAAAGAGGGGAAAGAAAAAAAGAACTGACATTCCTGAGGTTTTGCACCTCTTAGACAGGAGCATGGAGGACTCTCTTACGTAAACATACACTGAAGAGGGTGTGTTACGTTGTTTATTAGCTGATGATAGATTATTTTTTTTTCCTTCAGTTAATTTTAACTTTACTAAAAAACATTTTATTAGAAATGGGGGAGGAAGAGCTGCATAGTGTTTAAAGGAGAAGAGAGTCAGTTCCAGTGCCTTCTCCACATCAAAACCTCTCTGTGAGACCCGGCAAGTGGCAAAGGACTAGGTTGCTCCGACTCCTTACTATAACTGCAGACAAACAGCCGAAAACTGGGACATCCTCTGTCCACGTGCCGCCACGGTAAGACTGCTCAGATTGGACATGGGGAGAGAAGAACAAGGTCTTCTGGCTGAAATCCCCCCAGCGAAGGAAGCCGGTGCCGCAGCCCTGAGCTGAGACTGCTGCTCAGCACGGGTGCAAGGAGAGAGTGGCGCAGCTGCAGCCTGCATGAGCAGGGGGAAAAAGGTTGGATGCTGTGTTTTACAGTTTGTGGCTTGAAAACATGTGTTTGAGTGTCCCAAAAAGCATGGGTAGATTGTGGAGAATCTGCTAAACTGCTTCAGTTTTTTCTGAGACCATGTTCACAAAGCAGAGTGGAGGAGAGCCTGATTCCCTGTCAGTGCCTCCATGTCTTTGAATATGTGTAAGCTTCTTGATTTGGAGCTGAATTTCTGCGGTGCCAAACTGGAGTATCTGGAATCGTATCAGTAGGGTTGCTTGGATTTGCACTGCTTTTACTGCATTGAAAATGTGCTGTGTTACTGACAGGTTTAGACTTTTATAGATGGAGGCCTGGGCAAACCTTGGCTCCCAGTGAGCACTGTAGTAATTTGTGCCACCTGGCCAATTTCACTGCTTGAAATATCAGGGGGGGAAAAAGCATGGAGATACTGGTTCTGCAGCTGCAGAGTATCTGCCTGCAAATGTTTCTGCCAAGAAAAGTGATTGAAACTCGGTTTCTTGAGATATTTTAATCCTATCTGAACAAAACCTCATAAAAACGCGCTCTGGTATTGTCTGCCTGGGCCAAGGAGCACATTGTTCCTCACAATTGTGTTTACATGGTCTCATTGTTGCAATGAAACAAGTCTCCTCAAGTCATCTTTCTCCCCTTGAATTAGCTATATTAATCAAACTCTGTCAGAGGCAGGACTGTGATGTACAGCGGTTGGGGCACTGATGTTACTCTGATTAAAAAGAGGAGAATATTCTGGTGCGTCCAGGTTTGGAAATAGAAGCATGGCTTTTTGCAGAGTTTTTCTCCTTCTGCATCCACAGGCAGTTTCTTTCGACGGTGGAGAGGTGATAACCCTACTACCCATCCCTCTTCCTTGCTGCCCCTTCTCCACGTGTGACCGCAGCTGCTGTCTGGCACAAGAGTGCAGCCCGTGGGGCAGGAGGGACCGTGGGAGGTGAGCTTAGGAGGAGGCGGGAGGGTACAGCAGCCTCTTCCCTGAGCTGTGTAAGCAAGATAAGGCAGCTGAATAATCACTGGCGCCACACACTTGGTGCCATATCCCCAAAGGCAGAGGCACAGCTACCTCCAGCCCAGAGCAGCCCGAAACCCCATGGTTTGGCAGCGAGGCGAGGGCTGTGGTGCAGATGCCAGAGTGCCGGCAGCACCGCGGGCTGCTGGGGCGTATGAGCCGGCTGTGCGGTGGGCTCTGCGTGGTGGTAGCATGGTGGGACCTCGTCCGTGCCTGACAGCAGACGTCAGGGGAAGAAAATAAAATCAAAAGCAGCTCTGAATGCTTTGTCTGTGTCAAGGCTCGATATGCTTTCACATCACCTCCGGAAATTTCTGCTTTCTTGAAGCACTTTTAGCGCTGCCTATTTATAACTTAGTTATTTAAGTTACGCTTATGTCTGTTTAAAATCACCACCATTAGTGGAAATGACTGATTTGCTGTGAAACATGCTAAAGCAGGGTATGTCGTTCAAGCAAGTCACGCCGATGGTTTCTGTTGTGTCAAGGCAGATTCTTTCCTCGGGTTTCCTTTTATAAGGAAAGATGAATTTGTTATTTTTCTGCATACTGGAACTATAGGGTAAACTGTGTTTTGCTGTAATAACTAAGAGACTGATCTGTAGCGATAGCTGAAGGTGTTAGTTCCTGTTGGTAGCCAGCAAGGAGAGCAATTCCAGAAGGTACGTTGAATTACATGGAAAAGTTTCCTTCTGTTGATGAGGCAAACTGGAAACGGGTAAAAATCAGCGGTTGAAGGAAAAAGATTAATTAAGTGTAGCAGACCTAGAGGATAAGCAAAGCGAGTAGATGAATCCTGCACAAGCAGGGGCATTTGACCGCTTAGCAGCGAAGGACAGATTGCATTCTTATTTTTCAGATGGTTAGCTCTCCGTATCGCTTCATCTTGGTTTGGACTCGGATGACATAAACTGTCTCCCTGTTGAAGTTGGTTTACTGTTTGTTGGCGTATCAAACCACATGTTTGTTCTCTGCCTTTAATTAGTACTTCTGGTTAATGCCCGAGTAAAATGTTCCCGCTGTGCTCGCTGCCACTTGATAGTGTGCATTCTTCCTGAACACCTGCTGTCAAACCTATCATGTCTTTTCTTGTCAGCTTGCACAATGCTCCAGGTCTTGAGCAAGACTGACATGATGGAAGGGTTGTACAGCCTGATTTTTAGAATTCTGTGCGGAAGGTGAAGTCTTTGCATAGGGACTGATAGTAGGAAACTGCAACATTTTGTGGGAACTACTTTCCAATAATATCTAATAAAATTCTGTTTGTGAATGCAGTGTTTGAAGTAGTGGATATACTGCAGGTTAAAGAAGCAAGCTGCTCCACCCTGAGAGGAATCGTAGATGTTGTGTAACAACACCAGAGAGTAATCTGCAGAAATCTTGGGAGAAGTACAAGGGTGGTGACCAGCAAAGAAGTTATCAAAGAGGGGAACTGGTTAGAGATGTTGGCATGTGCTGACAGTGGTGACAGACATTGGCACAGGAGGAGGAAGGTGGGGAGGAGGAAGAGTGTGGGGAAAGGGGCTCTTGGCAAGAAAAAAGCGGTATCGCTTGACTCGGGAGCCTGTAATTACAAGACTTCAGCCTTGTGACGCAGCAGATAAGTGTGTCACCTGAAACAGAGGAATTCGAGGTTGCCTTCTGAAGGAGCTCATGCCAGATGAAGGGGGAATAAAAACGTTGTGGAACAACATAATTTAGCTCTCCATGGGACTGTGGTTTTTAAGTCTTTAACAGTGACACTCTAATGTGTCTTTTCCCCTCAGCACCTTCTAATTCTGCTAATTAATCCATGATTGCAAAAAGCCTCCAGTACCCTGTCTAGCAAACAGGATGGATGAGCTTCCCGTACTTGAAACTTTCAAAGATCCTAAAATGCCAAGTGCTTCCTGGTCCCTTGTGTCAGGAGGATGACCTGCTGTGGCTCAGAGTGAGCATGAAAATATCAGGCACCAAGGTGAACCTCAAAAGCGTAGGAGAAGCACCTTTATGGGAACTGACTTCACGCCTGCAAGAGATAAATGTGGTGGCACAAGAAGGCCCTCTCATCGTTGTTACCAAATTCACTTCCTCAGCCTATCTTTTACCTTAATACTTTCCACCCTTGCAATGCATCTGTCCTGAGATGGGCAAAAACACTGCAAGGCTCTCGCAAGCAGTTATTGCTTGCGCAGACTACAGGAAGAATATGACTGACTTTAAAATGCTTTAGATACGTTCAAATGCTGTAACGATGAAAGTAAAAAAACCTCACATTACCAAACGAGATTACTATTAGACGTAGAGTACCTCTCATATTTGGGAGTCTGTGTAAGTAGGGACCACAACCAGGGTTCATAAATAGCAATTGTTAATTTAAGTTGGAAGGATTTAGTTACAAAGGAAACAGATTGTTCTGTTATTTCCAGTCTTCTCATTTTCATCTCTGGTCTAATCCCAATGGACTGCAAAGGCAGGATTAAACCTTTAGTTGCATTTTTTAGGTTCTGCATTAAAATAAATGTATTTACTTGAAAGGAAATGTCTTAAACTTAGTAAAAAAATCTGTTCCTACTTGTGGAGATTGATTGCAGCAGAGAACATGCAGCAACATTGATTCTCCAGATGAACTTCGTTACCTGCTGAACATACTTGCTTTCTCTTACACACCTCAATATGCCTTTTACTGTGCAGTTTACGTTTTGCTATGCAAATTACATGTTGCTATTGAAAATTTTGTCAGTTTGCCACTTTTTTAAAAAATTGTATTTATTTTTTCTAACGTCAGTTTACCCTCTTGCACCGTTTATGTATGACATTTTGTTATAAGGTCTGGTTAAGAATGATTTTGATGAGTTAGGCATGGCTGTAGAAGTATGTCAGTAGGAAAGCTATTTTTTTCCTATTCCACAGAAAGCTCATCAGCTGGGTATGCTTCTGTCAGTGTTCTTGAAATGGCCAAATATCCTTTGAAAACGCTAACTACAGATGGATGCTTTTTAAAAAAAAGAAAAAAAAGAAAAGAGGAGTAGGAAAATTAGCAAAGCCCTAAGGTTAATTCTAGTCCATTCTTAACAGGAACCACAAATATTTTCCTGGCTTTACCTATTTAAGTTTTCTTTCCTGAAATAATTATCTTTGTAATTGCGCACAAAATACACATTTTTGAGCTAGCTATCTTTTCCAATGACATATTTTGAAGTAATACTCTATTTTAATTACCAAAGAATTTAAGCATTTCTTATTGAAAGGGGAGCAGTTTCTTCTTAATTAAAATGTGGTTTTGCTATTGATGATATTATGTATTACATGATGATTATCCCACTTTCCTAGTGCTCCCCCGAAGAATATTGTATGTGTGTACCACTAGTAACCTTTCAGTGCATGTGCACTTAGACCCCTTTTGTAACTGTTGTGGTAACAACAAAAAAATTACATAAACTTGCAAAAGAATTGCTTAATGGTACAGAGTATTCTGGTTTCTACCAAAACCCCAATTACTTAATTTTGTGCCCTTCCTGGCCTACATAAATTATGCAACCCTCACATCTCAACATCAGTGAATTATGTAGCTCTGCGCACACATCAATTAATTTTGGCCCCATCAACTTCCCACCTTCTGTGTGCTCCTAGCCTCAAATCAGTTTTGCATCTCCCAGCCGCGAGCGGTTAATTTTGTACTGCCGGCAGCTCATATCTGCCTGAACCTGCAGCCCCGCTTCAACTCTTCACCCTCCCCTACCTGCCTCTCCTCCTGCAGAGCCAAGCCACCGCCTTCTCCCGAGGAATTCCTCCTCCTCCAGCTCGGCAGCAAGGATCAATCCCAGGCGGCTTCACCTCCCGCCCCGCCAACGGGTCAGCGCCGGATCCCAACGTGCCCCGTGGGCAGCGGGGCTGGTCTGGAGATGACCTGGGTGCCCTTATCGCTCTCCTCGCGATTTTCTAAGCGCAGATTGCAAGACTGAAGCTCCGTCTTCTGGAATGGCCTGTGAAAGTCATGGCACGCTTGGAGCAACCGCCTCCAAAACCCTTCCTGTGGCGAAGCCTGTATCAGACAACACCCCTCTGAGAGGAGAAATAGCTTCCAGGTCTGCAAGGAAAGCGGCGTTGAGAAAAAAGGTAGTGCCAGCAGCCATCAGACTCCGTACTGCTGCCAGCAGCAGAAGTAAGCATGACCTCAGCCTTGGTGTTAAAGCTGACACCGCTGCTGCAGGTGTCCGCATCAGATGCCACAGTAGGCTTCTCTAAGCAACCCAGAAAGAGTTCATTTTCCTCAAGAGGAAGCTTCAGTGTGCAAAAACATCAAGAGGGAAACCTTGTTCCCTTATTGCCGACCTCTACGTGCAGCTCAGTTCTGAGTCCTGAATTATTTTGTCCAAAAAGGAAAATTATCTCCATGAGAAGTATGGAGAGAACAAAAGCCCTGAGAGGGCAACGTGACGTCCTGCAAATGAGAATGGCCTCAACTTGCCGTTGCCCTCCGATTGCTTGCAGACCGGAGAGCAGCAGTGCAGCTCCTCAGCCCATCTACAGCCTCTTACTGCGGCTTTGCCCTCCAATATCACAGGACAGGTCAAGGCAGGCCCCTTCCTCACTCTCTGCCTCCGTTTTTAGTTCCTCGGGAGCACAGAGGGGAGGGGGCCAGTGGCTTGCCAAAGGGACAAGGGTGGTGACAGCAGAGTGCGGAGCCGTGGGGCTGTGCCCAGGGTCACCACATTTCCCATCCAGCTGGACTGTCAGGAGGGCCCGTGGAGACCAGCTCTCAGTTCAATCTGCTTTTCGCTCAGCGGGCTGGAGGGAGTTTGACTCTTCTCTCAAGTGAGGTTTCAGAATTTTTTCTCTCCTCTCCTTTTTGTCTATGTCTATTTAAGCAGCAAGCACTGCAGAGACTGACTTGTGCTTTTTTTGTACAGTTCCCAGCACATCTGGCTGTTTTGGATAAAGTCCCTAGGCTTGATTGTAGCAAAAAGTAATGATAGCGTGCTTCAAACTTGGGCCCCCAACTATGACTATATATAAAACGCAAAACATTTGGGACAAACTGGAGGAAATGCAATTTTTAGTAACTGAGAAGAAAAAAAAAAAAAATATATTCACTGTTTTACCTCTGCAGTTGCGCTTTGCAAGCGTGGGTGCTCCGTCGTGTTAGAAGGCTCCGTCTCAGAACCGAAAGCCGATGGAACTCAGGGGAGCGCTTGCTCCCAGATGATTGGCATCAAGCTTTTTTCCTGTCCCACTTGCAAAAGAGCCATGGTCATTATCAGTGTGAAGCTAAACTGGCTCTAGAAAACGTTCTAATTATCTAGGTGTCCTGATTAAACCTGCCTTGATTTAAAAGAGGCACGCCATTGTACTCATGTGAACATTTTGTGTTTTTTCTAAGTAATAGAATTAGCTATGGGCATTTCCGTAAGAGCACGCAGAACGCAATTGTGGTGTAATTCCTCTCCCTCCAAGCCTCGTCTTGAAACATGCAAATTTCTCTTTCAAGTGTGTTGGCAAAAAATGGCAGTATCCTGATAGACGCATGATTTAGACACCAAACTACATGCTGGGTGAGTTATCATCAGTGGGTTATTTGGTGAATATATCAAGAGTGCTGTGGAAAGTACCACAGTCTGAAGAGGAAATATCAGTGGACGGCATGCTTCTCGCTCTTGTTTGTAGGGATCCAGCACAGGCCACTGCCAGGGACAGGGTACCGGGCTGGATAGGGACCTTTAGTCTTCCTCGTACGGCCTTCCTTACGCAGCTCGATGCAACACGCTGCAGTGCCACGCACTTTCTGCTGAGCGTTTTCATGTTCTGTTTTAAAAATAACAAGACATCTCTTAACATTCAGGATACATTTTTCCACTCTGAAGCACCACAACAGTCTTTTTAAAGAAACTCTAGGAAGGGTGTTAACTTGATCAATGCCGTGCAGGAAGGAAAGCTCTTTCCTACTATTTTTTCAGCATGACTTTCACTGACATGATCAGGCTGGGAAAAGACTTATTGGCTGACAGCCCAGGACAGCCATGCAATATCTGTAGTCATCTGGAACTCAAACTACTCTGCCCAAGGGAGAACCATAACATAAAAACAATTTAGGTTACATGCTGAATCTTATAAACACTGTTCAGTTTTTAGAAAATAGTTTAAATACTCTTTATCTGCATTTGCTATGCACAGTTTGTTGTTGTTTTCAAATGTCAAGAAGGCTGGGAGGGTTTTTACTTTTTTACTTCAGATTGTTTTCAAGAATCTTGGAGATTTTTAGAAGTATAGGGAAATAGGCTTCCTCTCTTCCCATGAATTTAAGAGCTTGGCTTCTCCTGTGTATCGGATATAATTGTTTTATATATAGATAGTGTTTACTTTTTGACCCTGTCCAGAAAGCATAGAGTCACAGAAGGTCTGTGACTGGAGGGGGCTGGTTGGAGGGGGCTTCCAAAGGCCCTGTTGTCCCCCTCCCACACAACGCAGGACTCACGAGCACCAGTTTGGTGAGGGCTTGCCTTCGTCTGGCCGAGCCACAAAACCCCCAAGGACAGAGTTTTGGCAGCCTCACCGATGACCTGCCCCAAGGCTGTGCTTCTCCTAGAGATTTTTTCCTCCCATCCGGTCTGAACCCTCCGTGCTGCCCTTTGTGGCCATTGTCCCCTCTTACGTTGTCTGTCGCTGCTGCCCAGAGTTTGCTCTGTCACCTCCCCAGTGTACACGTAATCTGAGTAAACCAAAGTGCAAGGGCCAATATGTGCGTATGAAACTGCAAAGTTGGAGCCTTAGCTTGTATCTCTACTCCTCTGTTGAATTTTCAGTTGTCTTGTGGCACAAGAGAAACCTAGGGATTCTCCAACAGTTCAAAGCTGATGCTAAAATGGATTAACTATAGTGCTTTTGCAAGTCTATGTTTTTTCCCTCTCCCTTTTTGAAGCTAAGCATCACTGGCCTCTGTCTGTTGTTACCTTATTTTGCATAAAAAACCCTGTCAGAGTAATCTGCTCTTCTGCAAGCATGTGCAGCTCTAGTAATCTGGGATAAAGCAACATGAATCCAGAATATAAGCTTCACTTCAAAGTGAATTGTCTTGACTGAAGATCTGAACTTGGGATGTGTCCATTGCCACCTGTCCCTCTGCCAAGTCCTAACATTCCAGCACACCTTGCAACAGGCCTAAAATTATGATTTTAGGAAAATTGCTATGGTTCCTTTATGATTCCTTTTTTCCATAAACTGGTATTTCTCAAGCTGAGTAGCTTTACTAGTCTTTTCAGCGACGGATCCATGCTAACATAGGAGAATAAGCCCTCTTGCACATAGCTCGATTGTTCCTGTGCAGCCTCTTGCTTTGGCTGAAATTGTTGGTTATTTGGCGGCATTGTTGTTTTTAATTGAGCTGTGGTTTTTACTTTCTGGATGTGACGTGCCGTGTGCTATAACTTTTTCCTGTGACGCTTTCGTTGCAGGCCTTGTTGAGACCAGGACGAATAGACAGAATTATTTATGTGCCATTGCCAGATGCAGCCACCCGTGGGGAGATCTTCAAACTTCATTTTCAGTCCATGCCAGTCAGTGATGAAGTCTGCTTAGCGGAGCTTGTTCAGCGCACACAGAAGTACTCAGGAGCAGAGGTAAAACTTTCTGAATGGTAATGGCCACGGAGTCGGTGCACAAAATTGTGGTTTTAAAATTGAAATCAGGTATCATCCAGATATCATCCCTTGAGTCTTCTCAAAGTGGTAGCGGGCAATTATGAAAGGGAATGTTTGAGAGATTTCTGTGTTTCTGCTCAGAAAACTGAATACGATCTGGGGCTTTTTTCCTTCAAGGTCTCCATCAGATGATTGTTGCCAGGGGAAGGACCTCTTCCAGGGTGAGCCTTAGTAGGATCATGGGTGGCCTCATTAAGGATGTGCTGCAAGGAGGAGTGGAGGGAGGTGGGAGCAAGTGCCCCCAGGCTTTTGCATTTAGGGTTGTGACTGAGAGCTGCAGATGGAGGGAGGAGAAGACAGTTATGAGACAGCGTAGAGGAACTGCAAGGGAGTCAGTGGTCACTTTGAAGCTCGTATTTTCCTATTCTATATAATCAAGACCTCACAGCAGCACTTATTGTTATAGCTCATTGCTGTTAGTTACTCAGCTTCTGACAATGGACGTCAGACAATTATTTCCTGTCTTGGGGAGGAGGAGAAACTTTCTCAGATGCTGCTGCCTGGCAGTTACAATAAGCATTGGTACGTTAGTGGTCACCACTCTGTTCCCTGAATATTATTCATGTCAGTGTCTCGTGAAAGGATATTTCACTCTTTCCTCATTTTGATTAATTGAAAGTAATTATATTACTTCAAAAATTCAAAGAATGTTATTAAGGCTGCCAGTTCCAGCTCTTAAAAGGTATGAAATACCGGAATTAAAATTTCCACCTTACTGTACCCAGACCTAGTGTATGCATTACCACACCATCTTTAATTACATAGTCACCTACTTTTTCCATAGCAGAGTGGAAAATATGATGTGCTTGCCTCAGCTCCCCCATCTTTCTATGTGCTGTTTACAAAGGCCGGGAAATAAGCTAAACTTTTGTCTTGGTCCAAAAGTGAGGGTGACTGTGGAGTATTTGTGTGATTCCTATAACGCTGAAGGCCCTCCTCAACTGACTGGTCATTGGACGTGATCCCAGGCAAAACTTTTGCTCACTTAGCTATCGCTTAAATGCTGGTATGTTGTAAAACGCTGCGTTGCCTCCTAGTAACCTCTGGCTGGTGAGGGCACTGCTGTGAGTGCTCCAAGTCCAGGGGATGGGGTCAGGCCTTGCCGTACGCAGCAGCGGTGTCTGGGCTAGCCTCCAGGCTCGCCCGGGAAGCTGTGTCACAGCAGACACCGAAGTCAAACCCGCGAGAGCTCTCCTCCGACACGGCACAGGACAAACTGTGCTCTGGGAACAAATGAATGAAAGCTGCGTAGTGAGCAAAGCTGTTTTGTGTAGCACATCTTTTTTGCTGCAGAACATGGGATCTCATAATGAAAAAAAGGACTGCAGGCTTAAATGTTGGTTTGGAAAACTGTCACAGCTCTACTGCTTCCACACTTTGGACTAGTGACTTGAAACAGTACTATGTTTTTACCCGGATGGCAGTGATATGATTTTTGCTGCCCTGGGAAAATTTATCTGCCTCTGGCTGAGTTACAAGCCCCAAAAACATAAATATAAACATATCCTCTGTTGTGTATGGAAACTCTTCTTACCAGGCAACAACTGTAATGCTTGTATTTCAGAAATTCCAAGCGTATGGGGATTTCCTTTGGATCTGGATCAGCTGAGGCTCTAGTGGTGAATTCCTGTGCCTAGTTGATAATGAGTCACAAATGTCTTGGTGCTGGCTTTGTACAGAACCAAAAATAAGTTAATGGGTCACTGAGTGCATCTACAAACTAGTTGCAGGGGAAAAAAAGCCTGCCTGTTTCTAATACAGCATTTCTCATGAATTCTGTTCTTTTGCATCATTCAAAGAATTATAATAACTGGGATGTAAAGAGTAAATACAGAAAAAGCCTCAGTCAGTGCTCCTTGGAAGAATATATAAAAAGTCTTGACAGTTGGCACGCACAGTGGCCAGTTTCATTAAAGCCTTTTCTTCCTAGTGTCTCCAGCTTCCCAGCTTTACAAACAGTTTCCGCTGTTGAATGGCAAGTTCCCATTCCACTGTTCTGCCCTTTGTTTAGAAAAAGAAATGGAAAATGCTTGGTTTTGTGACTAGAAGATGCTGTATGAATAGGGAGTTGCATGTAAAGATGCATTGAATCATCCTGACATGAGCTGAATAAACAGCAAGTAAAGTGGATAGTTCAGTATGCATCTGGCTTCCAACTTGGCCTTTTTTCAGATCAGATATTTGTGTATTTTTGCCTGTCATCACTTATGACCAGTTATCTCTATTCACCTGCTGGATGTACCTTTCTTTTAATGAGTACCTTTAAAGATATATCAAGATAGCAAAATAGGGTGATTACTTCCCACTGTTTCATGCGAGAGAAGATGGAAGATAATTTACGAGGGTGAATTAGAATTTCCTTCTCATGTGCAAGTGAAGTTTAATGTAAAAAAAAAAAAGTGCATTAGAGGAGCAGTGTCTGTAGCTTTTATTATGGTAATAGCATAGGTCAAACAAAGCCTTAGCTTTCTAGAAATATCTGGATTTGAGTTTGATCTTAATTTCCAGGCCCTTCTGAAGTAGTGCCCTGCAGCAGCACTTGAGGCTCTTCTTCAGGGATACTTCAGTATCTGTAAATCTGGAAAGTAAGAAACTGTTTTTAGAAATTTCTGAATAGCGAAGTTTGGCCTTGGAGCTGATGCTGGCACCGAGGATCGTTCTCTCCTCCCTCTTAAGACAACCTATGTGGCTGCATCTCTGCCCTGAAGGCATCTGCCTTTCCCCAGGACCACCTCAACCCCTTTTTAGCTGAGCGGGTGTGACCGAGACACGCGCCGGGCAGGTCCGGTTGCTGCGAGGACAGCTCTGCAGTAACCGTATGGCTCATCTGCCCTCGCACGCAGACCAGCAGGTTTCACGGTGTGGCGGAGGAGCAGTCAGAACTGCTCTTGTCTTTGTCCCCAGCTTTTTTTTTCCCTGGGAAATTTCTACTAAAGGCTGTGCCCGGGCAGCTGACGCCTGGCGTGGTTCAGCAGGAGGCTGCGCTGCGCTGCTGGCCTCGCCGGCACATCCAGACGCTGTAGCATTAGCAAGGAGCGCTGATGGACACAGAGAAGTCTCTAGTCTTTGAAAGTAATGAAAATGTTTAAAACAACAAGCGTGGTGCTGCACTGAAACTTTCATAAGGTTTATTCTAGTGTTCCTGCATTTTATTTTGGGCAAAATTGCAGGAGAACCAACTTTTATAAAATGGATGATTTTTTTAATGGTTTTATGTAATTGGGATGTCTTCACTCGTAGGTTCTTCAGTTTGATCATAGCTTTTTCCTAGAGCATTCTCACTGTTATACTTCATGCTGAGAAGTTTATTCCGTTTTGATTTCTCACTGGGCTTTCTATAAAATACGATTAATTAAAGATCCAACCACCAAAGTATTTGAAAGCAATGTTTTAAAGTGCAAACAGTGTGAGTTCTTTGGGTCTCATTTGGTTGCTTTCATGATGCTGCTGCAACCAACTTGCTTTAGGAATGATGGGCCTCCCACAAACTCAGGTGCTCTACTTTTTTAATTTGGGGTTCAGATTAGGTTTTTCATATTATTGGCTGCTCTCTGTTGTAATAGAAAACCCCAGTAGTCTCTAGTGCAAGTAAGAACAAAATCATGGGGACAGTGCCTGATAGGAAATTGCTTGTCCTGTAATTTTTAAATTAGACGTTGTCTCAAAGAGAAAAGAAGAAAGGTTGTAGCTGGAACACCTCTTGGCCTAGAGGAAGGACACCTACCTTTATAAATGCAAAGACCTATGTCTTTATTAGACCTGTGGAGGGGGGGAAAGATTGTATCATTTGCCTTTACAAATTAAGTGGGAGGGCTGCGACCGTCTTCAAATCCTTGCTCTGCAAAAAGGGACGAGCAAGGGATGAAGACAGTGTTTCCCCACCATAGACATATTTTGTTCCAGAAAGTAGGTGATAAAAAGGAAAATAAACCCAGTAGAAGGAGGGACCTTCTTTTATTGTCTGAGCCCTAGTTAGATTATGTTTTTGTTACAGTTTAGAAGGCAGCAGCAGAGAGGGAGGTTTTGGGCAGAAACTGAAATAAAATGTTGAGTTGTTTTGAGGTTAAAGTTGGTTAGAAGTAATAAAAAATTAAATATTCTGAATATGATGACAATATTCTTAAGACAAGTGTGCTTATAAAAGTAAGCTAATGGGACTGACTGCTTTTAAAGCAGGTCATGGTGAAAGCAGAAGCTGGCATTGTTTCTATAGTATTATCAGTTTCCATGCTTACAGGACACAATAGTAAAGCGGGAATCTGGGAACCTGTAAATCTTTCAGTGGTTCTTAGTTGAAGTAGAATAGCTAATGTAAAAAATATCTTTCTCACTTTGCAATAACTCTCACTGGGAACACAGGAATGAAGGGGGAAAGAAGCAAGCCAATGAAAGTTTGCTCTGGCTCAAATAAGACCGTATTTGATGCCAAAAAGTATCTTTGCAGCAGCACACTAGCTCGAATCAACTAAAGCCTCTGACTCTTAGAATATGTATTCCAAAACATGCATGTTCTTGTTTATCATAGTGACTTATTTAAACTATAAACTTTGTTTGTTTGTTTGTTTTTTTTTTAAATCAACCAAAACCTCCCCAAACTCCTCTCTTTCTTATAGAGGAAGGTACCAACTACAAAAGAAATGAGGGTGCATTCCATCCTAGGTGTACAGGAGGGTAAACAGTCTTTTAAGAGATTGGGAAAAAATTGTCTCTTTAGTAAAGAGCATCTGCAGTAAAGGTGAGAGAGGATTTAGATAAAGGGGAAGAAAAAGAATATCCAACAAATTAGGATATGTTATTTTCTTTAAACCTAGTTTTCAATGAAGGAAAAGATCTTCCAAACTTAAGGGAAAGGCTTTCTGCTTAACATTTTTAAAGTGTAACAGATCCAATCCCGTATAGTATCTTAAAAAGAGACAGGGGATTTTGGGAGTGAAGGCATTAAAAAAATAAAGAAACCCAAAGGAATGGAGTTTCTGTATGGGGAAAAAAAAAAGTAGACCCTTTAAATCATGTCCTGGCTAAAGCTCATGGTTTTAGTTTTTAAATACAAACACGTTTGTTCCTTTTATGCTTACTTATGCTAGATGCAGAGTGTGTTCAGTTCAACAGGTGTTGAATTCAAACAAAATTCAAAAGGCGCTCAACGCATCATGCCTTGGGACGGGGCCCTCAGATTTGGAACTTCTAAGACACCACAAAAAATTGCGTATGTCTCATCAGAAATATGTGATTTGAAAATAGACTTTGGTAGTTAAAGCATCTGTGGCTGAAATGACTCTGGCCTGACTCTGCTGGCCGGCCTTTCCTTCTGAAGGGGTTCTGCTTAGCTCCACACCAGGACACAGTGTTACAGTGAAATACAATTTTGAAAGGGAGGAATGCCATCAAATTGGAACGCGGCAAAGTTAAGGCCTCAGATGAACCTCTGAAGTTTCTCTTGGAATGATGCATAGGATCTGTTAATTTATATCACTCGTTGAAAAGTGAACATTTTTGTGTGGGTGGGTGAGGAAAAGAGACTCAGCCTTCATCCAATATGGGTAATACGGGATCACCACCTTCCTACACACATTTATCAGTGCTGAGGATGTGTTTGGCCCAGGTGGCTGGAAGGTGAGGAAATACCTGGCATTCGGAATGTTTTCCGAATGTCAGTGTTTGGGATAAACGAGATGAATCACCGGAAAGGAAATAACTGACTACACAGGACTTCCCATGGGATTTTGCTTACTGCTGGTCTCGCAAGAACCTTGTACGTGCAGAATGTGCTTGGGCAGATTGGGAACGAGGGCAGCGCGTCTGGGTAATCACGAACCGGCGCGGCGATGCCGAACGGCAAGTGTGTGGCGTTACGCCGCCTCCCCCCGCTCTCCTTTTCAGTCGCTTTAGGAAGACCTGGTTCCCCTCCCGCATTTTTCAGAGATGGGGTGGGGGGGTTGTTGCCCTAAGTGGGCTGATTTTCATCACGTCCTGTCTCAGCTGAGACCCGACGCAGTACTGTATGCATTCACCCTATGAGCATATAAAGCGTGGTTGGCAATTAGCATGTTTATGCAAAACGTAAGGTTTGGTTTACAGGAGGGTATTTGCTCTGAAATTTATGTGTGGCGAGCTCATTTGGGAAAGAACATTTTATCCTTCGGTGCGATAGTGATTTGCTAATAGTTTAATCAAGCAGAGGAGGTTTAATGCATCTGGCTGAAGGGACATTAGCGTTTCCGAAAAGGTCAGACCCATTAACAGCTCAGGAGGTCACAATCGAAACTGCTTCCTAAGTAACCCAAAAGAACAGTGATCCTCAGAGGGACTTGGGGAAAACGCCAGAGGGAATTTGAATGAGCCCCCGCCAGTGCTGAGGTATGAAATTTAGCCTGTGTCTCAAACCTGAGATTTTCTTCCTCCGTACAGCCCAAAGAGGTAAACATTTTGCTTCCTTAAATGCTGAAACAGGTGGGGTGCAGGGGCCTTACAGCTAATTTCAGTATGGTTTTTTCTTCCTTCGTGTGTCTCCGTTAACTATTTTAATGACATCATGCACCCAGGTCCTGTGAATGAGCACTTGTGTTCCTTTGGTCCTCCCTGGGCCTTTGAAGGGTTGTTTCTTGTCGCACGCCTGTTTGGGGGCAGAGCCTGCAATAGGAGCATCACTTGTGTCGGGGTGAGCCATCCTCTGCCGACGAGGCTGCTCGCCTCCGATGAGCTTGTACAAAGCTCTGGTTTCACCAAACCAGCCGAGGCCGCGGGAGACGCCCGCCTTTAGCGGCAGCGCTGGCTGCTGTTTGCCTCCCTCCCCTGCCCTTGCCTTCCCTTTTCCACGCTACCTCGCGTGGGTCGGAGTTACCAGGAGCTCCCCTTCGTTGAGGGCGGCGGAGGGGAGTGTGTTGCCAGCACAGCGGGGGACGGTTGAGCTGTCACCGAAACACAGGCTTATAAAAGAGGGACCTAGACTGATACTCCATCAGCCAGCTTCACTTGCCCTCTGCTCTCGCCTCTGGCTTTGCTGCTTTATTATCCTGGTTTTGGCTGTAATTCCCAGCAATGGAAAAACATGTTGCTCTTTAAAAGCAGATGGGAATTCATTCCTGAAGGAAAAAATATGTCTCTTCAGGCTACTGCTATTGTTTTCTTTTAGTTTTATTTTTTGCCTGTGAGTTATTTCTAGCAACTTTTAATTTAATTCATTATTCTTTTTTTTTTTTTTTCAATCAGACAGCGGGGATTATTCTTCAATGTCTTAAAAGCACACGCTTTCAGTATAATGATCATAAACGGGGGTATATAATATTCCGAGTAAAAATTGCATTTGTAATGATCAGGAAGGAATTTAAAATGTTGGTTTATTTCTGCCTTTTGAAGTATTTTCATTTACATAATAGAAATGCTCGTATCAGTTCAGAGTGGTAGAATTTGCTTTTATGTTAAAAAAAAGGAAAGGAAAAAAAAAAGCGCACATTTTCCTCACACTGACCTGTTTTTCTGATTTAAACCTCTAGTACTGACACTTGGTCTTACAAGTTTTCATGTGTGACAGGGTATGCTGTTAGAAGTGAGCTTGCTGCTTTGAGTTTGACTCAACTCTAGTCCTAAAGTATAAGACAAGGCATACAAATTAGAGAAAGTCACCAAAAAGTCATTGCACTTATAGAGAATTAATTCCTGATCCTTGACTCTTATACTCCAACTTCAGGTCCAGATCCTCAACGTATACAAATTGCTGTAACTACTAAATACGTCTTAGTACGTTAGCAAAAGATATGACCCAAGTTTTTTGTTTCATTTCCTGTGAGACCACTGACTTGTTTCGACTTCTTTCATAAATGGGGAAAAAAGTAAATATTCTTACACACCCGTTGCTATTTCTCATGCTCCTTAAGATTAGCGTGTGTCCGACTGGCTTAAGTGCCTGTTATGATTACTTTTAATAGTATACAATGGCTGACTATCAAACCTCAGTGTTCAATTTGCCTTTCTCTACGTGTACATACATTTTCCTCTTGGATATGCTGAGGATTTCAAGGGGGTTTCCCAGGGAGGTAGCACTGAGGCATAATCTCGGGCATCACCTTGGCCAGGAGAGCTGCAGAGGGCTCCCCGCTCCTGCAGTAAAATTTCCTTTCCGTCCTTCACAGAATCAGTCCTCCAGAAATAAGGGTAGCATTTGGACAATGATATCCAAAATAGTTCTGATGATTATCTTAATTGGCACTAGGAATATTTAAACGTAGTACCTGAAGGCTAACTCAGATAGGATGTTTATACCAGATGAAACCATACAGAGGAACACCTTGTGCTGACCTACTTGTATTTCTGGTACTGCGCCAGTTTAATTGCTGTCAAGGTGGAAGAAATGTTAATGAATGGCAGAGGAACAACAAAGCCCAGGTATAAAAGCTTATTAATCTACCTGGGTATTGTTGCCGTGAATAAAGAACATGTATTTTAATGACAACACTAACTGTTTGCACTTCACTGAACTGCAAAGATTGGATAGGTATGTGTGTATGAATTAAAATATTTGATTATATATTGGTATCGTTGTGTATATATAAAATAGGATGTTTGCCTTTGTCAGTCATCAGCAAAGTAATTGTATCTGTTGTGAAAATTTGGAACCTAACAGTGAATAATAAAATCAATAAGTGTGCCATTAGACTGTGAATATCTTGAACAACAAATGAACTGAATTTCAAACTTAAAAGCTGTCACTATTAAAGCTACATTTGTATAGACCGTGCATCAGCTGTTCTGCTTCCATTGCTTTCTCCTATAATTGAAGTAGTATTTCATTTGTGTAAAGTAAATATTGAGTTTATTTTGGGAGGGATGATCGTTATTGATAAAGTATTTGGAGAGGTTTTTTTGTGGGTTTTTTTCCTTAACGTTTTAATTGTGATATGCTTTAATACTTCCCATCCCTAAAAATGTGTATGAGCCGCAAGCTTACACGCTGCTTGTCATCCCATTGAGTTGAGTTTGAAAATGCGTTCTGCTGTATTCCTTTCAAAGAGGTTTTGATTATGTATAATTTTATTTTTCTGAGATTCTTTGCAAAAGGATAGTTGAAATATCTGCTTTTGTTCTGCTCTCTTTCTTTGTCCACAAACTTTAGCAATAACATTGTTGGAGGCTTTTTGGTGAGATTAAGCTGCTCAGCAGTCATTCTTAAACAGTTTGAGAAGTTGTTGGTAATTAAGATAGTCAGTGATGCTGAATGTGGGAACAGGGAAGCCTTCAAGTATTTGCAGCCAAACCTACGTTGTCAAACAGGGAAATTTTCATTCTTGCCATGTAACTTCTGTTTTCACAGCGTGCCTGAACACTGGCTGTTGATGAGGAGGAGAGCTGCAGTCCCACTGAGGAAGGCACTTTAAGGGGAGCTATCTGTAGCTGTTTTGTATTTAAATCCTAACAAAGATTTTGCATTGGCACAAAACTTTGGTCTTAGCGTTCAAACCATTGCCTGGAGTAGAAGCTGTCAAGTAACGTTTCTTAGCACTACTGAAAAGCTGATGGGTGCATGCGCTACTCTCGCTCCGATTTTGTATATCAAGAACTGGAAGTTGTTATTTCCAAGGTATCTTTTATGGTTTCCCTTAAGTACATATGGAAATACATAAAGCTTTAGATTGCCTTTGGCCAAAGGTTTAAATGCTTATTGGCAGATGGCAACAGCACAATAATAACTCTGCAGCAAATTATTAGCTATGTTAGAAGCAATTCCATGGACTGTTTTGCTTTTAATTAAACTTTTTCAAACTATCACCTAGCTGTCAGCTTAAGCTTTTTGTTTCCTGTCTTTGAGTAATGAAAATGTCAAGGATAGTCGGGTAGAAAAAAACCTTTCAGGCCTTAGTCTCCTGTAATTTGTCCGTGGCACTGCATGTATAAAGTGAGCCATCGGATCTGGGTTGACCACTTGCAGTGGAAGAAAACGGAGCAAAACCCAAGATGACTACAACTGCTAATTGGTCTTGACATCCCCATTGTCGGGGAGGAGAACCAAAAGCGTTTTGCCCGTTTAAAAGAGCTGCTTTGGATTTTGTTTGTTTGATGGTTTATTTTCTTATTTGTGGAAGCGGAGGGAGGGATTAGTTATGATTTCAGGGTAATTGGCGCCTTACAGAGATTGGCATTGCGGTGTTTGATACTTAATTTCCTAGCAAACAAAGTAAATTTGTGATAAAACTAGACAATTACTATTAGACTTAACATTGCACAGTTAAATACACCATTGGAAGGAAAGGAAAGGGAGAGCAGCAATCTGTCTTCTGTTTTGTCTTGTGCATTTTGGTGGTCTTGTGCTTTTTACTGGGATAAACCAACTTTTGTCTTTTTCCGGCACCGCTCCCAGTGAGCTCCCATTTGATGAGAAGCTGATGAAGGGGTGGGGGGCAAACGTACCCGGCTCCGAGGTTAAGACTGCGGCTGTCTGCGGCGGGATGTTTCCAAGTGCTTGTGAGTCCGTGTCAGGAAAACTCTTTCCGCTCGGTCTCCCTGCGGCAGCCGCTTTCCCGCGCAAGGCATGGTTTTTGTCGTTCAGCCAAGAACGAAGGACTGAAGGGGACAAGCCAGGAGGACAGCTTATTGGGGATTTTTCCCTTGACAGGCAATGATAGCGGCTCGGGTGTTCAGCACTGCCCACAAGCAAGCAAAAAAACCCCAAAGCCCCGTGCCCACTTGCATTTCCGGTTACCTCTGCGAGTGGCAGCTGCGGTTGTGTACCTGGAGAGAGGCGTTTTGGGGCGTTCCCTTGCCAGGGAGGGCATACAGTGCGGCTCCTGTGATCAGACGCGTTACCGCTTTATGGGAGCTTGCCGTTTCTGTGGTCACTTTTGTGTATTTATGTCTTATATAAACCAGGGGGAGAAACAAACCGCGCTCCTTTGTTAGCGAAACGAAATTTGCAGGCAAGGAAATGTGTTCAGTAATTTAGCATAAACAAGAGAGAACAAAACTTTTCTTGATTTTGAGTTTTCTAGTTTAAGGCTGATTCAAAGAAGACTTGGC